>NC_039276.1:12261157-12602824 GCF_003368295.1 Carassius auratus | reverse complement strand
AGGACCATACAAATTTGTGTATCTTGTATTAAAGCAGTTAATATTTGGTGCTTTGAGTGTATTTCTCTCATACGGACCACTGGATGCTTAACATTACACCTCATGGCAAAGAACTCTCTGAGGATTAAAGAATTAGACTTGTTGCTCTCCACAAAGATGGTGTAGGCTATATGAAGATCGGTAACACACTGAAACTAAGTTACAGCACAGTGTCCAGGGTCATACAGAGTTTTTCCAAGAGGGGTTCCATCTGGAACTGACCATGCAAGGGCCGATCAAAGAAGTCGAGTCCTCATTCTGTGCATCAGGTGCAGAAGCTGTCTTGAAAAAACAGATGCATGAGTGCTGCTAGCTTTGCTTTAAAGGTTGCGGAAGTGGAAGGTCAGCTTGTCAGTGCTCTGACCATAGGCCACACACTGCAACAAGTCAGTTTGCATGGCCGTCATCCCAGAAGGAAGCCTCTTCTGAAGCTGGCTCACAAGAAAGCCAGCAAACAGTTTGCTGAAGACAACCTGTCCAAGAGCAAGAATTACTGGAACTGTGTCCTGTGGTATGATGAGACTAAGATAAACTTTTTTGGCTCAGATGGTGTCCAGCATGTGTGTTGACATCCTGGTTAGGAGTAGCAAGAATATTTGGTCTTGCCTGCAGTCAAACATGGTGGTGGTAGTATCATGGTTCGGGGCTGCGTGAGTGCGGTTGGTGCTTTGGAGCTGTGCTTCATTGAGGGAAACATGGATTCCAACATGTACTGTGACATTCTGAAGCAGAACATGATGCCCCCCTTTAGAAACTGGGCAGAATGGCTGTTTTCCAACATGATAATGATCCCAAACACCGCCAAGATGACAACTGCCTTGCTGAGGAAGCTGAAGATGAAGGTGATGGGGTGGCCAAGCATGTCTCCAGACCTAAACCCTATTGAGCAGAAGGTGAAGAAGCACCATGTGTCTATCATCCAGCAGCTCCATGATGTCATTATAGAGGATTGGAAGAGGATCCCAGCAACAACCTGTGTAGCTCTGGTGAATTCCATGCCCTGGAGGATTAAGGCAGTGTTAGATAACAATGTTGCTCACACACTTTGGACACAGTTTTGACATGTTCACTTAGGGAGTACTCCCTCTTTTTGCCAGCTATATTGACAATAATGGATGTATGTTGAGTTATTTTCAGAGGATATTAAATCTATACTGCTATACAAGCAGCACAGTGACTATTGTAAAATATATCCACGTTAATTTCTATAGTATTGTCCCTTGAGAAGTTATTCCAATATGGTTGCTGAAATGTGTGTGTGTGGGGGGGGGGGGGGGGGGGGGGGTGTACTCACTTTTGTGAGATATTGTGTGTGTGTGTGTATGTGTGTATGAATGAATGTAAGTATCTATGTGTATGTGTGTGCCTGTCAGGGAAGTGTTACACCTTCAGCTTATTAATTGATCAATTTTCAGAAGTGGAGGACAGGCATTTCCCAAGGTCTCCATTCTGACTGAATATGCAACTCATGGTTCTTGTTAGTGAATGTGTTAGGTGACCTGGGACAGTCTGGTTAAAACAAATGAAGTATTATGGATAATGTATTGTGACAGCTTATTCATTTATCAGTTCTAGAAATTCAAATATGAACTCGATTTACAAGGTGGGTAATTTGTAGAATAAAAACATGGTTTTGGTAATACAGAGATAAGAAACACCACCTGACAATTCCTGTATTCTGTGCGTGATTAGTGCACAGCCATGCAAGTTAATCAGTGCACTTTCACTTGTTATATTAAACTCCCGTAGCAAGGTATGACCACAGCAGGATCTTTGCAGTTCTGGCCACCGTGCTTTGTTGATTATGATGCCTGTGAAGAACCTAGAATGCCTTTAGAAGAGGAACTTCATGAAGCTGTGCTCAGAGGAGATTGACTGACTGGTGTCAGGTACTGAGGTGCTCCCAGGTGGTGAATGCCACTGTGGCTCTGTTCCAAATCATAGAAAGCTGTCTGCATAGGCAGCTACAATTTAAAGTAACATTCTAACCTCATAAATGACTGAATCAAAACCATTTTAATTTGTATCAATTGTCTCTCAACCTGACCAGCTGGCAAGTTCCCAAAACCCAGTCTAAAAGCCATCAAAACACATTAACCTATCTAACAGCACAAGAAGGTTGTTCACAGTTGATTCCAATAGAGTCTGGCATAAAATATTAGACTCAACATTTTCATTTATAATTAGGAACTGTTCCTATCAATGCTTTTCTTTGTTGACAATTTCTGTCAGCATGTAAAATAAGACTCTATGTGGAGTCTACTGTGAATAAATGTAAAAATCCTGTTGGTATTACCATGATTACAAGATTCCGATTTGTAAAAATGAAGAAGATGATGATATCTTATCTGTGATGCATACATACAAGAGGGACATACATTTGAGCCACATGCTCATATGCTTTTAAGACAGCATAATTTTAGCTGTCTACCATTTGAAAAAGGTGTCAGTACCATGCCTAGCCTATCAACCCTAAAATTGCTCTCTGTAAAAGTAGGTAGCTCACTAGGGTTTAGAACAGAGCCACAAGCTGTCCACTTACAAGAGTATTGTCCTTAAGGAACAGCGATCCGTTTTGTCTGTCATTCACAATGTAGTTGTGTTAGGGTAACTGCAGTCACAGCCCAGTTCACCACTCCCCTATTTAATAAAAGTTGACTAATCGTAGTATTCATCATTCATTCTCTCACAGTGGCGGTCCTTCTTCATCTATGAAGGTGATATGCTCTGTGGAAGGCCTCCCTCCTGCTGCCCATTCTTGCATTTCAAACTCTAACTGAGGAGGTCTTGGCCTGGGGTTCTGCAGGGACTGTGAAGTGACAAAAGAGGCCTGGGTTTCTGGCAGGGAGTCCAGGAAGCAGGGCAAGGGTGGGGAAGTGTGTGGACAAGAAGGAGGAGTGCACGACCGTGGCTGGACCTGAGGGGCGGTGGCAGTGGAGGAAGGGGACGAGGGAAATGGACTGAATCCCACCCTGTGGTCACCAGGGGAGTTATTGATCGAGGGTGGTGCAGAGCAGTGAGAGGGTGGTGGAGGTGGGGTGTCCTGTGAGGGGGCATGAGGTAGCAAACCTCTGCTGTGACTGGCAGGTCGGTGAGGACCCTGGCAGGGAGAGCAGGAAGTGGATTGGGAGCGGAAAGAAGGGAGCGATAAGGAAAAGGTTAGAGATGGGGATAGGTGGTGGCTGGCTTGCGGTGGCTGGGCCGGAGTTGCCTGGGTCCCTTCCCCCTCCATTTGGGCTGTCACTGGAGAAAGATGGACTGGCAAGAAAGGTCCCCTCGAACAGTCTGCCTGAACTTGTGCTTGGGGTCTCTGCGGCAGGTTGGTGGGTATGAGACAGCTGGGCAAGCCAATGCTCCCAGTGTCTGCGCTGCCTAATAGGGGGCAAGCAGGTCTGAGTGGTGCAGACGATGTGACTGTGGGCGAAGGAGCTGGTGGTGTGGATATTGTTGGACCGCTGCTACTGCTGGGAGACGGAGGCATTGTTTGATTAAGGGCTGTCAGGAGAGGTTGAGATCCAATGACAAGCAAGGGCCTGAGGAGACGTGTCATTTCCTGTAGCTCTTTGCTCAGCTGAGAGACTTGCTGGGATAGACTAGTCATCTGTGAATGAAATCAAAAGAATGTAAGTTATGGTGCATATAGTTCTGGCTATAAAATCTGACTGGATGTTTTTCATTCAAAGAGATTCACATTAAACAATGTCCCAGGTAACTGTTTCCTTATCGCTGCAGTGATTACATGTCTCCCAAATCATTCCGCTGTCACAAAATTTAATCGCTTTAGGATATATAGAGCATTTCACTTAGCACCCAAGTCCTGATTAATATCTTTGGGCTTATTTTGCTATATTGACCAGCTTACTCTATATTACCATGTACTTACTGATAGTGCAGTAGTGCAGCCTTTTTTAAAAAAATCAATAAGCCACTTGTCTTACTTAAAATGAGTGTAATGCATGGCCTCTGGTGGCTTATTGGTTTTGGCAGAGCCTGATCTACTTTTCACACATCTTCAAAGATTTAAAAGCATTTTATATCCTGCATGATGTGCAATGTTGTAGTACTTAGGAGTTTGTCAAAATCCAAGACTGTATTTCTGGTCTTGCTCTTGTACTGGACTCAGAAGCATATGGACTCGGTCTTGACCCAGACTCAAGAGTACTACAATTCTGTACACAGTGTTGTACTACTTAAGACTGGAATTGGTCTGGAGGTTTGTGTCACACTGGCATCAAACCAGAGAAAGCATGGTCTTATTTATGTTAAATATAATTTGTCTAATTCTGATTTAATGTGTTTGTTTCATTTACCTCCTCACTCAGTTTGGTGATGCTCTGCTTGGTCTCCAGCTGCTCCTGGTTCACTGTACACAGATGCACACAAAACGAGGTAAGTTTGTTATAGAGAGTGTTAAACATATTTTTTAAGCTAACACACTGAGGGAGGATTGGATGGGTGAAGCAAAGTTTATTGTAAAAGACTGTTCCCTGGGCATCTGATGCATATTGCACACAAAACTTGTAAGAGCTGCAATCTGATTGAACAGCTTTAAAGTCAATGTGCATCGAAATTAAAGTTGTATTAATAAAGTTCCCAGGCTGCTATGATGAATCACTGAGGAAAAATTAATAAATGGATTTGCTAAGGTTTGTAAAGTTCAAGGTCTGTGGCATCAAGACTTATCCTCAAAGGGACTGAAGAGTTTTGATTGAGACATGTAGTGGGACAAATATCCCTGAGCAGCAAAATATTCTGTATTGCTTTGAGGTTCATATTCAATTTCAGATGTACCACCCCTAAATGTCACGTAAAAAAAAAGTTGGCAGTTTTACATATTGGTCAGATGGTCCTGTCTAAGTGGGCGGTTCTTGGAAAGAATAACCTGCAGAATAACTCTGACTGTGCGAGACAGTCTAATTTTGGAAATATCACTTCATAAGATTTCCTTTCTGAAACCATATTCTTTCTTGCTGTTGTGTTTGTACCTGGGGAAGGGGATGGAGGACCGCTCTGAGGTAGGGAGGGACCGAACTCAAACCTTTGTGATGAGCTGGAATTGCTTTCTGTCTCTATGCCATCCACAAACCTGCAGAGACATCAGACAAATGCACTGTTGTTTGTGTACAGCTGATAAATTCAATAAGCGTGGTTAAAATAACTGAAATGGTAATATTAACAATAGTATTAAAATAATTTTAGTAACTTTTATAATAATTGCATTCTATTTTAATATATTTTAAACTATAATTTATTACAATTATGATTTCTTAAGCAATGTGTGACACCGAAAACTGAAGAAATGGCTGCTGAAAATTCATCTTTTCCATAAAAATTTTTTTTTAATAGAAAACCAATATTTTATATTGTAATAATTACTGTATTTTTAATCAAATAAATGCAGCTTTGATGAGTATTAGAGAAGTCCTGCAAAAACATTATAAAATCTTAATTATTCCAAACTTTTGACTGCTATAAAACTGCCTAGATAGAAGTGGATTCCTTAACATTTTGCTAATTAAATTCAAGCTTTAGATAAGCCTTGATTTCTTAGTGTAAAATTGAAGAGCCAATCACTAGAGCAGGCAGGATTCCAAACTGGTTGTCATGGTAGCTGGATACTTCTTCTAAATTATGTATCAGTAAAGTTCTTATGAGAGCCACCAGAGGGGCTGCAGCTCACTGAGGATGTGATGTGTGAGGTGTACGTGTACCTGGGGCTGAGTTCTGGAGGGGCACTGCTGAAACTGACCACAGGGATCTGGAGGGTGGCGGGTCGCGTGTGGTCTGACGGAGGGCGGAAGGGGCGAGGGGGGAGGAGAGGCGATCGCAGGGGGGAGCTGAGGCCCCGGGTGAGGCGAAGGGGAGATCGTGGGGCCCTTGACACAGAGTGCTGCTCTTCATCATTCTCCTCGTCCTCACGGATAGCAGGAAGTTTCTTCACCAGACCACCGTTGCTTTCCCAGTCCAGCTGAGAGAGACAGAGCAGATTTAGTTATGTTATGCCTTCGGTCAGCAGAAATGGTATAGTCAGAGCTTTTGTCGTAATATTTTACTACTTATTAAAGTTTTTCTTTTTAACATAAACCGATATTTACTGTCTATGCACTGATTGATTTGATAAGTCCAGTAGCTGTGTTGTAGAAACTGGGATAAGATAAGATAAGATAAGATAAGATAAGATAAGATAAGATAAGATAGAAAGAAAATTAGAATGAGGATGGTGACTGGAGTAATGGCCGCTGAAAATTCAACAGAAATACATTTTAAGATTTCCTTTTTTTATTAAAGTTAAAAAATCCTCCATTCATAGTCATGAATAAAATGTTCACTTACAAATTGGGAGCAATCTGACTGCAATATTCGCATACTGAATAGTGGCTGGCCTTCTTACCTGCATTCATTCGCAAGCTAAATTGTGATCTTACATCTATTTAGCCATCTAGAATCGCTTTTCATTGTCTTGAAACTGGAATTGCGTTGAACCTAGGGTTACCTCTAAACATTAACACTATTCTACTGCTGCCTTGCAAGCATTAGTACTTGCTTCTAAAAATGCAAATCTAGGTATTAAGGAACAATTTACATTGTTGGTCTTCAGTAGCAAGTAAATCTAAAAATTATTTTCAAATAGGTAGTAAAGGGTCATGACCAGTGCGTGGCAGACTAACACAGCCTGTTGATTAATCTTGCTCCTCTTTTCCTCTCTACCATAGTTCTCCATCTCCAGCTCAACTCTGCATATTTTCCATTGTACTAGATTAAGGAACCTCAATTGGTTTTTGAACACTAAAACACTCTTCTTTGTAGAAGCTGAAATTAATTTCGATTTCTTCATTGTTAACTCTCAGCACTGCATGTTCTTAGAATGTCATAAAAAGAATGGCTGCGAGCGGTGTAATCCTGCGGCACCACAGAAGAGGTTGAAGAGAGGAGAGGCGGCACTGTTTATTTTTGATTTGTCTAAACACATAAAAGACTATGTCAATCACCGTCTGTCGCTATAGGGTGGCAACACACACACATACACACAGCCCACATCCCTGTGTTACTAACAAACTCCATCACATAACTAGGAAGGAAAGAGACTGAAAAATCTTAACAATTTGAGCAAATCTTAATGAACGTCTTCCCCATCTCTTTCTTCCCACCCCTACATTTGTTGTCCCCAATTCAGTTTGACTGAAATCTCTCCATCTTTATCTGCAATCCCCCTCCCATTCTCCGCACCCTGCCTCTCTTTTTCTTCACATCTTGTTTTTTCCCCGTTGCTCTCATGATCTCCACCCCCACGCTCCGTCTGCAGTCCCACACCCCACCTAAAGCAGAATTTATTTTTAGCCTTCTCCTTCCAATCTTAGTAACACTGACACGAGGGGAGCGTGCGTGTGTGCATGTGTGTAAGTTGCTTAAATTGGTGTTTCTACAGAAGTTTTCACTTTTTTTCCCTCCCCTTCTCCAGACAGCGAGAGAGAACGAGGTGTTTATTCTGTCTTTTCCATGTCCCTCGAGTCCCCAAATTCAGTCAATCACAGCTAAGTATAACAAGAAAGAGAGGAAAGAATCCATTACCTTTTCCTCCAAAGCCCCAGTGCACAAACAAACACAGACACACAGTAATAAGGATGCCCAATAATCACACTTCTATTCCCACCAGCTCTGCAATTACGTGCAAATGTATGTGCGAGTGTGCGTTCATTGGTATTCTCTGTGCATTCTGGGGTTGCACACATGTGAAATGAGCAATGGTGCTGATCCGTTATGTCTCATGGCACAAACAAAGTTGATTTTTATGAAAATGAAGAAAATGAAGTGCTTGCAAATGCAAGTCACTGCCAAGATGTCAAGCTATTGTTGCTGGTTGCCAGGGCATTTCTATGCGGTTGCTAAGGTGCTTTGAGAGCGCATTGCTATACAGCTGATAGGGTGTTCTGGGTGGTCTAGGTCAAACAAATCCCTTCATAATGCTATAAGAAAATTGTATATTCAATTAAAAACCTATCGATTTGAGGTAGGGTTAGACTGCAACAGTATCTCGTATATATTTACATATGATATCCATGCCTCTCCACCAGCCATTGTTCGTTCTTTCCCTCTCTTTCTCACTTTATCTCCCTCTTTCTCTTCAAACTGAGCAATATCTTTCTCCAGCTAGAGTGAAAGCTGCATGTGACACCTTGCAGAAGCAGCACTGCAGGAAGAAGTGAAAAGGACAGAAAACAGGCACCTCTCCCCACGTGCCTCTCGCTTCATTGCTATTTTTATCTTACAGGATCCAATCTTAGCTCGAGGCGCGGGGGACCCAGCCAGCACGGAGTCCCCGCCTTCCCTCTGTGCTATTCTTAGTATCGACACACACTCCAAACTGCAGCCTGCTGCTATTCCTGTCTTTGCAAGTTACACTCAAGGTTGGGAGAATGTATATGTGTGTTTAAGAGAGGGGTCTCAAGCACAGGCATATATCTGCATCCTGAAGAGAAGGGGGGAAGGGGCTTTATCTAAGTCAGGGAAAGGACACGGACTTCGAGAATGTGCAAGAAGGAAGGAAAGATGCCTAAGACAGCAGATGGGAATCCATTTTGTCTTTACACACCCATACCCTCCAGTCTGTTGATCCTGGCTTATGAATTAATTGAGTAACTTGGAACTCTACATTCACTATGGACAACTGGGTGTGCAGTAGAGGGTTACAGATTTACATTTCTTGCTTTTTTTATTCATTTGGCAAATGCTTTTTTTTTTCTGAAGTGACTGTTCACACCAGCCTGGATGTTCAGCATGAGAAGCATAAATAGAACAGTTGCTTCAGTTATGAGCGTACACAAAGCAAAGCTGCACAACTTTCTGTCTCTAATTTGCTTGTCATCTTTTTTTTTTGTAATTAAACAACACCAGTACAGAGACGAGAGCCAGTTCTGGATTCCTCCTGTGCTATTCACTGTTGTTTAGCAAAATACCTGTTTGTGAAAATGTTTTATGTTACAGCAGCGGCTCTGGGCGTTTGACCAAACGTGTATCTCATTTGTTGGTTTTCTCGCTTGTGCTGGCAAAGCAACTAAACGGATCAAAGAGCCAAGCTGTATCATTTTCATAATAGGAAATGTGTTATTAAAGAGCAGCAGTTCTTAATTCTATGAGCGGAATCCCTGAACATAAACAGCTACAGCCTGACCAATAAAAGGAGAGTTTTACTCACATGCGACTTGAATATTTTGGCAGGAATACTGACTTCCACTACATGGCGAAAAAAAATCTACCAATGGTTTCTTTTATATTGCATAGGTACTGTCCAAAAACTGTACACTGTATGTAATATGTTTTAAAATTTAATGTCTACTAAATAATTATATAAGGCAAATTCAAAATAATTTATACAGCAGAGAATATAAACCATAATGCTCATGAAGGCACTATTATCGTGTTTGTCTATTTGAATGATGCACTATTTATAGGACTCGTATCAGCTCCACTGCACAACTTACAATATTGATAATCCATTCCTTAGGCGATGTATTGACTCCTGCCCTGTACATCTGAGGCAATTGCCTCAGTCCTTCATGCACATAATTCGGGCTAAAAAAAGCACATGTACACACTGCTTGACCTTTACAGTCGTGGATGCAGAATCAAAGGTAATACATTGGGATTGTCACCCTTTGACCTGAATACCATCATGTGTGCTTGCAAGCATCACTCACGTCAGCTCCACTGCCCTCCCGCAGGTTATAGGTGAGATCGTGCTGAATTTCGCTGACAAACTTCTGGGCATATTCAGGATAGAGGCGCAGCACTTCACGCAGTCCCTTTAGGCTGATGTACTGCAGGTCACAATATGTCAGTGCTTTCACATTTGCGTTGGTCTTGATCACCTGCTCTTTTGTCAGCGAATCCGATCCAATCAGGTCTCCCTTTCCTGTTTGAGAAAAGCATTTTATGTAAGTATTTTATGTAAACGTGTTAAGACAAGTAAAAAAAGACATTGTCTCAATCAAATTTAGATGATTCTAAGCAAAACCATTCTGTTCTAGGTTTGAAAATGAGGGGCACACGAGGCAGCATAGAGGCTAAAAAATATGTTCTAGTTTGGTGCAAAGGGACTATGAAAGCAGTGACAAATTCTGAAGTGTGCAAAAGTATCTCAGCAGTGCATTCTGGGAAGGCACACCGGTTGGCACACATTGGAGGCAACTGAGTTCAGCAGTGCTGGAGAGAGATGGGTGGTAGGATGCATCTTTCATCAAGTAAGCAGGTGTAGTAATTATGCAAGGAATATGTGTTTGTTTGCATGTTTGTACTGTCATGTTTACAAGAGCTCTATGCATCTTATCTATTAGATAACATGGCAGATTTGTTGCTCTTTTACCCCTTCTTCTCTTCTGCTTCCCTATATGAGCAAATCCATGTTTGTACATTGACGAAGTAGCCATGTATTCTGCCAAAAATGTAAAACTATGCAAACTATGCATCAATTAAAAAAATCATATTTTCATATTTTTTTTTTATTACACGACTTATTTTGATCAGGACCATGAACTTAAAATGGACTATTCTTATATTTTATGGAAATGGTATTATATTTGTAATTTATTTAAAGTGCCCTCATATTCTTTCAATAAAAAACATTAGCTTATCCACATTGTCTTAACATCTTTTGTCTAATGACGTGCTCAGGTCAGATCAGTCTTTCATTCTCCTTATAGCCCCAAAAAGACTTGTAATGTCATTGCGAGGTGACATGAGTCTAGGTGGAGAAAGCTATTTCATATCCCAGCTTTAATTAAGACAATCACTCCCCATTCAAACACAGCTCAGAGACATCTGGGTGTCTGTGTGTATTTATTGGTCTTGTTCTGAGAAAAAGTGTTTATTGCTGTGAGTCTTGACTAATCATTCACTTACATTTCATTTTTTATCAGTTATAGCAAATTTGCACGGTGTCTTTCTGTCCTGCTCTCTCTCTCTCTCTATCACTGTTTTCCTGGCTGTCTCTCTGTTTGTCTCTCATTCTCTCTCTCTCCAGTATTCTCCGGAGCCTCCTATGGATCCTCGGGTCAAGCTGTCAGATCGATAACGCCACAGGAAAGTGCCATACTTTGCATGTGTGCAGGTGATGTGTTTCGATATCAAACGCAGATCTTTCAAACACTGAACCAAACAGTGTCTCGGTGACAGTGAGAACACAGGCAGGCTATATATATGTACCTGAATGAGTGTGTGCATAAGAAAAATATTAAGCAGCACAACTGTTTTTAAAATTGTTAAGGTTTCGCAAATTAGCATATTATGATTTCTAAAGGATCATTTGACACTGGAGAGTAGATTCATGGTTGCTGAAAATTCAGCTGTCATCACAGGAATATATAAAATGTTAAAATATATCAACATACCAAACAGTAATAATATTTCACAATATTACTGTTTTTAATATATTTTTTGATCAAATAAATGCAGCCTTGGTGAGCATAAAAGACAGGCATAACATTATGACCACCATCCTAACGACAAATCACCTTCTTCCCATATTGCATCCTGGTGTCATGTGTTCCCCAGGTAAGCAACGCACACACACCCGGCCATCCACGTGATGTAGAAGAAAACATGATTCATCAGACCTTTCATTGCTCCATGGTCCAGTTTTGATGATCACGTGCCCACTGTTGGCACTTTCGGCGGTATACAGGGGTCAAAATGGGCAGCCTGACTGGTCTGCTGCTATGCAGCCCCATACGCAACAAACTCCAATGCACTGTGTATTTTGACAGCCTTCCATCAGAACCAGCATTCACTTCTGGAGCAATCTGAGCTACAGTAGCTTGTCTGTTGAATGCCTAATACTGTATATCTCACCCGCTAACTGGTGCTGTGATGAAGAGATAATCAGTGTTATTCAATTCACCTGTCAGTGGTCATAATGTTATGCCTGATCGACATATAATTATATAAAACGCTGTCTAGATAGGCAGTTCACTAGGTTTTGGAAAAGAGCTATAATATGCAGAGTGAAAGAATTTGTCTGTCTTGTGTTTATTTTCTCTGTACTGCATGTTCTTTTCCCCATTCCTTGATTCACTCCCTCCCACATTATTTTTCATGTGTGTGGAGATCTATGGTTCTCGCCTTCATGTGTCAGCCAGTATTAATAGTCAAAGCACTTTAATAATGCATTAACCATCAATTATTGAGTGTGCAAGAGAGAGGTGGATGTGGCCTAGGAGCACACCAATATTTGATTTGATCAGAGCAATAGAGTCCGGGCATTTTGAGATAAAGAGACTCACAGACACACAGGAACCTTTAGCACGGCGAGAGGTTTAGCTCATCGTTTACTGTGACCTTTTGAGAGCTTTTATTTCTAGATTAACTGTAGGCACTGTACAAGAGGAGGCTCTGATATGACAAATAGTTTATTTATGACTGTTAAAACTGCAAGCATTTTATTATAATTTTTTTTTTTTTTTTTTTTTTTGTCCTTTGGCATGAAGAAGCTTTTATAGTGCCATGTAAATCAATGTCATATTATACGCTATCTTCTAGATATTGGATCATTTTGGTATATCAAGCATGCATAATCCATATTCCACCCAAATGTTTTATAAAGGTTTGGCTCCTCATGTTTTCATATGAGGGGTCTAAGAAACGAATGTGTGGACGTGTGTTGAGCAGCTGCTCCATGTTCAGATGAAAAGAGAAACACGCATTAAACGTTTCATAGTCCTGCTGTCTTGCCGTTTAAAAAAAAAGAAGAAAAAAAAAAAAATATATATATATATATATATATATATATATATATATATATATATATATATATATATATACATATATATATATATATATATATATACATATGCATGCACACACACACACACACACACACACACACACACAAATAATGAAAAAGCAACAGGAGACAGAAATGGAAAGAAAAGGGTATGGCAAAGAGGGTCCTAGGTGACTAAACTAAAAGAACACAAAGAGGCAGAGAGAGACTAGTGAGAGGATGTATTCATTGTAATCCGTCCTAATACCCTCAAAGGCATACGGATGATGTCTGTGACAACACTGCATTGATACATCTCAAACAGGACAGCATTCGTCCATTAAACTGGCTCATATGCTCTGGTGCAAAACATTAGATAAGGATTATGAAAAAATCCTTGGATTATGAACAAATGAAGGAGGTTCTCCATGTTCCTGTGTGTGTGTGTTGGTGTGTGTGTGTGTAACCAAACCCTAAAGATTAAGACTCATATGATGCAGCAACTAACACTGTGTATAGTTTCCTTCTACTAACCGCTGAAGGACGTTCACATGCTGTTATCTTGCTTCTAAAAGCTTCACAGCAAGGTTTTTGTGAGGTCTTTTTGATGTGTACATCAACTAGGAATGCTTTAAGATGAAGTTTAGCATTTATTATAATAATAATAATAATTATTATTATTATTGAATTACCCTCAGACAGAATCTGTCTATGCCAATAATTACCATTTGAAATAAAACCCTGGGCTTTCTTTTCTTTTTCTTTTTTTTTTTTTTTTTTAATTTCCCTCCCTGTTATTCATATTATTTTATGCATGTGCTTATTAGTATGTTTTTCTCCATTGTAAAGCGAACTGATTAGAGCAGCATGACACAGAACAGTCCTATGTAAATTAAGCCATTAGGGAAAGCAGTAAAGGCAATGTATCACTAATGCAAGTATTTGTTTTGGGTACTTTCAGAATTATATTTTATATAATTTGGGCCCAATCGTATGAATTTATTATTATTATTTTTGTAATGTAAAATGTCTCTTTATATGCACATATACAACAAATGCCTTTCAGAAATAAAGAAATATTAACTTGAATGAAAATTGTGACATTTAGCTCAAGAGTCACTGAATTTCTGCCCCATTAACATTGAGTATGTATCTAGTAGATATCATTAGGGTATACACTACCGTACAAGATCATGTGTTTCACAGAGGAAAGGGGGCATTTACATGGATTCTATTGCTATTTGTCATCAAAAGTAACTTACAGGGCAGTTACTGCAGCAACCACTAGGCTAAGTGCCTCGCCGAAGGACACAATAGGTCATAAAATCATGAATCCTCATGAATACTACTGGGTTTGACATCTGGGGTGCTTGCCGAGCTCATTAAGCTCTACAATACCATAAAAAACACTGACCTTTTCTAGTGCAGTGGATGGAGATATATTCACACATTTCCAAAATATTTAAACAGAAAACATTTCATTGCTAACCCATGAGTGTCTCAGATTCGAGTAACTACATTTCCTGAAATGTAATACTATATGCATCAGATTCCTATGCATTTACTGCGTTTATGTCAGGTTTTCTTCAGATTTTTCTTCAAGGACTGGAGGGTGTGTTAGGAATGTGAATGTAAGTGTGGGAATGACAGATACGGTGCATGGAATAGCAATCACAGATTCAAGTACATGTGAGCTGGATTGCTAAAATCTCTTGCATAAAAGCACAAGGTAATTTCAGGCTGCAGGCTTCATATTTATACCAGCTCGGGGCAAAAGATGTTCTTAGGTTAGTCAACTAGTCCAAAGCAACATAGCCAATAGTTGACTGATTGATTGATTGATTGATTGACTGAATGTTTGACTGGTTGATTGACTGACTGGTTGACTGGTTGATTGATAGATTGATTGATTGATTGATTGATTGATTGACTGGTTGATTGATTGGATGATAACCCTTGATGAAACTTGATGTACAGCACTTAGGTCTATCACTTTCAAAGTTCCATTTCAATTAGACTGCTGCCTTAAGATGTGGTCACACATTAGCTAAATGTATTTGTAATTTTGCGTCACAATTCTGCCCTGTCCAGTGTCAATATAGTGTAGCAATCCATGAACACAGAAGTCACTTTTAAACTAAGCAACCTTCTTTAGGTCATTGTGAAGAATTTGTGTGAACAACTTAAACACAAGTCAAATTTCAACTAAATTGACTATATTCTGCAGGTGAAAATTGCTGAACAATGGTAAATGTAACGCTCATTTGGAAGGTAACTGCTTACACAGGCATCTCACTATGTTTTGGAGCTGAGATTGTATTTTTGCAGCTTGCAAGTCATGTATTGGCAAGCACATTAGAAAAACCACACATCACCTCGTTATCAACAGCAGCTGAATATTGCAGATAATATATGCATTATTATGCATATCAAAGGAAGACAATTAATGAGAAAATGAAGCCAATGAGCCGAATATGTGTGTATAATGGGGGGGGGGGGGGATTGTAGTTACTGTTAAGGAGACTTGAAAATTAAATGGGAATTATCCTTGAAACAAAAAGAACTACAGATAGTGGGAGGATGAGATTTGCAAGTGTGTTTAGGTGGTTTAAAAGACCAATTATTTAGCTAATTTGTAAAGTCTGAATTATGTCCGAAATTATACATTGATTTTAATGGATGGCGTGTTTGTATGTGTGGGCAGTTTTCATTGTATTGGCCTGTCTCAATATCACATACAGTAGGAAGCACAACTAATAGTGACAGGTAGGAGGAATTTAAATGGGCTTTGAAATTGCTGTGAAATTGTAAAACAGAAGCCACTGAATCAGTCAGCATGACTGACACACAGGTATGTATTTGCACTAGCTGTAGAGTGTTACCAGTGAGCCTTGAGTCTGTATGTAATTGTTTCATTTTGTTTTCAGTTTTCCACAGTTAGCAGCACATGTGTCTGAATAATAAAAAAAGTGAGATTATTTTGTGCCACAAGTGACACCAAATAGAGTTGAATGGAATTTGTTGCTCTAAATGGCAGTGTTTAAAAAAGGTCTGAATGCAATATACAATTCTTTTTCAACAGTTTAAGTACAAAAGAACATTTGGGGCCTTTATTAAATCTATAATTATTTCAATGAAACAAGAACAAATTTCAGCATAGATTTTTTCAGAAAATCGTAAAGTAAATTGTCAGTTTAGATCAAATTCCTTCTTGTTTCATCATTGAGCTTGATTTTGTGTGTGTGTGTGTGTGTGTGTGTGTGTGTGTGTAGGGTGAATTAAGGTAATTTGGGAAACATTTTGCAATTGAGCTGACTTGCAAAAAATTGCACAATTATCCTATATTATCTCCTGAACCCTATGGTTTGTGTGTAATCTCACCCAGTATAGCCAGCACAGTGTTGTCCTTGAGCACTTCCATGGAGCCTGAGCAGACAAAGTAGATGGCCTGCAGAGCATCACCCTGGCGAATGAGGAACTCTCCTGGAGCACAAAAGGAGGTTTTGATGATAAGCGACAGAGAGCGCAGACACCCTCGACTGGCCGACTCAAACAGAGGCAGCTGGAGAAGCTCTTTATTCAGGTGCATAGCAATGTCAGCCCGCAATTCATCTGGGAAGTCCTTCAAAAGCTGGGAGAGAACAAAGAGATCTTTTATTTGAAGCACTGACTTTTACTTCTCATTCTTGAAAAGCATAAAACATATGTATTTACAGTTCTTCCTCAAGGAATCAATTGCAGCAAAGAAACTGCAGATAAGTCTTCAACTTAGAATTTAATGGGAGATGATATTGATATCAAAGCAAAGAGATGGTTGTGAGTTATGTAATAAGTGTTTTGAATTGGGCTCTTTAAATACACTGTGAGTAAGAGTGCTCTTGTTAATGAGCAGATCAGAGTTATGGATGAGACAGAGAATAGAAAGAGAAAATAAATTAAATTATAAAAGATAAGAGGGATTATGAAACAGAATGAGCAATAGAAAGAGAGCATGGTGAAGCGAAAAGAGAATAAAAAAGGCTAATGTGCTTAGACAGATGCATCAAATCACACTAGTGAAATCAAGAAGGCCAATAATGCCAATAAAGTAATGCAGATTGGAATCAACTGTTGTATAGAAAATGAGCTAAAGTTACATACAATATAATACTATGAGTGTTTTTAAATGCAAAATGCATTCTCTGTAAACGTTAAAAAACATTTTCATGGAATATCGAATAAATTTTGCCAGAGTGGACAAGTTTAGCCAAGTTAACATGCTACTCTGTACTTAATAATTAAGAATTTACTATCAAAATAGGATCAATAGGATTTTGTTGCCTTCTTTTTCAGGTCAAACTGTTAGATATTTACTTACGTATTATTTATTTTTGCACAAGAAATTAGGTACTTATTAATGAATGCACCTCAAAAGAGGCACTTTGCACAAATGCAGTATATTTCGGTGTTATATAAAGTCACATTTTTAAAAAAAATCTAATTTTATATGTAATGAATTCAAAAGTTTCTATGTTAACTGACCTCTATGTAAAAAGTACACTACTTACGAAATGTACCAAGAATTTAACAACTTCAAAAAGTGTCAGAGCTACTGATCCTCTCAGCATCAAAAAACCAAGAAAACCCAACAAGTTTTCAATGAGTAGATCAGAACAGTAGTTCAGTAAGTCCAACATGACTGCACATACTGTCTGCACTTTCAGTACAACAATTTGAACATGATTTATAAATTGTGGACTTGATAAAAGTTTAAAAGTACTACCTCGCTGACATCGATGCCATTGTTGACAGACCATGTGGTCTGAAAGCACTCCAGCATGCGCTGCGCGAGGGCCTTTGGCAGTCGATGCACTCGGATGAAGTCTTTGAGGTCTTTGGTACGAGTGTGATAGAGAGAGCGGCGTGAGTACATCCTCTGAATAATGGCCGTCACGTTACCGAAGACCGCGGCATGCATGAGTGCTGGGGAAAAACACAAAAAGCTAGCATTTCAGGCGACTTTGAACAATGATATTGTGGTGCTTTATGTCTTTTTGCACCAAGTTCTTTATTTATTTTTTTGACAACATGACAGCACGTTAATAAGGAAGTACATTTAAAATGTTTTCTTTAAACAAGTTTTCACACTGTTTAATAGTGATGTGACATTCAGCCAAGTATGGTGACCCATAATCAGAATTTATGCTCTGCATTTAACCCATCCAAAGTGAACACACACAGCAGTGAACACACATACATATACAGTATAATGTACCTCTATATACACTTTTAAGGCTTAGTGGAGGAAGTGTAACCTCACTAAAGTTTTTTATCAGGTAGTTGCTTTAAAAGTCACACCTAGCTAGTAAAATATAAAACAATTGTTCCGTTGCAATGATGGACAGTCCTTTGATGTTGTACATCATGATGCGCTCGTGTTTATGCCACAAATGCAATATCCAAAAAATGAGACAGATTTTACCAGGAGTTAAGGTTTAGTCATTTGGTAAGAAGCGGACCAGTTTTAACATCTTGCTCCAGCCTGTTTTCTTTCTATTGCTATTTATATATGTTTCCTCTGCATACATTCAGTTCAGAGCAACGGTTTTCACTCCACCACCAAACTCTAAATCATCTATTTATTTAACATTTTGAACTTTGCCAACATGAGTGTAAGCAATCGAGAAGGACTGGAGAGTACTTGTGGAGTGCTAATTCAAGTCTACATAAATTGTTGCGGAAATTGCATGCCGCTCTTCTGTTCAAGAACTGCGCTCAGCGTAAGTGGCTGCACCTGGGTTATGTGGCTTGGATGAGATTTTTGATGAACTCCATGAAAATCTTCAAAGTAGGTGAAATAGGGCAACAGAATAATTAAGAGCTAATAAAACCTGTTTCAACCACCTGATTCCTGTAGGAAGGACATATGAGTTCTCTTGCTGAATTGTCTCTAAGAAGGGCGATTATATGGAGACCTTTTCTTAATTCTCGAGTTTCAGTTTGGTCTCAAACTGTGCGGCCAATATGAACTCAAATCATTGATGTGAAGTGGAGGCACTTATTGAAGAAGCACTTCAGAAAAGACCTTTTCCACAAATACTTTAATATCAGCATTACTTAAACATCAAGTGTTATATTTCATAAACGTTATTTATTTATTTTTTGCTAAAAAATTTAGCTAAAAATTCTAAATAAAAATGATAAAGACATTGGCAATAGAAACAGCAATTCCAATAGAAGATGAATTGAAAATTAGACAACAGTTTGACCTCCTGAGGTTCAGGATGATTAACAGTTAGGCTACTCCATGTGACCTTGCAAATTGCACTGAATCAAATCAAACCTTTATTTCTGCTAATTAATTTTAGGATTTAATTTAAATTTTTTGTTAAAGTGATGGCTCAGATAAAAATTATAATTCTGTTATTCATGTTCTGTACACTATGACAGAATTTTCCGTTTGGGTTGACCATTCCTTTAAATGAAGCATATCCAAAGTTAATTAAGTCAAGATAAGAAAGCTAAGCTTAGCAAGCTTAAGCTAAGAAAGCACAGCCTCTGGGAAGTAAAGCTTGCCACTGGATTAGGTGGTGGACATTATATTGTAGTCTGATTAATATAATAAATATGCTCAGTCGTTTCACATAATTATGGTAATTTTAGGTATGTCAGTGTTCCCCAAATACCTTCTGTGAGTATGATCTCTGTGTGTGGGTGGGAGCCCAACTGTCAGCTGGCTGGGACAGTAATGGCCCTTAGTGGTAGGATTTGTGCATGCAGGAAAGTGTGCATGGATTCAGCCATCCTCATTTGGCCCTCTTAAGTGCAGTGAAGCCTGTGTCTCTTTCTTCATGGCCCATAGGACATGCCTTACATTTCAATCCACTCTCACACCATCTCCCTGAAACCCACATAGGGCACATGCGGCCGAAAAATCATTACAACTGTCTCAGCAGATAGCAAGCCGCTCCATTTCTGTGGCGGTCAAATCCAGATGTTAGAAGAAAACGGCTAAGAGTGGCCATGGTAAGCCCCCTTCTTCTAAGAATTAAACTGGTTAGGATGTATAAAGGACATCAAAAAATCCACAAAAATATGCCAACACTAAGGTTTTGAACCATACAAATGAAAACAGGCTGAATTAAAACTTTCAAGTAACTCGTTTTGTATTAAACATGAAAGCAACATGTCGTGAGACATAGAGATTGTTGTCCATTATCATAAATTGATAAATGCAGGAATACAGGACTAATATGTACTCAACCAGCACTACTTCTACAAATATGGTTGAAAATTCTGAGGTATGGTCAATAAACCTTACCTACCCCTAGGAAATGTGTGGAAGATAGAGATAATCAATAAGTAGCAAAGCTTAATGAATAACATGGTCAAAGGAAATGTTGGTGCTCTAAGAATGGAGCCCTGTGGGAAATGTAGATTAAAAGTAAATGAGGTCAGATGGACACGCAAACTTAATCGTCACTGCTAAAGACTACTCCAATAAAGCAAATGCACCTCTGTGTCTTATCTTACGAAGAATGCAGTCCTTTGGGAAATTCAGGGATAGCCTATAGAAGTTTAGCCCTTGGGGAAAATGCACTCATTAGTGCACTTGATGTGGACTTGCGCTCTTCTAGTCTTATTTTGCATGTCTATGTGGAGTCTACATAATTCTAGGGAGTCTCATCTATAAATATAGTTGAATAGTTATAGTTAAAAGGGGTGCTCATGTGTGCCTCCATTTGTTAGTTTATCACAAATGTTCATGAACTTTATATTGGCCAATCATATGGGAATGCATGGTTAAAAAAATAAAAAAAGAAAGAAAAAGAAAAAAAAGAAAGAGGTTTAATGTTGATCATCATTTTTTAGACTAGATATTATTGATGTTTTCTTGACTTATTGTGCTTTCATTTTGTGCCTTTTCAATATTTAATCACTTTGTTACTTTACTTTCAATGACCATGTATAAAACGTTGTTAACTATATATAAAAAAAACACAATTAGCTGATTTATGTTTTTCAGTCTGTCCCAAATGTGCATTATTAGATATATACAAACACACCAATTTGTATTATGGGGTTGTGGAACCATCATAATCATTTTAAGCGTTAAATCATCACTGCTTGAGAAGACTAAATATTTTTTTCTGAATATTGGTGGGGGTAGAAAAGATAACAAAGGGAACATTTGGATTTTAATTACTGTTAGCTGATGACTAATTAGCATAATTATGGATTGTTTTTTTTTTATATTTTGTCTATTTTCTTTGACATCGCAGGAATAAATGACCTTTTAATATATATTCAAATATAACATTTACTTTAAATTGTAATAATATTTCACAATATTTTAAAATGCAGCCTTGATGAGCACATGAGACAACTTTCAAGAACATTAAAAAATCTTGCACTTTTAAACAATAGTATATATAGATATTTTAAACTGAATAAGAAAAAAGGACACCCCAAATCCATTATCAATATCTTGAAATCAAATTTTTTTATCCCTGTAGCAAGGCAATATAAATCCAAAAACTGAAATCATTTAAAAACGTGCAATGTCTTTTTGCACTGACCTCCAATCAGCATGGTGCAGATAGAGAAGATCTTCTCTGAGTCAGTATTAGCTGAGACATTGCCAAAGCCCACGCTGGTCAGACTGCTTAAAGCAAAGTACAGTGATGTCACATATGAACTCCGAATCGAGGGCCCGCCTCCCAGCACGGCTCCAGTCTGTCCTGTGTTTGAAGTGCCCACTGGCTCCGCTCCTGTTGTGTTCAATTGGCTCGAGTTCCACACAGACTCATGTCCCACCAGATCAGTGCCGTTCCACTGGCTTGAATTGACCACCAATCCATCCAAGATGGTGGGGCGCAGTGAATCAGGAATGAGGGATGCAAGAGGGGACAGAAAATAGGGGGTTCCCAGACGTTTACCCAGCTCATGCAACCAGCCTACGAGAAAGGAAGAACATTTAGTTTACTCATTTGGCATATGTTTTGACCTTTAAATTTGTCTAGAATGTTCTTAATTTATCATAATGTAATTTTAGTGATTATTCTAACAATCAATGTTTTTTTTCCCATTTGTGTTTGGCACTATAACTACCCAAAATGCAATAAGGTTATCACTTCAAAAACTTTTTCATTGAGTACATGGCTACTGTCCAGGGTTCTTAGGTCACTGACAGAACTGAGCAGATATAGAGTAACTGGCCCTGTCCATGGTGCTGAATCTGAAGCATTTTCAATGTCAGTTCAGCAGTCAGCTGAACTTTCCTCTCGAGACTCAACTTTCGTTCCCTGTGTCACTGTTTCTATACATCTTCATTATTTCTCTCTTCTCTCCCTGCTTGTTTGTCAGTAAGTGTCTAGTTTGGAGATAGTGTAGGTACAATATATGGCATTTTTGAGAGTCCGAGAAAAATGAGACAAAAGAGAAGGTCAGAAAGGGAATGATGGAGATTGAGGGGGAAAGGTGAAAGAGAACCTCTTGCTAGCAGTTGTCAGAGAAGGTTTGATACACAATCACACGTAACAAAAAATCCTTTACAAATACATGAACAAACACTCACTTTTTTGATTTACACAGCGAGCAGCTTCAGTTTAAATTACCTTTTTTCATGCATACATACACCAGAAACCTGACATAAAAACACATACATAAAAACACATCCAAAGTCTTTCCTTTGTTGTCTGATGTGCTAATAAGCAGAAATGTTTCCTTTATATGTACTTAACACCTCATTTGGCTAATATAGATATCTTATTTCTAACAGTTCCTTCCAAAGTTCCTCATGTAAGTATGTGCTGATTTGTTGTTATGTCTATATTTTTTCCTCTTTGTGCTTTGGCTTATGTCTACAGTGTTTTAAGATAAAGATTTCCCTGGTTTTGTTTAGATCAAGGATTGTTGTGCAGTTACATTTCCCTCTCAATTTCACTTTTGCTTTCTAAAATAACTTAATGGCCAGGTAAAAGAGTATATAAAATGACTACAACTACCAGTAGTAAGTAATAGTGCCATTAACATATTATATTGAGAAAGATTTGATAATAATATTGAAACGGCTCCAGAGTCAGACTGTTAAGATTGCCCTCATTACACAAATGGTATTAACCAACTGAGAGCACACCTCAAAAGTAATAATATAATTGCTTTAATACTTAATAATATTACACAATAGTTTCCACTTTTATATGGTGATAATGGTTTTAGGTAGTAGGAATAATGTGCATGTAACAGACCTACATTGAGAAGATTTTAAATAGCTGCATTTTATCTTGAAATTTAGATCCTCAGACATTTTCAAGATTCAATTGACAATTCAATTGATGACAAAGTGCATACTTATTTGTGAAACAGCCATCAACCAGTGCTTGACAAGCTTTCAGTCTCTAGAATGAATAGAACAAATGTAAATGTAATACTAAAGAGCACTTTCGAATATTAATTTATACCAGTATTGCTCCGATGGAGCAGCCTTGAGAAACATATACTTTACATACCCTTCTGTTTAGATAGAATGAAAATATGAATAGAAAGTGAATGATTAATGGAAAAATTGTGTCTCAAACCACAAAGGTTACATTGGGTTGTAAATCACCACAGGAGGAAAAAGGTACACAAGTACACTAGAAAAATACATTTGAATATCTAATATACCTAATGTAAGTATATGTTTGATATGGTTGTGATGTGCACATTTTTATTCATGGCTTGAGAAGGAAGCCAAATAGAAGCCCATTGGTAATGACATATGTGTAAAAAGCAAAGAGCTCTTTTTGCAGTGAGAAAAGACAAGTAGAAAGGGAATAGATTTCTTCAAGATAGTGTTAGCTTGGGTAAGGGATAGAATAAAGGGGGTTGTACATAATACTCAAGCAGGAATGTAGGAGTCACTGCTGGATGAGGAAGGTAAGGGAGACTGATTTGCAAGAAGAGAATATTAGAATGCATGTAATGATTAGACTGAAAGGATAATATATTTCTAGCAGTGGGGGATCTCTGTTCTCTTCCAAACCACTTGAGAAAGAATCATGAGTTTTGACTGATTTGACAGTATGATTTTTGGAGCCAAATTGAAAGTCTTTTCTAGTCTCTCAGTGTCAGCTGGGCAGCTAGCCATTAAAAAGAATCATGTTCTACTGAGGTGAGTCCAGTTAAGTGAATGATAATGGGGAGAGAAATAAAATAAAAAAACCAAGAGGGAGTCACAGAGCAACCAGAGTTCAATCAGCTCCTGGGGGAACCCTCAGAGAAACCTTTCATTATTGATATGGCAAAACTACAATCCATTTACTATACTGTACATCCTTTTATATCGCTACTTCCAACATAGATAGACAGCAGTCCTCAAAATTGATTCAATATTTCAGGGAAATTATAATAACTGTAAAGAGCCAAGCTGAAACTGGATCTCACCAGATATAAAACAACTTCTTGCAAATCTGGTACATTTCCAAATTCTACATTCGCCATTTAAAACCCGTACTGTCACACATTTGAGTCTCATTAAACACTGCATGTGTGTTGTATTTCAGTGCTAAAATATTCCATCTGATGTGCAGAATGCTACAGACTTCCATTTCTACTAGAAAAACTAGACGTGTCATGACAGCCTCAAATGCTTAATATTTAATGGCTGGGCAATGTAGAACTGGGCGAGAGGGAATGGTGGGTGATATTGTTGGCACAACAGCAGAGACTGGATATTGGAGTAGTATCCATGCATTCAAGGAGAACATGTGGATGTAATTAAAACTACTGGCCGGTAGCCAGTGTGGAACATTGGTCAGGGCTTAGATGTGCCTGAGGATATTGCTGATGCTGAGGCCGTGAACACACACCCGGAGCAGTGAGCATAATTTATGCTGCAGCGCCCGGGGGGCAGTTGGGGGTTTGGTGCCTTGCTCAAGGGCACCTCAGTCGTGGTTTTGCTGGCCTGAAACTCAAACCCACAACCCTAGGGTTAGAAGTCAAACTCTCTCACCACTAGGCAACGACTTCCCATGGTCATATGTAATGTGCAAATAAGTTGGACACTCCCACATTTTAAGGTTTAAGTAATTAAATAACCTGAATCATTCATAAATAACTTGCTTTGTTCCTGCATGAATTGGTTCAGTGAATAATTCAATGACTCTCTCCTAAAGACACTTGTTAACACCTATTGCAGTAACTATGTATCCTGGAGAAAGATTCAGTAAGAAGTCAAATCAAAATAGAACTTATCTACGTTTTTTTTTTTTTAATTGGTTTGTAGGATTCCTAAAATATTTCCCCTAGTTTATATCGGTCAAGAAAAAGACAAATGACCTTTAATATATCAAGTCCTGTGAGATTCATTCTGTCAAGATCATATCAGTGTCATCATACACTCTTTTCTCACAGCCATTTCTTTTACCCTTGGTCTTTTCTATTATTCGTGTTGAGGGTAACACAGGACAGACTGAGCGAAAGGGTTCATTTGTAAGTCAGACTAATGCAGTAATTCACCTGTTCATGA
Organism: Carassius auratus; assembly: GCF_003368295.1. Lineage (NCBI taxonomy): Eukaryota > Metazoa > Chordata > Actinopteri > Cypriniformes > Cyprinidae > Carassius > Carassius auratus. Next base: position 12,577,541 of record NC_039276.1, on the reverse strand, counting down.
ACAAATGTGAAAAAGGTAAGTTTGTTCAGACATGACACATGCTTGAATAATGTGAAGAGAATGTCTCATCAGTGTGCTGTTCGCAGAGCCAGAGAGATTGTTCTGTCCTTCTGACAAAACGCATTATGCCTGACCTTTTTTCTTCTTCTTTTCATGTGTCTACCTAATTTGAAAAGTCATTTGCAACTGTATTGAAAGCACAAATGCAAGATATTTGTAATATGAGGCCTTTTTGTAAGGCACATAAAAAGGTTGTTGTATATTTTAAATGTAATGAGAATATTAGTGGACAGAAACATTTAATAATGATCCTTGTGTATGAGACACAGTCAAAAGAACTCTTTCACATGTGAAAATAAATAAGCTGGCCTCAGATCAGTCTGATCTGTTACACAGCAGTACTTATGCTAATAAGATAAATGGGTAAATGTTTTTTTTTTTTTTTTTGTCAGTTCACTTAGAGTATGTGGTTTCATTAAACATCTAGTAGAAGATATTCATTATGTTTAGGAGTTTATTTTGAGGGTCATTTCTAGTTCATCTTAGCCAGTAATGGCCGGTATAAACATTGCATTTGTTAGAAGACCTTGAACTTGAAAGCTTGGCACAGCTATGTTGACAGTTTGAAGATATGGCACTCACCGATGTCCCAGGAACCAGGGCTGTTCTCAATCTCGCTGCGGCCGATGACATACCAGACACAGGCCATCCAATGTGCCAGCAAGGCGAACATGGACATAAGTAATGTGAGGACCACTGCGCTGTACTGGGAGTAGCGCTCCAGCTTTTGCAGCAAGCGTAGAAGCCGTAACAATCGAACTGTTTTCAGCAGATGAACTCCAAAGTACTAAACACAGAGATATATTGAATGCATAGCTCAAAAGGAAATCATAGAATAAACAATCATTTAAGATGGCATGCCCAACAGATGAAATGTGTTCTCCCACAAAGGGAAAGGGCCAATAATCCCTCTTAAGACAAAAATGTGTTTGTGTTAGGTTTATAAGGTTGTGAATAATGTTGGCATAAAATTGTCTTTAAAATAAGCAAAATGAACACTTACCACACTGACATTGAAGGCGTACAACAGGTCAAAAGGTAGCGCCGCAATCAGGTCAACAAAGAGCCAGGTGGTGACGTAATGCACACAGATAGAGCGCGCATCATACACCACCTGGCCTGATGTGCTCACAAATGTGGTGCGAAAGTTTAACAAAATATCTGGCACAGGGATATAAAAAAAAAAAAAACATTTTAGAAAACTTAGAAGATGACAAAAATATTTATTTGTTACTGTATCACAGAAAAATAAAATAAAAAAAACTATTTTATTCATAACCTGGTTCAGTGACAGGTTATAAACGTTTGGTCTGGGTTCTAGTGACGATAATTAATAGCACTTAAATTAATAGCACTTAAAAAGTTTAGTAAATGGCTTTGGGAACTGCAGCACAGAAAAGCGGTGAAAAGTAACTTTTTATGTAGGAGATTCTTTGCTAATGTTTTGATGATACAAATAGTTGCTCTGTATTATTAAATTGTGTGTAATGAGCAATAACAGATTCTGTCACTGAACAGTACTGCTCTTAAGCAGTGCTTAGCTTATTGTATCCTCACTGTGGAATTCTAATATAAAGCTAATGGCTATAAATCTGATGTTTTGACTAATGGGTTTGTATATAGTATAGGCTTCACTGTATCTTTGAACAGTTAGGCTACATACAGAATTCTGACTTTACTTATAAATTAATTTTACAGTGGGCCTTCAGAGTTATTTCTGCTCTACAAAATATTAGCTTTAGCTTTGCTATTTGCTGAACCGTCCTTGAAAATCTTTTTAGTCTTGTCTCGTGAATTTAAAGCTTTAGAAATTCTAGATGCATTTTGTGACGTTTGCTTATTAACATCTAGAACTTTTTTCCAGTATTTAGTAACTGATATATCTGGCCGTATATTACCTCTTTGACATTAAAGACGGTCTGACTCAGAAATGTACACGTACACCTGAAAAATAATAAAACGGTGTGCTGCAAATAGGGGTACTTTATTAGCAGGCATTGGTATTAAAAGACATTTAATATCAGCCAGGTAACATTATTGATACGGCTTCTTTTAGATAAACTAATGACATAGTAAATAAAAACAAATAAACAAAAAAACAATAGGACTGTAAGTTGAGCCTTACCTAACATGAAAAGAATTTCTACCAAGATGTCGCTAACACTCGGTGGATTTCTTGTGGTCGACAACTCATCCCGCCCACCGACGACGGTGAAACACACATTGTAGGGCACAGTAACTGCTACATAAAAGGTGGCTAGCAAGATCAGCCAATCCCAGCCAGCTTTGAAGGTGCCGTAATGGAGAAGAATAAAGCGGCTCTTCTGAATGGCTGCCACTTTGTACTCTGGGATGGGCGGCTTCTCACCGAACATGTTCTAAATGATACCAATGTTCAAAAATGTTTATTTGATTTTTTTGTGTGTGCATTTTCAAGAATTTTATATGCAGTATGATGTGATCAAAGCATTGTGAATTAAAAAACTAATCCAACTCATTTTAGAAGAAGCAGTAAATAACTTTGTCTCATTGCTGAACACAGCATATTGTTATATATTTATCTTTACAAGGTAATTTTTGTATTTCCATTGTACTGTATTTCCTTCAGTAATGTGAACTTGAACTATTCTTAAGTTCTTAGGTCTAAATGATAAGAATGTTAGTGTCTAAATGTGGGTCTTACGTTGTTGATCTTGAGTTTGCTCTTGTCTTGCTTCTGCAGGTGTCCAGACAGCTGGTAAAGCACAGCTCTACTGCGTCGCCGGTTGGCACTGAAGCCCGGTGGTTGCATGACCTTGTGCACCTTCAGCCCCGTCTCCTCGTCTGAGCATAGAATAGCCATATATCATTTTAGTTGATTTAATTTCTGAATTGTTTGGCTCCACACTAAATAACGTCAAGTTTTTCCAGAAAGATACCACATGCAGCTTTGCCGTGCATTAGTAAAACATAAGCACAGATTTCCACCATTACTTAAAGGGATACTTCACTTACCCCCATGTCGTTCCAAACCTGTAAAAGCTCTGTTAGTCTTCGGAACGCAATTTAAGATATTTGGATGAAAAATACCTGGAGACTTGAGACTGTGCCATAGACTGCCAAGTAAATAACAGTGTCAAGTTCCATAAGTGCGTATGCACATCTGTGTCCTCTGCGGCACAAGGATGTGCTGTTTTATTTTAAATCAAACTTCAATACACATAAAAAAAAGTACATCCTTGTGGCGCGGATGACACAGAAGAGTGACACAGAGGAGACTGTAGACAAAGGACTTATTGAATAAAGTCATTATTTTTGTTCTCTTCGGTTACAAAAAGGATTCCCGTCGCTTCATATAACCCAGATTGCACGTCTGATGGCAGATGGAGTATTCTGATGACTTTTCATACCTTTTATGGACCTTGATACTGTTATTTACTTGTCAGTCTATGGAACTGTCTGAGCTTCCAGGTTTTCATCAAAAATATCTTAAATTGTGTTCTGAAGACGGAGAGAGTTTTAACGGATTTGGAATGACACGTTGGTAAGTGATTAATGACACAATTTTCATTTTGGGGTGGAGTAACCCTTTAAGTTATAAGAAGATTCTAGCTTAATTTCTTACCCATAACCATCTGAGTGAATGAACTTAACACTGAAATCACCATTACATTTAGCCCTTAGCACTGTCTGCAAAATTTCTAATTACATTTGCATTCATTATTTATCAAGGGGTTTGTGAATATGACATAAGAAAAATGCATCCAAGGAAAAACACAGCAAATAAAAAAAAAAAAAAAAAGTTATTTGAACAATTATGAACACAAACAGATTACAGTATGGGAAATAAACAGCAAAATGTATAATAAACAATTAAAGCCTTTAGAAGCCCTTTGAAATTTAGATTATAATTCAGTTTGTGCTTCTTCTCCTTCCCTCTCTAAAGGATATGAGACTTTCATTCGATTCCACTGCACCAGGGGTGTCCAAAGTCTGCTTTTGTATCATACTGACTTTGTAGCCAGTTTATAAAGCAACAATTCACCTTAGAATAAATAATGCATAATAATAATAATAATAAAAGATTTATAATAATCATTTTTTGTATTTTATCTAATACATTCCCTTTATGATTTTTATGTCTTTTTTTTTCAACAAAAACATCTTAAGCTCGAATATATACTGTATATATATATAAAAGTACTATATTTTCAACAATTTTCAGTACATAATGTTTTCAGTTTTGGTTTGTTCACATCAGAGACATTTAATATGGCTTTGTAAGTTTGAGGGAGAATACTATATTTCTTTTTGAGGTGAACTATTAATTTAATTTGACTAGGAACAAGAAATAAGAACAATGAAAGGAATAATTGTTTGATGATCACATCATTATTATTTTGTATTATTTATTTTCAGTACACTACAGTTCAAAAGTTAGGGGTAGGTAAGACTTTTTTATGTTTTGAAACATTATGCTTACCAAGGCTGCATTTACTTGATAAAAAGAAAAACAGTAATATTGTGTTCTCTATAGGACTTCACCCTTTTGACAACATATAGTATCTGTTTTGTTGAGAAAATAAAATAAGAAAATAGGGAAAGACATTAAAGGAGATTTGCTCCCTCCTCATATGTGAACTACCACGTCAGGCTATCCTTCACTGAATTGTGGATTTACATTTTTAATTTTAAGGTTTACATGACTAGTTTGGAGAGAGCCATCTGTCAGCTTCCTAGATAGATGTCTTACAAATCCTCCGATTTATTTCTAGCACTTCCCAAATTCTCATTCCATCCTTTTTTAATTTTATTTATTGGCTTTTTTCCCCTTTATCACATAATTCCAACCCTGCTTTTTAAAAGAATATTTTTGGCGTAGTCAACATAATTAAGAACGTAACTCTCACTCTTTTTACATTGATTCCAATTGTTCACTTTTAATGAGTTGACATCATTGACCAGATATATATAATTCCTAGTGCCAGTACAATGTTTATCCCTCAGCCAAATGAACAGTAACTGTGCTTTGGCTCAATCTCAGGCCATTTAAGGGAACTTCACACCTCCGTGCCAAATTTTCTTCCCGGCCCTCCCTGTGCCTTGTGTGCGTCTTTTCATCTCCCTCTTTATCAGTGTACCGTTCTCTCTCTCTGAGGAGGAGAGGTGTCAAGATTACTGTAACAGCTAGCACCACACGAGATGCTGCTGGTCTAAATCAAAGCATCTAACAAAATGATTCAGTAGCCAATCATTTTGGGAGAGGGAATGAGAAACAAAGGATAGGATACTTGCTAAGTATGACATTGACTAGACCAGGTGTTTGAGGTGTGTGTGCATATTAGTAGAATTAAGGGCAAATAAGAATAATCATTTCGTAATAAGCTTTGTAGAGCATCTCACATGAGTGTTGCTGTCTGTATAAAAGGATAATTCGCTCTTTTAAAACCACTCTCCCTTTGTAATAGAGCAATGCTTCTGTAGCTACTTTTACAGAATACAACCATTATTTATACATTATGACTCTCTTGCCTTTCTCTCTTTTTCTCTCTTCTCCTCATAATTGTTTTCTTTGCTCTACACAACAATACAGCTGTGTTTTCGTAGAGTTTATTGGAAGGTTACCCTCATTACTGAAGGTATCTGAGAGACTGGATCAACAAGCAGCAAATTATGTAAGAATCAACTTAATGGTTTCTGCATTCTATAAACCATCGAGAACACAAATTAGAGATCCACTGACAAAACGTTGGCTGATAACTCATAAATTCTATATTTTTTGTTTAAATAAATTGTGTGTATATATATATATATATATATATATATATATATATATATATATATATCTGTGTGTGTGTGTGTGTGTGTTTGTGTGTGTGTGTGTGATAAAAAACATATGTTTTGGAGTTAAAAAGGATAAAAAAGGATTTCCTATGAATTAGTCTTTTTTAGGAGGGAAGGGGGCATTTATTTAAATTGCAAAAACATATTTATTTGGTAAATCCCATCATTCATGTAGTGACACTCACCTCTTTCTGGACTCTGTTCTTCATCTTGTACTTTCTTGTTGTCTGTTATGTCCTTGTGTGACACTAGAAAGAGAACCACCTCTCCCTTCTCATTCTTAATGGGCACAATATCCAAAAGACACCAAAACTGAGTTCCTGTAACAACACAATATCCATAATAGCCACCAGAGTTAATATTCAACATGAACATTTGGTATTGACACACATTTATTCACAGGCATTTACTGAGCGTTATATTTAGACCAGACTTTATGTTTAAAATGTAGCATTGATCCATAAATGGCTTGATAAATCATTTTCTGTTTATTAGCTAGTCTAAACCAGAAATAGCTTTTTATCAGAGGTTTTCTCAGTTGGCTGTAATGCCTTAATTTCCCATGAGCGCTTATTTGTACCTTATTTGTAAATGGGGGAAAACATTTTTGCAGCTCTAGACTTAGTAAGTAGCAAAGCCAGCATAGAAGGACATCTCAAAGTCACTTTCATGTAAAGTGCTTTGTATTCTGTCTGCCAGGAGCATCTCATATGAATCCATTAGATTTTAGCAATTGAATCTAAAGCTGCAACAACTAATCGATGGCAATGATAATGATAATGAAAAAAAAAACATCTTCCATAATAAAGTAATAGGCATTCAGCTCTTAAAATGTTAACTAATTGTTCTGCTATTAATAGTAGTAACTTTTTATGAAGAAAAACATTTGACAAACGATAAGATGTTATATTTAACTTGATGGATGTCATATTTGGTTCCTTATCTCTCTAACCTGATTCTCTTTGCCCAAATTCTGAACACAGAGAGTGTTCAACATGACACAAACATGGTTAAAGATATGAAAATGATCACTTCATAACATTCATCTCCCATCCTTTTCTTCCTGAGTGATTTGATTTCTATTTCTCAGCATTTGGTCTTCCCAGAAATTAAATCCTTCATCTATCCAATTTTCCACTGATATTTGTCAGTAACATCCATACACCTATGTGCGCCTCTTTTTATATATATATATATATATATATATATATATATATATATATATATATATATATATATATATATAACTGAAAGTTTATAAATGTCATCTCCGGACAGGTGAGCAGAACATATTTTGACTACTAAGCACAGAATCCACAGTTTTGTGTCTGTTTTGTGTGTTTGAGCACACAAGCAGGATCTACGACGCTCTGCAGCTGCTCAACGTTATGCCAGAGGATCATCCCATGCCTCATTAAATCAAGACAGAGGGAAAAAGAAAGAAAGAGGTAGAACATGCTTGGTTGGAGGTTGGAGTCCCTAATGATACACAAATCTGTGTGTGTGTGTGTGTGTGTGTTTGTGTGTGTGAATCACCAAGCCCTTTTATTAGGCACAGCTTGAGCTGAAAGAAGTAAATTTCAATAAGAAAAGAATACATTTAATTGAACCAGTGATCAGAGACCATAGACCATATAATACAATAAGCGATACATTAAAAACAACACTTAATAAGGTCTAAGAACAGAAAAAAGCTAACCTATGCTGCTGACAATAGGTAAATACAATAAATTGATTTGTGCCACATGTGCTGGACAGCTAAGATCAACAATGAATGATTAAACAGCCTATAGCTGGACTGCACAATGGATGCCAGGTTGTTATGATGATTATTGGCCAATAAGGGTCAGGTATCATTCTTAAACCTCACATAAGAGCTCTTTAATACACTAAATTAACTACATTGTATCTCAAAGCAACTATCCTTATTATTTATTGTTGTTTGTAAAGAATGGTTTTGAAAATATACTGCCCAAATATTGCAGTCAAATGCCCATTTTGACTGTGGGTGTACAGCAACAACAAAACACAACAGGGTTTCCACATTCAATGCAGCAGTTTCCTGTGAATTTCATCTAGGCCTGTCATCTACCCAAAACCAGTGCTGGAGAAGCCACTTTGAAATTGTAGACTGCAGAGTTAAGCTAAAGTATGGAATTAAAAAAAAAAACAAAAAAAAAAAACACGTTAGCTACACTACAAATATAACAAATAAACAAACAAAAACCCAATTAATATATAGTTTAATACTGTATGTTAATTTACAACTGTCCGAACAAATAAATTCACTAGAATGAATTGGAGTTTCCAAAGCTACATACAAATGAGAAAAAGAGCGAAAGAGGACCGTTTAAGTAAGCGCTTTTATTACTCACTCAGTTCACGCAACGAAACATCGATGTAGCATTTGGTTGAGCTATACTACGCATTGGAAAAAGAAGTTACTGGAAAAGCTGCTAGTTTAAAACCAGCTATACTGTAGTGTATGACTTATATAAGGTTATATTGTCATTCTCAATCGGAGTCTGATAGCCCATGTCCCTTTGCTATGTAAAAGCTTCGCTGTGAAATTTGCACCAGTGGAGTGCATGAAGTGCGTTTTTTGGGGGTTATTTAAGTGCATCATCTGGATATTTAAAGTACACGTTTTCTTTTTAACTATTTATACTAAATTATTTATACTAACAAAACGTCATAGAATTATACAGAAGTAGTCGATTCGGGACAAACCTAATGTCTCAATGCAACATGGCAGCCGTGGAACAGAGGGAATATACAGCCTTGATATACAGTCTTGCAACTATGATCCTCTATTCCCTTTGAACCATGTACAACCTCAACCTGAACCTGGAGGCCACGAGAGGTGTGTGAGATGTTTTCTGCAAGTGCCAATTTTCAGAAGTCCTTTGACTCATTGACAAACTGGTAGGAGGGTTGTTGAGGCTGATGCACAGAGGTGACATGATTGAGGAAGCATTCAGAGCTCTGTCTCGGACTGCGGTGGCTTGTTCAGAGAATCCACAATCAAACCTTAGAAACTGGATAGAGTACACAAATAGCCTATTCTCTTTGATAAGACAACAAACAGCTCCTGAGTATCTCTTACAGACCAGCCAAATGAATGAATTGGACTCTGAATTCGGGCTACAGGGGGCAAATTTTCTCTGATGCATGTTGCTCGAATGGTAAATTGAAGTGAATCAGGTGAGAAATCGGCTGTCAGTGCTGCTGTGTTTGGAGATTATTTTTGTACCAAATATCTGTCAAATTCTCTCCACCTGTTCTGGTGTCTAATAGGTTTTGACAGAGAGGTCTACGCTGTATGTTCACAGAAATACCCATTGGTCTCCTGGTACATGGATGGAATTGTGTTCTCTTGACCGCAGGTGGGTAAAAACGGGGCTGGCATTAACTATATGACACGCTGCGCTCTGTCTGTGTATCATGTTCAACATGGAACAAATCAAGCCATCAGAAATCACATTCATCTCTGAGGCATTGCTGATTGAAGGCTGGTGTAAAGGCATATTGTGTTATTTTGGGGGAAATCGGTGAGGGAGTAAAAAGACAGACAGCTACTCAATTATGATGTTACTAAGCTCAACCGCTCCAGACACACGGTAAAGAACACGGCAGGCATTTAAAGACAATTTGTTCAAATATATATGTAGTCTGGGCTGAAATTGTTTTGTTTGTTTTTTTTCTGTAAGAAAAGCTTGTTATTTTAAGATTGAATATTACTTTTAAAGCGAGCCATTGTAGATGTTTTTCTTTCAGATCTGTTTAATATAAGCTCAGGTTGCATTTATTCAATTTGTAAATTTTATTATGCAAAAAAAAATGCCAAGCACTCATATTCAAAATGTCTTAATCAGTAAGTAAGTGATATTGTTATACAAGATTTAACACTAGAATCAACCAATTCAACAAACTACTCCAGAAATAATCCATTGTCTCAAGATAGGAAGAAAATCTTGGGTTGATTAAATAAAATAAAAAAAAGTATTTTTATGTAAATTTCTCGGTTTCATTCTTTTATTTGTATCCCTCCATCACCCTGCTGTGTTAATTCATTTCATCATCGCCCGCAGCTATGCCTTTTTTAATCATTCTAATCAATTCAGTACATAATAAATTAATTTCTGATTTATATATATTAGAGTTTGCTTTGATTTGGTGTCCTTATCCACAGCATAACTCAAATTTAACTCATAATTTAATTGCTTTAACATCCTCCTTAATAAACTCCTCTAGCTTTAGGAATGTAGGTATCACATTTAATCACATTAAACTATTATTATTATTAACAGTAATAATTGACAATTAAATTATTAATAATATAATTTATTATTAATCCTTTGTAATATTTTAATTATAAACAAACAATAGTTTATGGGGGAAAATAGCATAACATTCAGGTATTTTTGGCATGCTATATCACATGTACTAAGTTTTGAGATGGACTTATCCTGATTTTGCATACTATTTAGGATAGATATCATGGGAATTGGAATGAATCCCTGTCCATTTGCTTTTATTGCAGGAGACAAAGGCTTTTAATTAACAATGTGACTCCTACCTCCTTTTTTGTAGAAGACCAGCTCTGTCTTAAACTCCCGCCTGTCATCCAGGGCATCCTGAATCTGTGCCATCAGCTTATCACTGGTCTCCGGCCCATACAGGAAATGGCAGGCACAGCTCTTCTGCATCAGTTCGGCACGGGCATAGCCAGTGAGTTCACAGAAGCCATCGGAACAATAAACGATGGGATACAGAGACTGGACCTGTGCATTCCCCAGCACAAAGTTACTGTCTGTGAGAGACAAACAACAAAGAGAAAGAGATAAAAGTGTCTGCTCATGAGAAATGCAACAAAGTTTTTTGAGTTTCTACACTCAGTATATTCAACAAAAGCTCAGAATAAAAGAGCTATTGACTACAATTTTAATCCAAGGAAACAAAAATAATATGACAGAAATAAACAGAAATCCCTTGTGCAATCCATATTTTGTCCAGAACTGTTATCACACTCAGCCCAGACTCACTTGAGGCCAGAACAATTCACACACCCTCTCAACAATGCTTTAAGTTACCTTTAAAAGCTTTCCACAAACCAACTGAGAATCCGTTTTGTCTACTGCACTCTGACCTTTGAATGAATGTGACAGGAGTGAAGATAGTAGCCTTTATATACACTGTTGTTGTGATGAGATTTCAATGAATACTTATTATAAACATTTTGGTTTGCACTCTATCTAGTGTTTTACACTGTTTATAAAGGCATTAAGTGAATGTATGTTTGGTTTATTTGTACACTCCATGTTTGATATTTCCCTCAAAATATCATATATGAAGTAAGGCTAGAGTGTATCAAATTTGTATACAATAGCCCCCCAAAGTATATAAATGCATTAGAAAATGCCAAGGACATTTTCTCAGAACAAACTTTATTTTTAAAGCAAAACATGTTCAGATACTTGTTTTCTTCATTTTAGCACTATATTTGTTGTTTTATCTTCTAAAACTTAAAATTTATTCTTAATTATAATTAAATATATATTTTTTTATGTTTCTCTTTCATTATTATTATTATTATTATTATTATTGCAATTAATACATTTTTGGAATAATTTTAAGGGCCACTGTGTACAGTAGTTAAAAAATGTACAAATCAATACTGAATTATTTTGCGTAACCATTTTTATAGCGGTTTCCTAAAATGGATGATATTCCATTTATCATCCTTGTTCATTTTATTAGATGTGGAGGCAGAAAGAGGCGAATAGAGTCAAAATAACATGATTCAGATCTGAACGTGTGAATCAAGAAACAAGAACAAGCACTGAATCTAAAGCCCAGCATTATTCCACACGTTTCACTTGTAAACTCAGTACAAGCTCAAACATGCATTGACTTCAGCCTGCACGTATTCTGAAGCAAGGCTTTTCATCATCAAAAGAGAGAAAAGAAAGATTAAAAATGGCATATCAGGCATCAAAAAGAGAATGGAATGCACTGCCTTTATTCATCAGCAGTCATTAAATCATCTCTTAGGTCTACGAAGTCATACTCATAGTCTCACCACTTGAATATTTATTGCTTCAAGCTGAGGTGCAAATATTGATCCATCAGCTGGTGGACGCCCCTCTCCCCCTCTCTCTATGTGTTTCAACACTACCAATCACATCCTCAAGACAACAGCACAAAGAAGTCAGCAGAACAGTTTTCAAGAAAGAAGACCGGGTGTGAAGAAAGGATGGAGAGGGCATTAAAAGTGATGGTAGCAAACTTATTTATTTATTTATTTATTTGTTTGTTTGTTTGTTTGTTTGTTTGTTTATTTATTTATTTATTTATTTATTTATTTATTATTATTATTATTATTATTATTATTATTATTATTATTATTATTACTACTACATTTTGGCAAATATTCCAGAAGAACAATACTTTTAAAGATAATTGTTCTGTATAAAATATAACAAAAAAATATATAATTAAAATAAATAACTAAAATAGGTAAATAATAAATGAATTAATTTATATATAAAGTAATATATTAATTATGTGTGTGTGTAGTATATGTGTAGGTATTTGTATTATATTAATAGTAATATTAATACAAATACCTATAAAAGTAAAGATATTTATAAACAGTACATGCAAGGTTTTCACAGGGACTTTTATATTGAAATATTGTTACAATTAGTTTTAAAAAATCTTATGTCCCAGTCCAAAAAAGCGGAGCATTTTACATTCAGGTCTTCAGTATTTGGTACCAGTATATATATATATATATATATATATATATATATATATATATGATGTGTTATGTACATGAGCTACGTCTGCATTGTTGGAGTCAGTATATGTGATTGACTCATGTTTTCTCTGCTTTTCTCAGCTAAAGCCCCTTCTTTCCTACCTGGCTGCAACTTCCTGTTTATTCTTGTTACTCTGTAATGAATGATGCAAATCCCACTAACCACCACTTCCATACAGTGTTGAGTACTCGAGACTCGGACTCGGTCTTGGACTCGGTCTCGAGACCGTATTTTAATGGTCTCGGTCTTGTCATGGACTCGTGTGCATTTTGACTCGGTATTGACTCGGACTCGAACATATTAGGAATCGGACTTATGCCCGAGTCCACTCGAGTCCCAATCCAAATATTTCATGATTATTACTGTATGTTAATGTTTATTTAAATTGATGTATGATTGACACATCCAATGACTGGTGATTTTCTTTTGACGTGAGACGTTAGGCCAGCGACACAATGGATGTGTGGAGCAAGCGTCTCAGCTGCGTGGCGTGTCTGTTTTTAATTCGGCTCCCATGTTAACAGGTTAGATCTTGCAGACTGCCTGCGTGAGACGCGCGTCCCAGGCGCGGCTCGAGCCGCGCGGAAAACGCGCGCATGCTAGAAATAGAACCGACGCCTATTTTTCACACGACAGGCGTGCATGTTGGAAGCATTTCCAGGCAAAATATACTAGGAAAATATGTTTATATGTCATTTTGTACACAAATACATATTAATTCATGACATTTTGATATTTGAAAGTCTATAGGTTGACATAAATTCAGATATAAATGTAATTTTAAAAATAAATTAATAATGATCGATTTTCAAATATTGCACCTGTCAAACATACACTATTTTGCCGTCAATACTGTTGACGGTGTCTTATCAGTAGGTGTGTAAAAAAATAAAAAAATAAATTTGATATTGTAATAAAAAAAAATAAAGAGCCTGGTTTTTTGGCGGCCTCCCTCTATGTCACCTACAGCCGCAGCAGCGCGCCAAGCGCCGCGTGCAGGCACGCTTCTGGTGTGTAAAGACACAGAAAACGCGAAGCAGCCACCACGCTTCTGGCACGCAGTAGAGACGCCACGCAGCCAGTGTGTCACCGGCCTTAAGTTACCCTCCTGCCTCCGTAACTAAAAAAACTTCGACTAGTGTGTATTTTACCCTGCATTAAAATGCACCATCCAGGGAAATTAGCATTAGATTATCCGTTGCTGTTACAGAAAGTGATGAAATGGTAACTGTTGTCAGTCCCCGCTTCCTCTGCGCCAGTAGAGAGAGTTTTTAGTTGGGGTGGATTGATCATGAGACCACATCGTGCTTGGTTGGGTAGCTGGATGGTCTCCTCACTTATTTTTTTGAAAAGTAATTATGCCCATCTGTAATCTTCACAACATCTAAAGTGCACATAATCCAAGACATTGTAAGGATATTAGCAGTCATTAGTTAAGCTTCAAGGTTAAAAGTTATGTAAAAACTGTTACAGTTGAACATTTACAGGTATAGTGGTACAGTAATGTTACTTGTACTAGAAGTGTTATGTAGAATTACAATATAGAGTCGTACAGTAATATTATGTGTACTAGAAAGGTTATATGGATGTGTATAGTGGTACAACGATGTTATGTGAAAATGAGCACTTAATATTGACAAGTAACACTTCATAATACTAATAAAATTACCTTTACACCACATACTATGTGGCCCTTTTAACCTTTATTGTTTCCACCAAACATTTGACATACTCTTGAAGGTTTCTTTAGGTCTTGTCTCAGACCCAATCTCTCTGGTCTTGGTCTTGACTCGGACTCGACCCTCTCTGGACTCGATCTGGACTCAGACTCGAATGAGCTGGTCTCGACTACAACACTGCTTCCATATGACTCTTAATAAATGTACCTGCTGTTGCTGTGATGAAATTACCAATGTAAAATACAAGATGAGGGTGATTAAGGTAGGTCCCCTCAGATGGACAAAACACTCACACCTAAAGTGATCAGCAATTCTCTCTGCGATTGAATAGAGAGAGATATGCCACAACAGATGGTGAAAACTGACACAAGTAATAGAAGAGAGGCTGGAATTAATGTTTCGACAATACTTCTGTTCGGATCACTATGTCTGTCTTTTTCTTCTTTCTTATTTTATTTCCTACATATGTTTTTAACGAGATAACGTGATGCTGCACCACTAATCTGAACTATGAAGTGGATACATAACTTTTTCAATTATGTTTCAAACACTGCACTTACGGTTGTAAAACTCAACTGAATGTTATTTTATGGCTAGACAAGATATATTACCAACGTTTATCATTTAATGAGTTTGCTTTACAAATTAAAAATATAATGGGTGCATAATGTTTAATAGTTCAATAGGCTTTAATAGTTTAATAGTTTTATGGTTTAATCAGCTCAGTCAAAGTGCCTCAAGCAACAGAAAAACAATCATATGTGAGAATGGGGCAGCTGTGTCCTAATGGTTGGAGACTTGGACTAGCTACCAGAAGGTTGTCTGTTTGAGTCTTGGTGCTGGCAGGAGTTGTAGGTGTGGGGTGAATGAACAGTGCTCTCCTCCACCCTCAATACCCATGGCTGAAGTGCCCTTGAGCAAGGCACTGAACCCCCAGTTACTCCCCGGGCGCTGGATCTATAGCTGCCCACTGCTCTGGGTGTGTGTTCACTTCTCACTGCTGTGTGTGTGCACTTGGATGGGTGAAATGCAGAGCAACATTTCTGAGTATGGGTTACCATACATGGCAAATATCTTGATTAAAACTCTGTAATATGATTATATGGAGTGCAAACTGATATATTTGCGATGATAGTCCAAAATTTGTGATTTCAATACCAACTCAAATAATGTACTTCATGTCAATAGGCCAATCATTAAAAAATATATATATATATACTGTTTTATGCATTTATTTTACAATATATTTTGTATGCCTATTTTCCATCATACGATTAGCTTAGTTAACTATAAATCTATATATAAAAAAAAATATATATATATATATATATCCCATATATTTATTCCCATAAACAAGGGAAGAAAAGTTAAGCTGACAATGTAACTTAATTGCTCTTTACAGAAGCATTAGCATAACAGCTAGCAGATACTGCTGCTTGCTCAGTATGGTTTCACATAGACTAATTTTAATGATTACTTTATCTCCGCTACCCTGCCTGTGGCTTTTCTCCCTCTTGACTATATTAATTTTACAAAATACATTAATTTCCCTTGAATTTTAGATGAAAAGCTTTACTTTGACAACACAACTCACAAGCTAGCCTACTGTGTATACAACTGGAGGCTTGGCCTGGGGGCTATGTTTAGGCATCAAGCAACTTAAAAAAAAAAAAAAAATCAGCTAATAACAAGATTATATAAATTTTCGCTTTTGAATAGCCAACTAAAGTGGGGAGTCCCCAACCCCTAACATGATGAAAGTTGCATTAATCTGTATTACAGGTTGCAAAAATGGCAAGTAAAATGGGCAAGACTTCCACAGCATGTACTGAACTGCTTCTTCACAAGATGTGTCCATTTATGGATTTGACAGACAATTTTACATAAAGTGACTTGCATTCAAGGTATACACTTTGGCAGTATGTATGTTATGTGTGCACATATTCTTCAGCAATGAGCTCCTGTTACATGCATGACTCTAGAAACATAAACTCTTGGCTTCAGTTCCCAGGGAATGTAGTGGATAAAGTGTGTATCTTGAATTCACTTAAAGCAGTTTTGAATAAATGTGTCTGCTAAATTCATGATAGAAATATAAAAAATATATATAGTTTGTGATTGTAATTGTCTGATAGATAAGTACCACCAGGTCACCATTCTTTCATTTGATCAAACCAAGCATGCATTGCTGATAAATACTTCAAAGAAAGCATAACTGACATTAAGCTAGTATGAATCCTCAATACATGATCTTAGTGGAGGAGTGACTGAGGAAGTCTTTAAAGACTAAAATTGTACACTATAGCAATGCTCTTATAGTGAGCTTCATAAAAAGAACTGTTATGGAATTCATTCAAGATCATTCTAGTGCATTTATAAACAGCAGTAATGTACCAAATTAGGATTTACCAATGAATTGTTTTATTTATGTCAAACTGATGATATATGAATGTTAGGGACTCTTTTGTCATTCTTGGTAACTCAAAATAATGTAATGCTTGTGCAGATAAAAATTGCATTTGCATTAGTTGAACTTCATTGCCTGAAGAATAAAGTTGCATGAGTGTTTCTGGATACTTCAGTGCAAGATAAGTCAGAACAGATAAGCAAGAAGAGATCTCAGATCTTGAAAATGCTTTATTTAAACAGCCTCTCCTAAGCAGATATCTTGCTACAAGACTTGAATAAAATAACAAGACTTCCAATAGCGACTTCCCATAAATGCTGAACTATTTAATGGTAGAGTGTGGTGTGTGTGGGTTTGTGTCTTGTGTGAATCAGGTACAGAGAACAAGGGCATGGCAGCCAGAGCTCCAATTCTCCAGTTTACATCGGAACTGGATTCAACTGAGATGGTATAAACCAATTAGTCACTACGAAAGTGCTATATGTGTGTGGGTTTATGAGCACACTTCCTTTAAGAATCGGAGTAGAGGAACAGACTTGAATAATTATAAGGTTGTAGGAAGATTAGGGATGTTTGATTGATTATGACATCTTAGAGTTTGTTTGAGCTAAATGAAGCAGCATGAGAGCTGAAGGCTATACAACCTCCACATACTAAAGAGTCCAGCTCTGCAGTATCTAGAGCAGCACTGAGATGCAAACAGTGATGTACTATCAAAAGAACTGAGAAAAGAATATTGCGTGAAGTGGTGTGTCAGTCATAAGAACTTGGATAAAGCCCTTTTGGTATTAAAACTGAAGCTCTTTTATAAAGAGACAATTAAAAGTATTCTGCAATCGCTAAAAGAATACTGCAACAGCAAATGCTAAATGAATAAATAGTCTTACCTGCTTCCATAAAGGTGAATGATTTCCCATTACTGTTTGTTATAGCAAGAGTAGTTGCATTGGCATTCAAATGTATGCTTTTCAGATATTGTTTGTTTATAAACTTTGCAAAGGTAAAAGGCTTAGTATTTGGCATTCTGGAGGACGAACCTGGATAGGGTGAGATTTTCTTTCTTACTGTTGCATTCACAGCACAAGCCAAAATATCCCATTCTAATTTGTTTCTCCTTTTTGTCTTGCTTGTGTGACTTTATAAATGTGACAACATTAAATACAGAAATAAAAATAGGATCTTTAACTTAGACTGAATAGAGGTCTTACGTCTTCATGGCAAAGATAAATCAAAGTCATGCAAAACAA
Source organism: Carassius auratus (assembly GCF_003368295.1). NCBI lineage: Eukaryota > Metazoa > Chordata > Actinopteri > Cypriniformes > Cyprinidae > Carassius > Carassius auratus. Next base: position 12,559,501 of record NC_039276.1, on the reverse strand, counting down.
TGAGTTACACTGCCAAAATAAATGGCTTTTATTACAAACTGTCTGTTTTCAGGAAGTGAAATTGCAAAAAATCTAAATGTGTATCTCGTTTGGATCAAATTCAGCTATGTCTAATTTGAATTACTACAGTAATATCAATGTTATCACCTCAGTTCTGCTGTTATGTACAGTAAATAGTGCTCTATGGTGGTCTCATGATCTGCGCCCCACTACCCGAAGGTTGAGTTAGAAATACAACTGGCCATACTGAGCTATTATCAGGATTATAGCCTGCTTTGGTTTTGCTTTATTGTTGAGTGTCTGTTTCCTTGGTTCCTGATTTCCCCTCAAGTTAGTGTCCATGTTTTTTGATTGATTAGTTCCAACACCTGTTCTGTTTCTCCCTGACTCTGTTCACCATGTATTAAAGCCCTCAGTTTCCCTCGGCTCACTGTCCGGTTTTGTTTGTATGTATGATTATTAGAAGGTTTTATTGCACTGTACTCATTTGTCATGAGCTTTTGATATACAATTACAAGTAACAGTTATGCTAATTTTAGACATAATTATTGGGGAGGATATTTTGGGGAGGCTGGCCTGTACAGTTGTCGCAGAAGGATGTTTTTCACATTTCACACTGCCCTCCGAGCTGTAGCATTGCTCTTGAATATTTCTGGCAGAGCCAAGGACAGGTTTCTCTATAATTACCTGTCATGTGGCTATATGTATACAGTTATTTGACAGCAAAAAGAGAGAGAGATTAAAGATTAAAGATGCCATTATAACTGCCTCCAGTGGAATCCAATGCAGTTTCTTTCCATAGAGTAAATTGTAAATGAAAAGTATTTTTACTTGCCCTCTGAAACCCTGATGCATAGATTTGACAGCTGCACTGCTCTGTCCTACAGGTCTTTTCCGGTCTCACAAGTTGACAAGTACAGATCCTAAATAGATCTGCTCAGTCAGACAGCAACTTGCAAGAACAGCTGGCACTCAGATCACAGCTGATTACAACTACTCATAGGCCGCCACTGTTTACAAGTGTGACTATGAGCTCCAAGAACTTTTACACCTGCTCCCATTAACACACAGCTAATTGACACCAGGCCTTCATGATGGTGCTCAATGCGTGTACAAGCAGCAGTTGGTGTGTCAGCAGTAAGGTTGCTGGTGACTGAATTATGTTTGGAACAGGATACCATTCACCATGTTATGACTGCCACTGACTACCACGTCACTCACTATAAAACAGTGATATTGTGAAATATTATGAGAATTTAAAATAAACATTTTCTATTTTAATATATATTCGAATATGATTTACTTTCAGTATCCATTTGTTCAGTCTTCAGTGTCACATGATCCTTCAGAAATCATACTAATATGCAACTGAGGTTAGTTACTGTTGTCAGTCTGTTCTAGTGCTTCAAATAGTTTTTAACAACACACTAGTCAATTCAGAGTGTAACTGTTGTTTAGAGACTCTAATAGACAGCACTTGGACAGATCTGAAGTCTTTTTTTTTTTTTTGTGGGTACTGTTTACTGCTGATTTTAGGTTTTACTATACTTATGGGGACATTTTAGAACTAAGATATATACACACATACATGTAAACAGCACACACACACACACACACACACACACACACACACTGAGCACTGAGCAGTGTGCACGTATACACCATAATAGATATAATTGTCACTTTGCATGTGGATTTTGCATAATTAGTATACACAGGTGAATACTCTACTCTACCTTGAGAATGAATGGGTAGAAGAAGTGATGTAAATTGCAGATTAGGGTGATTACATCCACACATGGCATGCCAGCATTGAATAATCACATGCCTGAAGTGGGAGAATATCACATTTTTATGTAAAACTGAATTACTCCAAATGTTTACACACATGCATGTATGCAAGACCAACATAAACTTATATCTGTCATTATCATTTATTGGCAAATGTTTTTTTTTTTTTTTTTTTTTACCTCCGGGAATTTGCGTGAAGCATTTGACAGTGGCTGTTTTTCAGCCAGAATGGTTTCTACTTATCACTAGCTGGTGGACAGGGTGTATAATTTGCTAACCCTATTATTTTTGTGTAGTCTGTGATATGTTATTCCTTATATAAATAACACATGAGTGTGTGCATGTTAACCAAACCCCTGAAAGATACAGTTTAAAAACAAACAACAGCCTGACATATTTGCAAATGATTCTAGCTACAGAAGCTCTCTTTCATGCATGTTGTATTCATGAAAATGTGGGAATTCATTTTGGCCAAACAACAATTTGAAGAGTATCTAGCAGAGCAAGCTGGTGGAACTGTATGCAACTGAACTGTGTGTTTCTATATGGTGGCCCTAGCTGGTTTCAACTCGTCAGGTTGATCTGGTATAGTGTTTTTTTTTTCTAACCTGAAAAAAATTAAATACAATGATCTTAATAAGAAATGTTTCTTGAGCTCTGAATCAGCATATTACAATGATTTCTGAAGGATCATGTGACACTGAAGAACGGCTTCTGAAAACAGAGCTTTAGAACATCTCACAATATTTCTATTTTTATTTCTGATCAAATATATGCAGCCTTGGTGAACATGAGATACTTCTGCTTTTATTTTGGCACATTTCAGAGAACAATACAAACAAGAACAAAAGAAAGTTGTTGCTGTTGTGTTTGTTTTTAAACCAAAATGTCATTGTGTTGTTCCCTTCAGGGCCATTGTAGTTTGTGCCTCCAGGTCCAAGATCGACTCAGGCTGAGAATCTAAGTGTCTTTGAACAAATCTTCTGTGCCAAGGGCAATACATAACATGAATGGAGTTTGTAGTGTTGTGCCAAATCTGATAGTTTAGGCAGCTGAGGTTGACTTTTATATATGTTTTTTTTTTTTTTTTTGCATTACATCAAAACACTGATGGGCTATAACAACAGAAAACAAAAAAGACATAGAGACGCTTGTTGTTTTGCCATTTTTCCACCTCGTCTCTTTCTAAAAACAGAGCATGGAAAAAAAGTAAAATGCAGACAGCAGGCAATTTAGACAGTGGCACTTTGGCAACATAATTACCAAGCTGAATGCACAGGTCTCTCTCTCATTGCTTCTCTTTCTTTCTAAAACACAAAGCTCTTTCACTGGCCCCTAGAGCCCTGGGAGAAGTATGGGGACGGCCCCCACACACTGCTGATTATAGCCTAGAAAGTGAGCGAGAGTGAGAGAGAGAGGGAGAGAGGCACTGATACAACAGTCATAAAAAGAAGCACACCCACAGAGAGAGAGAGAGAGAGAGAGAGAGAGAGAGAAGGCTAAAACCATGGTGTTAAAGGATGAGCATGTAAGTAAGGGTTGTGTAAGTGATAGAGAACATTCATTAATCGTCAGACTGACTAATAATTTAATACAAATTAACTCAATTCTGCCATCCTTAAAGCAACAGGACAATAGAGACATTCCATTATTCAGAAATGTCATTAGCTATACCAGTGCAAACAACATTCAGTGGCATATTCACTAAACAGTTGACCTCAGTCTTATTCATCAACCACCTGCAATCGAGTTTAACCAGATGCTAAACACAAACCCTATTCCAAAAAAGTAAAAAAATGAGTGGAATAATTTACAAATCTCATAAAATTATATTTTATTTCTAAGAGAATATAGATAACATACCAAATGTTGAAAGTGAGCCATTTGAAATGTCAAGCCAAATATTGGCTCATTTTGGATTTCATGAAAGCTACACATTCCCAAAAAGTTGGGACAGGTAGCAATAAGAGGCCGGAAAAGTTAAATGTACATACAAAGAACAGTTAGAGGACCATTTGCAACTTATTAGGTCAATTGGCAACATGATTGGGTAGAAAAAGAGCCTCTCAGAGTGGCAGTTTCTCTCAGAAGGTCAAAAAAGAAGCCATATCTAAATATGATCCAGAAGCGCAGCCATTTTCTCTGGACCAAAACTTTAAAATGGACTGTGGCAAAGTAGAAAACTGTTCTGTGGTCAGACGAATCAAAATTTGAGTTATTTTTAGAAAACTGGGATGCCATGTCATGCGGGCTAAAGAGGACAAGGACAACCCAAGTTGTTATCAGCGCTCAGTTCAGAAGCCTGCATCTCTGATGGTATGGGGTTGCATGAGTGTGTGTGGCATGGGCAGCTTACACATCTGGAAAGGCACCATCAATGCTGAAAGGTATATCCAAGTTCTAGAACAACATCCACAACTTCCACATCATTGCATTCTGTTTTTATTCACAATTTGTACAGTGTCACAACTTTTTTGGAATCGGGTTTGTAGAACATCTGAGTATTTGAATTACATCATTTTTATTATTTTTCATCTTAAACGGGCCCTCTTTCTAATTAAATAAAGCACATTACAGATTACATCAGATAACATCTACTCAAATTCATTGCTATTTGTCTGGAATGAGCATAATGCAGATGTTACAAACTAATGGTGTAGTTTTTTTATAAGTATTATTTTTATTATTTATTATTAAAATGCATAATTGGTAATAAGGTCTCATTTGTTAATGTTAGATAATGCATTAGCTAAAATGAATCAATTAGCAATACATTTTTACATTGTTGTTTTACATCACATTGATTGTTATTAATGAGAACAGACACAAATGTGTAAAATCTATTACTAAATGTTGTTAACAAAATAAACTTTATACATTAACTTTTTTTATTTTATTTTTTTTTACCAAAGTTTGTTATTTTGCTAGCCTGAATATGAGATCAAAACAAACAAACACAAAATACAAATAAATCAGCAATCAGCGATTCAGTAAATGATGTTAAACATCAGGCCCTTAAAAGAGAAGATGCAGTGAACAGATGTCTAAACGAAGCCCAGGATGGGTAGAGAGTGCTCGTTTCTTGAAGAGGCCAAGTGGAGCTGTGCGAGGGTGTTTGAGAGGGAGAGTGTGAAAGCAAAAAAAGAAAGAGGACTTTTGAGAGGGAGACAGACAGACAAAACTCCTCGCAAATAAAGCAGGAGAACACTTCAGTATGGCACATAAAGACCTTAGAGCATTCACCTTATTATAGACACACAATGCAATTAAATCTGGTTTGTTACATGATTTGATGAGAGTGGAAACCATTTCAAACGTGTCCTCTCTTATCTGGGATGCAGCAAGAGAGCTCTAATAAAACAAGAAATGGATATTTTTATACTTTTGTTTCCCGCCTTCTTGCTGTTACAAAGCCTGTTCGTGTCTTTAGAGAGCAGTAGAAGATGAAATGCACTTCTAAGAGGATAATCTCTTTTTCTTCAATCTAACTTTGCATTAGCTATGCATAGAGATCTTTTGTGAGAAAGAAACTGGATTTTTAGATATTCTGATGAAAATGTGAGTGATTTCCTACACAAAACACGCCAACACGATGCTGGGGTGTTCTGGGTGGTTGCCAGGGTGTTGCTATGTGATTATTAATGTGTTCTGTGTGAACAAAAATAAAATCTTAAATCAGAAAGAAAATCTTTCAACACCTTAAAGTGCTGGTGAAACAGGAAATAGCTACGGATCTGTGCCATGTTGACGGGCGATACACATTCTTTAAAGGCAGTATGTTGACTCACAGACTGGGCAGCATGACAGGAAATGTTCAGGGCATCTTTTTTCAATGGGCGCCGGTTTCACTTAGGATGGGGGACTATGTCTGGCAGATGGCATGGTGGGGGAAAACTAAGAATGACACACGTTGACAGGAAGCCAGTATGGAAATGACAAGACTTGGCAGGATGTTGGGGATGTGATGGGAGATGAAAGGAAAATGGAGAGGACTGTGTGGGAGAAGTCTTCATTTCAGCATGTGTGTGTGCATGTGCGTGTGTGTGTGTATGAACATGCATGGAGCGATCACACATAAACAGAAGAATGCTTACATCATGCAGGCCACCAAGTTACATTCAAGAATTTAGAAAATTATTTCATATATGCATTAAGCAGATAAACACAGCCATATTCATGCAGTTCTCTCTATCTCACTGTCACAGAAACACATATCCTAGTTCAGTACATATGCACAAAAAGATTTTCTGGTATATCTATATGATTTCAATATTACCTGCAAGTGTTACTTTAATAGTAAGCTATAATATATATCTATATAAGTATTAAGTGCAAAACTAAATGGTAATTCTAGACAAAAGCATCATATCCAGCCTCTGTACGCAATTGTTTGGAAAAGTATGTCAATAAATGACCGTCCACTGCTGATATCACTGTTATAACCCTCAAGATTGAGGGATTAGAGGTATGATTGCACCGAGGTGACAAATCCCTCCTGCCTGTTTGCTTTGGTGTTTCGATATATTTGAGATATATTGTTTTGAAATATTTCCAGGTATTATACTAGCCTATGGCTCATAAATGGTTATGTAACCAGGAAAAACATTATATAAATAAAACATATGTATCATTGTCAATTTTAGCTCATTAGTTCACCAGTCTTCAGTTTTGGGTGATATTAAGGGATGTATTGAATTAAGTGTCACATGATTTCTGAAGAATCATGTGACACTTAAGACTTGAATAAAGGCTGGGGAAAATGTAGCTTTTCATCACAGGAATAAATTACAATATTAAAATATTAAAATATTGAAATAGTAAACAGTTTTGTGTTTTAATTGTAATACATTTTTATAATATTACTGTTTTACTTTATTTTGATCAAATAAATGCAGCCTTGGTAAGAAAATTAGAGACTTCTTTCAAAAACATAAATCTTTTGAACAGGAGTGTAAATTATTTAAGTGTGTTTTTCTTTGCCAGTGAGTTTTTAATTCATTTGACTTAAAAGAAAATCTCTTTCATCTCACATTATCTGATCAAAAAAACACATACTGTGTATCTCAATGACTTAAAGAACAGTTTAAACTTTTCATCCAAAGGTTAAAGTCTATACAAACAAACACAATCCCCCTAAGATCATGAATAGACGATAACACTAAACAAAAAGTATCCTGTGTCCAAACTGCAATAAACAAGCCAATGTCCAACAAGTAGCTGTATTCAACTAGTATAAGAGGCCTATTTAATAATGAAAAGCTTGTGTAAATCAAAGTTCTTAAGTCAATAGCAAAGATTTTTCATGACTGCAAGAATAACAAGGTGAAATGCCATCAATCAAGTGCATGAAATATGAACCGTATGAGGTTCTGGAGATGACAGCACATCATTTAGTGTATTTAGGAAAAAACAGAAAACAATCAGTCATTCTGAAACTTATTTTGAAGCGGGTTGGGGAGAGTCGATGTTGATATTCTGAGGGTTTGTGTTCACCCAGGGGCTGGATTCATGAAAACATTCTGTTTCACTGTTTCATTCATTTTGTGCTCTCTTCCGAGGGAACGTTTCCGGTAACTCATACTAGGGGTGTAACGGTATGTGTATTCGTACTGTACCATTTCAGTACAGGGCTTCCGGTACGGTGCATGTGTGTACCGAATGACCGAATGCAATATTTTTTGCGTGGAACATAGGTACATTTTCGTGTTTCCAAACGAACATATTAAGTGGCGGAAGTCTCCGCGTTCAGCGCAAATCCCGCCCTGCAGCTGATTCTAGGGCCGGTGACAAACTGGCTGCGTGGCGTGAGCGTGGCGTTTCTGCTGCTTGTCAGTTGTGTGACGGCTGCCTCGCGTTTTCTGTGTCTTTACACACCAGAATCGTGCCTGACTCGGTGATGGTGCACTGCTGCTACTGTAGATGACATAGAGGGAGGCCGCCGACAGACCAGGATCTTGTCTTCACGACAACAATATCTATACTTCATGTTGAGCATAAATATAAAGCCTACTGATAAAGGACACCGTCAACAGTATTGACGGCAAAATAGACTATGTTTGACAGGTGCAATATACCAGTGTGTCACCGGCCTAAGGTTTTCAAAAGGCATCACACGGGTGTGAACATCGCTACAACTTGGAAAAGACGGCTGTAATTCAAACGCAGGTCCCGTCGCCATTTAATCAGACCTTTGCTCTTAATTCCGATCAGTCCAATGCAATAACGAAATCTGAGCAGGTCTAAAAACTGAAACTGTTGATGCTGCAACTTTACACATTGGAAAAGTTATATATATTTTTTTAAATATGAGCAAGCCTACAAGCTGGGATTTGTAATGCTACACTGTAATCATAGTTATTTATTTATATTTTTCATTATATTTTATTATATGATATTGGTTTGAGACTGAGAGTATTTTATTTAGTGGAGAACTTTGCAGCAGTTTTTTATTTCTTATTCTTTTTTATTTTTATATTTTTTTATTTTATATATATTTTATTAAAAAGTATTTTAAAAAGTGTAAACAAATTGTAAAAAAAAAAAGAAAAGTTTATAGTAATGAACAACCTGCAGTTTAATGTTTCCATTTCTTTCCCTTACTGTACCGAAAATGAACCGAACCGTGACTTTAAAACCGAGGTACATACCGAACCGTGATTTTGCGTACCATTACACCCCCAACTTATACACATCCCTACTTTAGTTCTACTCTGTACTATGTAGCTAGCATTGTTGTAATGCTTTAATATAACAATTAATTTGAAATGCGTACTATTAGGAATTGAAGACAAGCCTGGGGCTATCCTAACTTTAAGTTGTTGTTTAAGATGATTTTTTCTTTTCAAGAATTTGAATTCTTCTTATGTTTTTTCTTAAGAACAATTAACTTTTTCTAACATGGCAGTTAAGAAAACTTTTTTTTTTTCTAAAGAATGTTTTTTTAATCCGGCCCCTGCCATTGAAGGTTCGAAGGAAAATTCTATTTTAAGATCAGATCATTTGACTTAGAAAAAATAGTCACTAAAATGATTCCCACTGTGAGCTCACATTCCTAAAATAGACAACAGCTGGAAAATAGCTTTCCTTTCTCAACAAATCAAGGGATTCATAACTCAAATGCATATTTGTAAAACATCTATACAGGTCCAGCAGGTATAATCAAACGTCCCGTCTGCATACACACAGGAAACTTTTTATTCAGACACAAGGAACATAAATCAAACACTAGCTGTATGCCAAGCTTCATTCACCTGAAGGTAGCTTGAAATAGAAACTAATGCATTTAATATGAATTTGATCATAGCAGCTGAAAAGCACCGCTTAGAGACAGACTGAAGAGTTCAGCTGAGTTATATCTTTCAAAAAAGTGTACATTCACTTTACACACAAGCGATTGCTGGTACTTACCAGTGTGTATACTGTAAGTGTGGCTGTGTGTTTGTGCCCGAGTATCTCGCATACCCACATGTTCACACACAGACACCCACTTGCATTGAGTGTTAATGTCGCTGTTTGTTGGCAGCTATCACACTTTCTCTGTTAATCTGCTCTCTGTTCCAGCAGCTTGTGGCTTGGATATACCAGGCCATGTTGCCAAGCGACAGGTACCCATTCTGTTTTTCTTGGTTGCTATGGTGAGAGGAAGGAGGGTGGGGCTTGAAAGAACCAGGTACAGGCTGTCTCTGAGACACGCACTACACTGTCTCTCATGTGCACTACACAGAGATGCACACATTAACACTGGTGAACATTTTTATATTAAATATGCATTTTTTTAGCAATGGTTTTTCATCATGGTAATGTTGTGTACAAAGAGGGTACCATATGATGTAACAATACATACTATATAAAATTATATATAAATATATATATAGATTTTTTTTACAGACTTTTTAAAATACTTTAAAGACTTTTAACTTATGAAAATAAGGATGTTATGAAAGGACCCATAAAAATATCTGTGGGCCATTTATGAAGTATTTCTGACCTGTGGCAAGCCTTAACAAGCCTGAGTGTTATGAAATTACACACACAACATTTTTTTTTTTTTTTTTTTTACTTTCTGTAAATCCTATTTTTAACCATAGCTGAGATGTTGTGTCTACAGACTGCTAGGGGGTGAAATGCTGCAAGCAGATCTTAGATCAGATCCACACTTTTTTTAAACATATTTTATGGTTAGCTCTAGATAAATAGCACACTACTCTGAACCGACTAATAGGAAAGAGGGGGATTAACAAAGAGTGATATTATATTCTTCATTATGTGCATATTCTTTGCAGGTTATTTGACTGCATGATTGTTAATAGAATTACCCTGATGTGATAACAGTCAAGGTGTTGTCTTACAACAATTACGGTTTTGTTCGTGTGAAAGAAGCAAACAAAAGAACAGACAGGAAAAAAGCCTCCATCTCCAGCTGGTTTCTTCTTTTGCGCGTGCAGGTTGCTGGCGGGAGATGAGGGACAATGGCCTCAAGCTGGTATTTCCAGCAAAACTGAGATAACGGAGCTGAGAGAAAGTCTTAATTGCATAAAGTGACAAAGTCATGACCATTTTATCAAACTAATGATTACACTGACCACTACGGTTAAACCTGCTGATATGTGACAAATCAGCAGTGCTTCTGAGAAGAGGACAGGTCCAGTGTGCTGATCATTTTGGCTTAACTAATAGCATGCTAGTGATAAACTTCATTCAGATGCCATATTTAATACTTTTTTAACGGCTGTTCAAAAACATATAACGCTGTAAATAAAATAAAAATACTAAAATTAACATACCACCTACACTAGCCTCTATGCTAAACTTAACCAATAGTGTTAAAAATGCAAATATGAAATGAAAATGCATTTACTGAAGCAACCATGCCATTTAATTTTGCTTCTACCCTTCTTTAATCGAGTGTCATGACTCGTGCCCAGGGACAAAAGTGCAGTGCTGTACCAGGTGAGCTACCAAGCAAGTTTATGTTAGAAAAGTCAAATATATGGGAGAAAAGTGTTTTGAGTTTATAAAATAGTACTGTGCAAGAAACCCCACAAAAATTATTAACTGATAATCTGCATGAAAAAGAATAGCAGTTTTTGGTGTTTTAACGCCAAACTCTTCAATTCGACGGGAATGTGAATTGAATAAATATAGGTATGTTTTTGGAGTTTTGAAAATATGTAGGTATAAATATGTTATTACAATATGCACAGATTGATATTTAGCAGCCAATTATATAACCTTCCCTAAAAATTATATTAAAGCACTCATATGTTATCTCTGCTCTTATGCTGGCGTCTACTGTGAACAGTCATCTTAATGGTGTTTCAACACCAGTCTTTGTTCTCTTTCACACATTCCATTTCCCGCTCATTGCTTTTCAGTTTGTACTTCCATCAAAGCCTAAACCATCTCCTCACCTCTCTGAAAGAGCTCACTATTTTTTAGACCAGTAATAATAGCTACAATGCATGACAACAGTACTGAAAAATCAGACTAGCTCATGGGTAATTTTTTCCATTCATTTTATTCTGAGGTGTTCTGCATGAAGTGTGCGATCGTGACGGCGAGTCAGTTCTTGTTAGTCTCCAATGAATGGTCTCTCACGCTGTTTTCTTTCCAAGAATGCTATAGGTATAGGTTATTTGTGATATAATGTTAGTTAGCACTCTATTCAAACATGGCAGGAAAAAGAGTGTCAGGGAATATTAACTGACTATATTGCAACCATTTGACAATTGTACTGTAAGTGAGACGTAAAATGTATGAAAAAAAAAAAAACCTAAAGGCTGTATAGCTGTACTCCAAGTTGTGCTTTGGACGTATTGCATAATTTAAATAAATAAAAATTGTTTTGTCTTCTTTATATAAAAATATCTCATTCTCTTTAAAACAAGATAAGTTTATTTTAACTTTTATCTTTTTTACATTTATTTTTCAATGTTTTTTTTTTTAAAACATAAATATTACAAAGTAATTTGAGAAGTATGCTTAAAACAAGAAAATTAATATATTTTCCAAGGGGGTGGAGAAAATCTTTAATTTTCAAGATATAATCTCTGAAAATACCTCTTAATATATTATTCAATATCATATTTAATTCATTTAACGTTACTTAAATTCATCTTGTTTGGGGATGCGTAGATATTTTAGTATAAATACACAAATTCTGACTAAAATAATCATAATTTGTAATGCCCTAAAATTAGATTTAATGTTAAATTCAATGGATCCGATCCTGTGGTAAATCTGATGAACGAATCAGAATTCATAAAGGCAGAAACTGAAAATGGTCTTATACTGTATGCACATCAACAAACATTTTTTTTTTCTCATGCACCAGTATGTCAGTAAAATGAAGGAATGAATGACCAGATTTCCATACACAAAAATAATCAGATTCAGAATAAATTCTGTGGAGTGAATTGCTCATATTCTAATTAAGTAAGCATCATGAATTTTTATTTAGAATTTTCATTTTAGCTGCTTATCATATTTTATTGTTATATTTGTAATAGTTATTTGAGTCTTCATATATCTTAAGTGCACAGCACAATATAACAGGCAACTGTGCTGTAAGATGTCAAGGACAAGTTTTTGTAGTGAGGAAGAGCTAAAAACATCAGTTAATACACAAATAATTTGAAAGCAGTCTGAAATTCACAAAGGTGACCTTTGCAATTAATCTCTCACCTTCTTGTCTAAGGACATGAATATAAATGAAAGATTAGATTAAATTATAAAAAAATATAGTATATTCCAATAGTTGTACTCCATGGTGTATGTAAAACACTTTTTCAGAATAAAGGCCTTATTTAAATGGTAAATGGTGTCTGTGTGAACATGTACAGTATAATAAATAATTCTTCTAAAACTTGTTATAAAAATGTTGTTTGAAAGATATTTTGAATACACTGACAGAACAATGCAGGTAAACTATGTGGATATCCTAGTCACACAGCATGAAAACTGGACTAATCAGTGCAAACCCTGGACCAACACTGAATGCATGCTGGTCTTTTGAGCAGGATTCCACTGACTAAAGATCCTTGTTTTTGGAACAGCTATTCTGACTAGACCTCAGCAACTGGATTCAAGATGATTTTACCTGACCGTGGTTTCCCTTCTGCCCAGTATGTCAATAATCAAGTGCAATAATCTTACGAAGAAAAAGAAATTAGAAACAGAACGTGTACATGTTGAACTGACTGCACAACACTGAAAGGTGTGTATGTTTGAATTGAATAGCCTTCCTTCACATCTAATTACACACACACAGAGAGAGAGAGAGACACATACACCCAGTGAACACACCCTCTAAACCCTCTAATACTGCATTAATTGGTCCACAAGCACTAAAACTGTGTTGATCATTAATTTGTCATGGTACAGAAGGAGGTAGCCACGGTAACATTGCTGTCTTGACTCTGTATGTTATTCCTGTCAGATAAGACTGCGCTCGCATACTTGGGTCACCAAAGTCTCTCTCTCTCTCAAAGCCACTTTGATCAGAGCAGTCAGTGTCATAATGACAGTGTGAAATTCTAGCTGTCCTCCAGCATCTATAAAACTTTTTATATATATTTTATATAATTTTATATACTTATATATATTTTATATATATTTTATATATATTATATATTATATATTATATATTTATATATATATATATATATATATATATATATATATATATATTCTTTGATATATATTAGGTGTAATATCTAATAGCAAGATTAAATTCAGATTATCACACTCTCAAAAAGCTGTTAATCAAAATGGTTTGATTAACATTGACTCTGTGATTTGGATTTGTTTTATTCAGACACAAAAATAGGGTGTACTTAATCTCTGATGTGATTAAGATCAAAGCAAAGGATTTCAGAGGCGTATTGTTTTTATATGACATAAATTAATTAAGAGCACAAGGGTGAACATTATTAAGCTTTAGTGGTTAAAGAGTGAGAGAGAGTTAGAGGTCGTAAAGAGAGACGGATAATGAAAATCACACCAAAATGAACAACCCTTGAAATTGCATGACAAATGTAACTGCCATAAAGAGCAAATCAGACAAGGATCCCTTGAGTGAGCCGGTGAAATCACACTAAAGTGATTTTATATCAAATAAAATAACTTTGAAAGTACGCAAAACCTAATTTTTTACACTCTAGACAACCGTGATATTGTGTTTAGATATGTGCCTAAAGGGATATTTCACAAATTATATATATATATATATATATATATATTTCTGTTATCATTTACTCAACCTCATGTCATTTTAAATTTGATTCTTTTATTTTTTTTAAATGTGTTTCACACAAGAAAGAAAAGAAACACATACAGGTTTGCATGAGGGTTTTTATTTATTTATGTATTTATTTATTTTTACTATTTTTGGGGGGGTAAGCTATCCATTTTCAGACAAATTTAAAAAAATACATATATATTCAATATTTTTATATAATGGCATAAGTCACTATTTGAAGCTGCTTTGTTTTTTTATTTAAAAAAGTCCTAGCCCTCCTTGTCTCTTAAGTCAAAGTCAAGATTTCTGTTTGTTAATGACCCCAAAATGTCAGGCAATAGATTTGGTTAGTACTTTCTATATCTGAATGTACTGAGCGTACTGAGCATCTTGTAAACAGACAAAGAACATTCTGTACAGTGCATTCAAATATGACCCTTTTTTAAACTTGAAAAAAAAAAAAATGAAAAAAAAAAAATGAAACTCTTGCAATTTAATAAAGAAAGAAACAAACTCAAGGTCTTATCATACAATAAAATATCTGTTTAACAAAGTTAGTTAAATTTTTGTGCTAAACATAAAAATGAAATTATGATTAAGCCATAAAATGAAATGGTCGGTTTCTTCTGCCTTGACTGTAAAACTTTTATGCAAATACCCTTGTCACATATTCAACAGTTGCTTTGCTGCACTCACATATGGGCTTTGGGTGCTGTCAGGTCCTACACAGTTGATATTAACCTGCATAACTAATCTGCATAACTTATCAGAAATAAATCTTATTTTGGCTTTTTGGATTGGGAAAAAATATTCAGTTCTGAAAGTTTCCCCATAAATTTAAAGTACTTTTAGTATAACTACAAAAAAAAAAAGGAAAATATATATATTTTCATGATATTAGGGTGTCTGCTATAATGAAGTACTGTAGATCTACACAACATCAGTTCCTTTGTATTAATGTCAGGGTTTTGAATTCTGAGAGCTATGTCTGAACATGCAAATGTAATCAACATTAAAATATCCCGTCACTGTCAGATTCACGCGAGACAGACAGTGACTAAATATCTAACCTTTATGTGTCAGCCAGTTGAATTAATCACCAGGTAACGCTTGTCATTGTGGGATAAGACACTGTCCTTTACCTTGGGGCAACAGATAACGAATGCAGAATGGCGTGAAGAGTCACAGACAAGCAGTGGGACTTTTCATGTACTCCTAAGAGGAAATCAGCTCTCATGACATAATGTGAGAGGCACATTGGTAGAGCTCTTCAACACCTGCACTTATCATTCATGAAATGTGTGAGAAAGAAAAAGACCCGTCACCCGAGCCCTTTCCTTCCCAGGCATTTGATTTTGTAAAGGCTCTTAATTAAAATGATTTAGTGGAGAGGCAGCACTGCGAGCTGCCATGACATGGATACAGGGACAATCATGGGTCAATTATATGCTTTGACGAGTGGCAGATCTCATGTCCTCTCCGTTAAATCTGCTCATCATGGACCAGAACCACTGCCTCCATGAGCAGACAATTGAAAAGTTGATACAGGTCTGTAATATTTTTTATGATTTTGAAAGAAGTTTCTCTATATGATCAAACTTAACTTAAAAGTACAGTTTTTTTGTATAAATATGTGAACACATTATTGATTTTATATGACACAAATTGTTCTTGTTTTTTTTTTTATCTTTTAATGAATCCTCTTTGGGAGGCATCTGTAGCATGTTGTGTCTGTAACAGAAAATTATTTTGACTTGTCAGTTAAAGTGAAAATGAGCTTTTCTGAGAGGAGGAAGCTCTAGATTTGCATTACAAAGTTAATTCTTATGGGATTTGTTCCATTACAAAGTGCTTCATTAATAAATCCTGTGTCCTTGTGTGATGTTTTTACCAGGTTTACAATTGTTCAATATTATTTAACTTTGTACAAACACGTTACCAAGTGATTTTATGACACTAGTATCATGCAAACAAAATGTGATGGGCTGTATTTTATTTTATTTTATTTTATTTTATTTTATTTTATTTTATTTTTATATTTTATCCTTTATTTTATTTATTTTATTGAAGTAGTGCTGCCTAACAGACTTCCATTGTAAGTGCATGGGGAAATTATGACAGCAAGGACAAAGATGCTGTTCATAAAGCTTAAGTTGTATTTAAAAGAGATTACTCCCTAACTACAATGTTATCAGCAGCACCTTGTGGGTTCTGAAGGCGGCTAGTAAAAGCTGCAGAAGTTAAAAAAAAATAATAATAATAATAATAATAATAATTTTAAAAACAAATCTGGTCTGGGCATACCTTGATATCCTGCCTTTTAGTCAAGTAACATTAACATCAGATAGTAAAATATCTTTTTCCAGAGTGAAAGAGTGCTAATCGATGTAGTTGGGCAATTCAATTACACAAAGCCAGATATTATAAAGAAAGATGAGAGAAGTGACATCAAAGAAATCAGCTAAGATGATATGTGCTGTCTGCATTTACATCTGCTCAAATGGCTGGTACAGGAACAAAATAAGGAGAATAAAGTAAAGTAAAATCACACAAAAGCAAATAAAACAGGTGTCTGAAATTGAATGAGACTCAAGTCTGAAGTGAAGTAGCCAACTACTGAGACAGATTTCTGAGGATAAATAAATTATAAATATATATTCTTGCCTGTCCAAACACAAAAAAACAACTCACAAAGAGCCAGTGTATGGAAACCCAAGAGTGGTGCCCTTTTCCTCTATTGTAGGCCTGTTCCTGGCTGCCTGCTGGTTCATGCCACTTTGTTTGCCCTCACTTTGTGGCCCTCAGCTGCCAGGAACAGGTGACAGGTGGAATGTAATTTAAAACCCTGTGGAGTGAGCTGGTGGACGAAGTAATATCATTCTCCATATCCCCAGATGCGGCGTGAGGTATATTACTGGTCTGGTAATTGGGCTGGGTGAAGGTAAGCTTCTGTGTTTTATCGAGTTAAACATAAACATGTTGTACGTGTAATTTTAATTGATTGATACGGAGTGGCAAGATTTTGATTGGTTCATTTATTTAAATGTGTCATGTGACCATCTGGTGTGTTTGGTCAACAGAGAACCTCTTCTTCATTGGGATTGGGTGTGTAAAACATTCTTCCCTATTAGCTAAGCATGAAGCTAAGCTAATCCTTAATGATCTCAATTCTGATGAAAATAACAAATCTCCAGGGAATCGGTGGCCTGTCACTCTCGGAAATCCCAAAAGAAATTTGCCAATCAACAAATAATTCGTTGAACGTTGCACCATCCAGATTGAATGAAACACAACAGGAAGAGTAATGAACAACCACACAGCTCCTGCCATTCAATCAATAGCTTTGACCTGTGTTCTAGTTTATTTTTCCTCTTTCACAAATGCCTCATCTCTTGTTAGAGCAGTCAAACTCATGATATGGCATTCTCCATACTGTAAATTCCTCTCAATCTGCATGTTTCTTGGAGACTCTCTCATTTCGGCCAATAGTCGTCGGCTAATAGGCTAAGAGGATGTGGAGGCCTGTCTGGACCATGTTGAAAGCATGAGGATGAATATTTATGAGGAGCAGAGTGTAGAGTGATAGTACTAACTGCAGAGGTACAGAAAATCAATAGTGCAATGAGTTCAGTGAAAGAACATCTGACACAGATGATTAAGGAGAACAGGGAACAGAGGACACAAGGACATTCGGAGCAGAAAAAAAAACATGACAAGATGTTAAGCAATACAACAGAATTAACAAAGTAAAGGTAACACAAAGAGATCATTTTCACCTTAATTGTTCTTTTTAGAAAACAATAAGATTAAATGGAGACTTTATGTTATTCTCTTGAGTACACCCCCAGTATTTTCAAATTTGATTTCTTCAGCCTTTCAGAAGAGATCTTAACAATGCTTAATTCACATTGTGCCTAGATATGTCAAGATACTTAAAGAACGCAAAGGTTTTTTTTTTTTCTTCCAATATCAAATTATGTAAGCTATCCAAATCCATTTTTAGAAATCAATATATCAATATCATGTCAGTTAGAAGTCAGACCTGAAGATTTTTTTATATAAAGGTATCATTCAATAAGGGATGTATATGTGATAGATTTGTAGGAGTGCCTGCTCATTTCCCTTATTTTTACATTTACAAATTCATTTTCTGTAATGTCACACTTACTCTTTTAATGTTTTATTTAAGACAAAATATTACAGAATGTTAGTATCAGCCACATGTTTTATATTGCTGTATTGGTAATATTATGCAAATTGTGATTACAGTTAACATCATACAAAAAAAAAACAATAATAATAATAATACTTCCAGCAATAAGCAATATGACTGTCCTAAACAGAACGCAAAACTTTTGTGTCATGTGACAATTACAGCCAATCAGAATATATTTTAGTGTACCTTAATGTACATCTTTGAAATTGGACAGGAAAAAAGCTAAAGGAATTTGTTTCTTTATCGTCTTGAACTTGCTTGGGTAATGTCGTAAACATCCAAATTATGTTACAGCAACCTCTGACCAATAACATTTACCTCTAGGATGATGTTTCAGCTCTCAGCGGGAAGACATATACTGTGTACAAGGAGATAAAGAAAGATCAAATCATTTGTCTCACGCGCAATGATAATTTTGTGAGAGCATAAGGTGAGGGACAGGTCGAGGGGTCCACTACAGGCATCTCATCAGACAGAGCGAGAATAAGTGTGCACAGCTGATAAAGAGCCATTTCATTTGAGCCTTGTCTGGCGGAGCACGCTCCTAAATTGCTCTGCCTCTTCTACAAAGATATGAGTCATTGAGAGAAGGAGAGCAGAGAAATTAGAGGAGGGAAAAGAGCAGCAGATTACTGTGCATCAAAAAACAAGGCTGATATAGCCTAACGGAGACGCGATCAGAATAAATGGAGATACAGTGATACAGTCCAGTAAATATAAGAGTATTAGTGAGGCAATGTACTGAATGAGTTAGAAAAGAATTCAATGAGGAGAGAATGATTGAACTCACATCCTCAGACCAGTACAAAGAGAGAGCAGGTGCCAAACAGGAAATGAGGAATGACAGAGAGCCATGATGAAGGAGTCCTGGGCCATTTGTTTCACTGTGAGGTTAAACAGGCACTGATGGAGGGATGGAGTCTTTAATTCCATTCCAGCTTCATCATCATTAGCTACTGCCCTTACAGGTGAAACAAGCACATTTAAAATTCTCCACTGGCGCATGTCCATACATCAAATATGACAACGGAACGTTTCAGGAATTCCCACAATGCCTGTAAAGAGATTACGAACAAGCACAAAGACAATAGCTGCGTCCGAAATCGAATACTGCGTACTGGGTACTACATTTGAATTTGAACGTACTACTCGACCGTTAGAAAAGTACGTTCTATATAGTATGAATGTGGGTAGTATGAATGGAATTCGGACGTACTACATCCGCCATGTTGACATTGTCACGTGACATACGTCGTCACAACAGCGCGTAAATTTAAAGAGCCCAATCTACTGAGCGAACATCGGTGATGTTTTTCGTTTTTCTTACCGCTTTCGTCTGCGTTTTTATGTCGTTTGAATTAACAATTCAAAGCAGGCGTCGGTCAGCTGTTCGCAGATCATGCCTTCTTTGACAGCTTGTAAATCCTTTACTAAAATAAATTTAGCTTTTAATTTTCTACCTCAGAATAACAGCAGCTACAGCTGTGAACAGAATGACAGACTGATTTTATGTAAGGATATAAAGTAATTTATTGTAATAAATAAATACAAATAAAATTACACAAAACGAACATAAATTAATAAACTTGAATGAATGCTTAGACAAATACACACACACACACACACACATATATACACATAAATACACACATCACAATATATACATAAATAGTAAATACATACATAATATATACATTATAGATAATATACACACATATATAAATATATATAGTTAGATATAGATATATCAGCAAAAAAATGTGTAACCTATTGAAATTTTATTCTAAAAAACAAAAACTACATATTTACAGAATGTGAACAGCATCATGCAGGCTGCTGTCACTGGCCTTTGACATCCAAGAGCTGCATAACATTGTGTAACATTGGGGATTTTGAGGATTTTGAGGAGGCTGATTGCCTTCTCCACCACAGATGACCTGGAGGCAGTGGAAGCAGCTTTTCTTCTGGTAGCTGACACCATAGATGGCTGTCACATACAAACTGAACCTCCAGCAAGTGAAGCCCAATGTTATTTCAACAGGAAGTGGTTTCATTCTGTTCAGCTGCAGGTCACCACCATGGTAAGTACCTTGATATCTTTGTTGAGTATCCCGGGTCTGTGTATGATGCCAGGGTGCTGAAGAACTCTGGAGGCCTATCCACCTGCAGGAAAACACATCTGGGAGATGGTGTGTGTGTCCTTGTGTGAGTGTTCATCTGCCTCATCACAGCAGACAGAGAGCCTGAACAGAATCCTGCACAGCTTTGATTCAACACCAATGATGCTCGTGCACAGAACATTGTTGAGAGAGCCTTCAGGATGATGAAGACCAGCTGTGCTCCATCTTCTTCTTCAAGGCCCTGGAAGTGAGTTCTGCCTTTGTGCAGATGTTGCTGCATGCTGTGCAGTGCTCCACAACCTCCGTCTTCTGAATGAGGACATTGCTGATCCAGAAGTTGTGGAGGATCATGACGATGATACACTGGAACCCCAAAACACAGAAGTCAGCACAGAAGAGCATGTGCGGGACAAACGGACCACAGCTGTGTCACAGCAGGTGACCGTGTGCAGCTCTTCAAGAGCAGATTACCTGTAGGACAGTCGAACAGGTTAAGACTCTGCAAATCAGTTCATGTTCTCATAGTGCTATTGTTTAAGCTTGTGTAAGTTGTGAAGGTCATTTTAAGACTGTCAAATCAAGATATACATATATTAGTTATTTAAGAAATATAAATACTATAAAATCACATAAATATGTATAAATACACATGTAAGTATTTAAATTTAAACGTGTGTGTATTTATATATACACATAAATATATTACACTCATAACTGGGAATTTTACAATTTGAAAATCTAGAAACATACCACATAACATATCATACCAACATATTTACAAGTTTAATTTTAAAATATGTATTACTTTATCCCTGGGTTACATTTTTTAATTCCACTTCTTTTCACTCATTTTTGATTCCCAAATTTAAAGTCCTCATCTACAGTTACTGAAATGAAGCTGCTGAAGTTTATTTTCCTGACATTATTATAGAAACGTCTTAAGAAATTCCCTTTTGCTGTTGCTTTAAGCTCTATTATACTACTTTATGAAAATGCTAATGTGGTTTTTTTTCTGAAGCTTTGTGCTCTTATCCATGTAGAAATGAAAAATAAATAAATAAATACATAAAGAGAATAATTTGTATGGGTATTTCTCTAAAGTGTGGCACCCATTCTCAAGACAACATTCTTAAGATGTTAAAAAAAACAACTGAAAGCTGCTACAAAATCAGTGCACTCAACTGCTTCAAAAGTTATTTGCTATTAAGTACTTTGCAACTGACAAAATAGCAACTGAAAATACCTGGAAATTCATATTATAATATAAAAAAAACAGCATAAATCATTTATGATCCTAACATAAATACATGTAAAGAGTGTGTTAGTTAAGATTAATTTTAATTCATATACTTACTGAATTATGCTTTCCAGTGAATAGGGTTTCATCAGTGGATGAGAACAAGATTGTGTTCATCAGTCTCTGTAACAACAGAACAGGATTTACACATTACTGATGATTTATGCCTTGTAAGTTATCCAACATTTTTTTTATCAAAATATCAACACTAGTAAAATGTAAATTAACTAGTTTCAATTACTTAAAATTTTGTAACTTTATATCATTAAATTACTTAACGTCTGTAGAAAGCAGCCTTAACAAGCTGAGGCACAGCCTCTGATCGATAATGATTATTAAACATATTTTTAAACTCAATTTACAAAATAGTCTCATCAGTTTACAATGTGTAAAGCTTTAACAAATCAGTCGTTTACTTGGATTATGTTAAACAAGTACGCTTTAACCACAATGAACAGCATTTATCCATAAGGTACTTACACTTCAAAACAGCGGCGTCATGATTTTCCGTTATTTTCGAATTTGAGTATGACGAGCCCTCTCCCGGTGCCTCATGGGATAGAGAAGTGTCCATCCTATGCATACTACGGAATTCGGCAGGAAGTAGTAGGCCATCCGGGTACATCTCACCTACTGTTTTTCGAATACTAAGAATTCGGACATACTACTTGCTTCGCATACTGTTTTTCGCCTACTATATAGTATGGAAGTATGCGATTTCGGACGCGGCTCATGTCACCGTTTACAAATAGTGGATCCCCACTATTTTTCCCACTGTTTTCTTCTAAATCAGGACCGAATATTGAATGCAATGTTATGCTGCATCTTAAGCAAGCACAAACTGGCAAGGCTCACAAGAATGTTATGGAAGATATTGGGGAGTTTTTCTAGCAAAAAAAGCTGAACCACATGACACAAATGCAGCCAGTTGGATATGGAATATATTAGGTATTGGATCACTGAGATTTCACTGGTTCCCTTTCAGTTGGTCACTCTTGACGTCATGTCGGTGACCAATGTCAAAGTGTAAACTAAACGAGCCAACAGGAAGGATGGAGCTTCGGCAGTGTCTCTGTTCCAATTGGAATGGGTACGTTTTCCCAGTGTTAACCAGTCTCACTGAGTGGGTAGTGCTTTGACAATTGTGAATGGAACTACTTGTTGTGACCCCCGGCCTACACCAAAAAGGACCACAGGTGGATTGCACAGTGCACTGGAAGGGGAAGCACCTATGGTGCTTTGGTAGGCAATCCCAATTCGTTGGTCACGTCCCGTCGCTATGGCTGCTGTACCACCACTGAGAGGCAGGGTCACCGGCTCGGCTCATCAGCGAAAATCTGTTATGCATTGCACTTGCTGCTGCCTTATACTCACGATCATCAGCTGCAGCTGAATGTAATAATTACATGCCAATGTGCATTGGCTCGTTTAGTTTACCCTCAAAGTAGATCGTTCTATTGAAGCAATATCCCAATTCGTTGGTCACCGACGTCACCTCTCCATTCCCTCCTTCAGGCAACAAGGGTTACCATACATAACCAAGATGTTTCATCTAGTTAGAGGAAAACTTTAAGGCCTGGTTTCACAGCCAGGTCTTCGGGCAATATTACTGGTGTGTAACTTGAGACAAATCAATGGCACTGATATATTTTGATATATTGGTAATATGACCAATTTTTAAACCATATGAATTATTAGTTTTAATCCATATTTATTTTGCATTTATTTATTTGTGTATGTGTGTATGTGTGTATGTATTTTCCATCTAAAACAATCTCATCACATCCATTTAGCATATCTCTTCTTATTCATTAATTCATTCATTTTTATTTATTTACTAATTTTGTTCCCTCCATTTAATCATTAGTGCATTAGCTAAAAATAATACAAAAATAATTCCCAATAAAATTCCCACAAAAGACATCATTCCGTAATCTAACCTATTTTTTACATTTAAATATTAATCTTACTCTGTATTGGTTTGTGATTTTTTTTTTTATTAATATTTTTGTCATTTGCCCTTTTTACTGAAAATTGTCTAGTCCCATTCATAGGGTACACAATTATTATGTATATATCTATTTGCTTACAGGACTTATTTTGTTTTCCCCGGTTAATCATTAGTACATTAGCTACTATTTTATGGCACAGAACTGATGTGAAACCAAAACAACATATTGTACTTTCTCTAAGCACATTATTTTCTGTGGACACACAGCTATGCTCCAGAGTGTCCACTGCTGTAGGCTAGCTTGCAGAGACGACAATGATTGAACCAAGAATTTCTCAGGGGGATGACAGTGACCGAAGACAGAAGTAACAGCTTTAGACCCCAAAGTCCTGAGCCAGTTAATCCCCTCTGTTCAGCCTTCTGGGAGAACAAAAGGAAGTGATTTCCAGCCTCCGGACCAAGCACTGGCATCCAATATGAGTCATACACGACTGAACATCAAGACATCTCAAGACCACCTGCTGCTTACCCTTCCATCTTCTCACCTTTGGACTTACATAACCTGATAATGAGCTGAACTGGGTCAGTTTTTACTGTCATATATATGAAAGCCCTCCAGACATGCTAACATGTGTGTTCTAGTGTAGTGGTCACATGAGGAGGAGGAGCAAGTTGTAACCATGGTAACAGAATAAATGAACAGTGCTGCCTCTGGAAAATCTTCTGTTGTCTTTTATTTGTTACATTGCTGGGGTCAACATCCTGTTGGAAAGACTGGCTGTTCAGGAACAATGGACATTTTCAGTCAATCTTAAAGGGATAGTTCACTCAAAAATAACAATAATAAGAAGGATCAACATGGGTAAATGATATTAGAATTTGTAGTTTTGGGGTGAACTATCCCTTTAAGAACAGACCCAGCTGGTTACCAGCATAAAGTCGGGAATGAGTATGTATCTAGATAATGGTGTTTTGGCTGTACTAGACTTTCATCATGTCTTGAACCGGAGAAGAAAGAGGCACTCTCTCATTACCCGCCCTCGGGTACTGAGGACTGGAAAAAAAAATATATATATATAGTGATTCCTGAAGACTACAGTAAAGACCGCAAGATTCATATTAGATTTCATGAAAAAATCCCAAGCAATTCTGCTGTGGATGAGCCATTTTGAAGCTGTCATGGGTATCTAGAAGGACAAGCAGGTTAAGCTATCAGTTAGTGCTAGTGCTATTCATCGGCCTCTTTTTTCACATAGCCTGCAAAATGACACAACCTCTAGCACTCGAGAAAGGACTGTCATGCACAGGTCATGTCATTTTCTACAAACCCTGCATGCGATCATCTGAAGAAGAAAAGAACGGGCACAGGTTTATAAAGATTCAGCATGAGAGAACCACATGTTTCAGACTGATCTGAGATCACATTTTGTAGCTTTTAGTCCATGCTATTGTACTAAAAAATGCTGACAAGATTCAGCATTAGCAGAGATAGGCCAAAATATTGAATGCTTTAAATTGATTAGAAGGGACAGTAAAGACTTATAATGTTACATGATTTCGATTTCAAATAAATGTTTTTTTTTTTTTTTTTTTTTTTACTTTCTATTTGTCAAAGAATTCTGGAAAAATAAGAGCATCATGGTTTCTACAAAAACATTAAGCAGCACAACTGTTTTCAACATGAAATGTTTCAACAAGAAATGTTTCTTAAGCACCAAATCTGCATGATTTCTGACAGACCATCTGACACTGAAGACTGCAGAAATTTTGTCATCAAACAATTCAAACAGAAAACTGTTATTTTACATAAATATATATTTACAATGTTACTGCTTTTTTATCAAATAAATACAACATAGGTGAGCATAACTTTTAAACTGTACAGTAATACACACACACACACACAGAGAGAGAGAGAGAGAGAGAGAGAGAGAAGATATATTGTGGTGATATGTATACTGTTATTGCATATAATTTTGCAGAGAATAAGACAGACCCTCTCTGCTTCATATTACTCTGCCTCCTTTTCTTTTTCATCTTCTTCTACTTAAATCAAGACTAAATACTTTTTTGGAGGCATCCAACTCCATCAAAGCATGAAACCAGCTTTCCTTAACCCAAACAACTTCAGTCAAATTGCTCTGAGCAAATCTGTGCCAAGTAGATCCTGGTAAATAAACAGAAAAATCTTAACGTCAAAAAAATGTATGTGCCTGTCCTCCACAATATCAAACCTAAATAATCCAGTCCAAGAGATTAAAATAAAGTGTCATTACTGCTGTATATCTACATCATTCGGTTCAACCATTTCCAAGCTGAATGCATCTAAATGTTTGTTAAGGATGAGTCAAAGGTAGCAAAGAAGCACCCTGTTTTCACACATAATGTTCTCATGGTAAGATTCACATGAGTCAAGGCAGAACTCACCAAATAGTTGCATCTCCCAAATAGCATTCCATAAACTGTGGGAGAACATTATATAAAACGCAAACAACAGTTAAACACAGAGGGAGGGAAATGCAGGAAAGCACGAGAGATGCAGAGAGATGACAGTGAGGTTGCCCCCACCTTTCCCCCGTTTTGTTTTTAAATGTTTACACCATTTTGTCTGGTATTTTGGGCTTCTGCGCACAGAAGGGATGGCAGAGCAGCCCTCGCTTCAAAGCTGAGTGTGAGCAGCAGGGACCATGGGTGCTTCTTACACCTCAGCGGGCTGTCTTTATCAGAACGTACTCTGCAGCTGTGAACCCTGGCAACATGAAGACCAGAGAAAATGAGGGAGGGAAAGGAAGGCGTGAGATATGTAAAGAAAGACTAACCATGTGTGAGTGGGGAGGGACAGGACAGAGAGGAAAGAGAGAGCGAAGGGAACGACGCTTGAATACAGGCACGTGCACAGGTAGGGCTCAACCTGTGCAGAGCACATGCCCTTTTTGCCCTTACACTCCGAAGTGCCCTTTTTTTGGTGGTGTTTTTTTATTTTTTTTATCACTGCTATTGGTCACCCTTTACGTCTGTCTGTCTGTTTTACCAAATGAAAGTTCTTAAAACGAGCTTGTGTAAATCTTATTCGATCCTCAAGCTGTCAGTAAGCTGATAACTCCGCCCCCTCTCATTGAATCAACTGAAGTTCCACAGCAGCCGCACAGTAGACACCAGCTGAGCTGAACAAAGTTTTGCGAAGGGTAAATAAATATCTTGTTGTTTTAAAAAGTACTAATAAACACTGTCTATAAATGCTCATATTTTATTTATTTGATGTCTGACTGACTCACTGAGACATGTGGGACGTCGCCTGAGAGAGAGGGCTAGCATTTGCCATCTAGCCAATACATAGCCAACACTTAAATAGCCTGTGCAGATAGTAGCATTTCATCTTTTATAAAATGCTAATTTGGCCAAATGCATTTTACCACAGGAAAAACTGAGCGCTCCGTCTATATAGCTAAAAAAAACTAGTTTGTAACCTGTAGATGAAAATGTAATGTGATGCCGGCAGCGGCAGGCGCCGTCGCCGTTTTAATGACGGACAGAAAAAAAAATCACATTTGCACACATTCGCTGGTCAAAAACGATATATTGATAAGTAATACAACAACATATAATTTGTTTTTACCATCGGAAAATCATAACAGGTGCGCCCCCCGCTGTTTCGTACTGGAACTTACACAGCGACGAGTGATCCTCGTCACCTAGATAACTATATTTCTAAGAAATTTCTTCTTTGATTTATGATTGCTGATACACTTAATTTATTAACATTTAGGCTAATCATGTTATGGTATACTCTCTGTATACTCTCTTTATAAAATGTTGTAAAACATGGTTTTACTACAGTAATGTAGGCTAGTAGTAACTAAAAAAAAAAAAAAATGACAGAAGATCACTGAAATCTTTATATTTTATCATACAGAATGTAATTCGTGATTCATTCCAAGGCTTCATTTATTTGATCCAAAATACAGCAAAATCAGTAATAGTGTGTAATATTTTTACAATTTTAAATAACTGTTTTCTATTTGAATATTTTAAAATGTAATTTATTTTTGTGATCAAAGCTGAATTTTCATCATGATTATTCCAGTTCAGTACTCTTCAGTGTCACGTGATCCTTCAGAAATGCTTTTCACTGCAACTGTACTTTTCACACTATTTTTATTTATTTTTTCATTGCTGGCTTATTTTAGGGAAAGTGTAGTGAATAAGAGACCTTCAAGAGACCAACATCCCTGGTCCACCACAGTATCAAATTTTTGCCAGATACATGGCTCACAGAAGGTTGCTGTTGTATTAGGTTTAAAGAAGCCCTTAAAACCCTGTTTATCTATATTATCTAATTATCTAATATTATTATTATGGTTGTTATTAATCGTGAATAAATCTAAAGCTTTTGAGACTATTATTTTGTGTTATTGAATTTGTCATGAAGATGTGACCATTTCTTCCTTTTATGCAGGCTTACTAAATAATCTTGATATAAAAAAGGGAGGGGGGGGGTGCCCTTTTTCAGTTTCAGCACATGCCCCTCAAAAGGTCTGTGCACGGCCCTGCTTGAATATCAAATCAAAGGAAAATACGCCTTTGCAAAACGGAAAGATAAAGAGCCATGTGGAGCTCATCTTGCTTGATTTTTAACATTCTCCCCATTTTTTCATACCACTTGAAAGAATAGCAAATGAATGTGACTTGCATAAGCAAGCCTGAAAACGAGACCTTAGAAAAATCCAATGGAATCAGATATATGGGTGTTTCTTTAACTTTATGCATTTATGAGCTTCTTTTAAAACTTATTACCATCTTTCATCATTTAATTTTGCTGTTTACAGTATCAAAAGCATTTTGTGTCTACATTTGATTGTTATACAAACTGTGAAAATCTTTAATACTGATTTAAAACGATCAAAAAAGGTCAAATAAATAATTTTAATATTTATTTAATTATTTAAAAGATTATAACTAGTGTAACAGTCAAAATGTTTTACAAAATAGAGACAGAATATAAATATTTAATCTAGCCATTTTAAACACATAACGAAAAAAATTTACTAATATCACTTGTGAACTTAGATTTTATTTTATTAGGCCTCAGCTCAAATCAGTGAATTATTTTAATACTATTTCTATACGATTATAGCATTTATTAATATTTGGATTTAGCTTTTACATTTTATAAGGATTTTCTTCCCATTTCTATTAGCCTTAATTTATTTTATTTTATTTCAGTTTTAGCCATTGTAGTTTTTAAACTTATTTCAGTTAAGTTTTAAGTTGAATTTTTTCTTCATCTAATATTGTAAAATATAATTAAATTGAAGTGATTTAATTTATTATTTAAGGGGAAATTATCTTTAGTGAGACTAAAGAGTCAGTTATTTTACTTCAATAATGTCCCAATGGCACATAATTTCCACCAGCATCATGTCCATCTGCCAAAATCTACTACAAAAATTGATATGTAGTGTAAATGTTTCATGTGCTGAAAATAGTCTCCCATGAAGCATGTATATACCCCAAACTAATGTATATGTGAAAAGTGTTTTTAAGAGTTTCTTTTATAAAAAAATTCTGCAGAGCTAAAGCACCCATAGTGGAAGAAACACCCATTGATATAACACAGTACTGAATGATTCCAAGGTACTTTAAAGAACACCATGGTATCACGTTAAAACCAATACGGTCATACCATGTTACCTTTTATTTTATTTTTATTTTTTTGTTAGTGAACTCCAGCATGGTTTCAGTGATGACTCAGACCACGGTTGCTTTGTCATAATTGGCTTAAGAGGGTTATCATCTTTCTCCAGACTAGCCATTCTCCTGCTAGCATTAAACACCGGCTCAAGAGCAGGCGATTGTAATGGACCACTTTTGTATCTGCTGTTCCGTCCGGGGGCCACTGAACTCAGCACCTCCATTACAAGCCACATTACTGGGAGCAGGATTGAGCGTTGCTGCAGGAATCAATCTTTTCAATCACATTGCGTTCACCAGATTCAGGTGGTGTGTCTAAGACCCAAGTATTTGGCCCTAGGGGCCTGCTCTCGGTCTCGCATTAGCCCTTCGTTGGTGATGACGTGACCAACCATTCCCCTGGCGGGAAGTGGGAGACATACAAGTGACATGGAAAAACACAAGCCAGATCCCTCCAGGGAGATTTGCTAATATCTGCCAGTGCTGCCAGGTGCGTGGATGCTTAAAAAGCACAGGGCTGCATGCACTCATCGTTACAGACCATTAAGTGCTTTAAGTAGATGGATGATCAGGAATCAATAGGAAAACTTGCACTGATTAAACAGGATTTACGGTATTGGGTGATATGAGACACAAAAGGGAAAGAATAATGCATCTGGACCCACTAACAAAAGGCTGTTGTAATGAGAGGACTAATTGTGTTGTTATATTGTACATGCTTCTCCAATTACTTGTCTTTTAAGTGGTTTGCTCTGTTGTGCATTGGTGACTGATCAGAAAAGTGATCTCAGTAATTTTCCAGTTCCTGGGCTGCCCTGATCCTAACTCAGTATGTCAATTTCTAGACTTTGAGGTAATGAATGAGATTAATGTGATATTGGATTTCTAATCCAATGATTATTGTAGCTGTTCTTTCAATGAAATGGTCAATACAATTTGTGAATTGATCTTAATCGGTCTAATTGATTCCCTTGAATGGACTGAAGCAATGTAATCTTAAATCGATAGTTCACCCAAAAATGAAAACATTCTGTCAAATATACCCTTTTCTCAATGACGTTAGCTAACTTCCGCTTTTCTACGAAGCAATGCATTTACTTCCATTATACCTTTACAAAAGAGATTTGGAATATAATTTATAGATATATATATGTTTTTTTTTTTTTTTTTTAAAGTACAATTTAGCAAAAAAAATGCTAGTAAACAACAAATTCATGACTTTTTATATGAAAATTATCAACACAAAACACACATACAAAAAAAAAATTTAATTATTAAAATAAATTATTTATAATGAGATCATGTGTATTCTAAACAACTGGATATTCATTCGTTATGGTATAATCTGTCGAGTCAGCATGGATCAGATCCTTGTATTTTTCCCATACTCTTTCTTTCCATTTGTTTTCACACCACTTCAAATTTCTTCCTCCATCTCCACCACTCTCTGCGGTTCAGGGGGAGGCTGCTGCTGTGAAGCAGGGTCCCAGGAGGGATACAGCAACCATTAGGAGACAGCTTTTAACATTCCCATCACAGGGGGCCAGTGAGAGACACCTGCCCCACCCTCCAGAGCTCTGCAGAGCCCTAAGGAGCTCTGCGGTCTCCATGGTGAATGACACAGTGGAACGACATGTGTACTATACACTCAGGGATAGACAGTTTAAGGGTTGCTAACAGTTCAATGAAAAATGGCTGAAAAATTATCTTTGCCATAACAGAAAACAATTATTATACTACTAATTAGTTACTGTAATATTAATTCACACGATTACTGTATTTTTGATCAAATAAATGCAGCCTTGATAAGCATATTAAACTTATTTCAATTATTAAAATAATAATAATAATAAAAAATAAAAAAACATTCAACAAATCTTACCGACCAATTTTTTTAATGGTAGTGTTTTTTTATTAAATACAAAAATGCAATTAATTTTCCCTAAAATGCTATCCATAAAATACTGACAAAATCTGTCAGTAAACTGATCCTTTTCTCTCCATTATTACTTTACTGGCTTTTTTATTTTTTGTTAGGAGACTATTATCCTCAGCACTATTCCAGTTAATTCCACAGCTCGTTAAATGGAATAACAGAGCATATCTCGAACCCCAATTTGGGACACTCTTGTCTGCTGAAACCAATTGAACATGACCTGATCAGAGTGATCTCGAGCACAGAACAAGCAGGGAGAGAGACAGACAAGGCCTCTTTAAATACAGAGGGATTCTTTCAGTTGATGCTAAGCCACACAGTTGCACAGAGGAAAATCATTCAGAGCGTATCCGCAGAGATACTCAATCTCCATAGGCCCATGAACAGAACCTTAAATGACTTGTCCTCTCTGTTGTCAACAAAAATGGATAAGAATAGACAAACGCCCCAGATGATTATGATTACCTGCAAAACTAATGGATATTCATGAGCTGAGTGTGGCATTTGGGGCTGTAATAATTGTCCTTAAGCTCTTAAGGTGAAAACTGATTCTCCACTGATAGGGGTGATGAACAGGTCTTATAGCTTACAAAACTTAGATGCCCCATGGTTCAAAAGCAGTCAGCCTAACAAAGAGCTATTGTGCAGGCTAAAAGGAATCAGTGTCTGCAATTTAGTTTTTTTTGTCCTCAGTGTTATTCCTCAAAGCAGAGCACAGAGGCTACTGTCAAGAGGTGTAAGATTGCAAATGGATCTTAAGTAACAGACTTGATTGGATCTACCCTCTGCGGCTGGACTGACACGGATCACAAATACAGCGTGGCCCTGTCCCTCTAGCCATGGGTTTGCCATGGTAACTCATAAGATTAGTGCAGGTGGCAGACTCTCTCGATGGGGTACATTACACACCACTAGCATTTTATAAAAAAAAAATAATAATAATAATAATAAGGTCAAATTAAGTTGCCTTGAATAAATCCCTGCTTTGCATACTACTTTTTAGATTTACAGTATTTGCATTTGGTGAGAAGAAAAGAATCTTGGGTAAACTGATGATGATGTCAGAAGGCATTATGCAATGACTGGGTATTGGTTCAGCTTGGTACTGATTGGCTGCCTGAAAAAAAAAAAAATGCCTTTAATTGGTTACGGTTGCATAATATGAATTTAATGCTGCTCTACATTAAAAAGGAATTAGGACCCTCTCGTTTGTGAGTTCATGCTTTTGTAGCAATTTGTTAACAGCCAGCAAATGTGCTGTGAATGCGGCTGAATGATTCCAGCAGCACCGAAGCAAAGCAATGATGATTACCACAGATAGCTGATATTGGTGCTGTCACTACAGCTCTGTCCAAAACCTAATAGACTGTATACATAAGCAATATCATAACCCAAATTAAACCTCCACAGTTTCTCATTTGGAAAGCACTACCTGAAGCAGCTTAAAGTTGCGTTCGGTGAGTTTTACATTATTAGATTGCTATGCTAACAAAGAAACAGATATACACCATATTGTGATGTACATCTGAGTGACAGCTAAAGCAGACTAAATGATTAGAGAAATCCGGCTTTTGTCACGAGAGAGAAACCTGCTGTTTCACCAGAAAATACAGCTATTAATTTTTTTTTTTAAAATAATAGGACAAAATACATTTTCTAAATGTAAACATGCATGGAAGAATCATTCAGAATAAGATTAATTGCATGAATTCTAAAAGTAGAAAGATTAATTTACATTTCATGCCAACTTCCAATAAATTACAAAATATCTTGGAAGTTTTGTTCCCACTGTTTCCAATTCATTGTGGGAGTTTTCAGGTATATGCTATGTTGTCTTACAGTTTTTAAGAAGGTGGTATACTTATGCTACATACCATTTGGAACAGGCTTCATGTTGTGTTTATAAAGTGCTTTAAACTTTAAAGAAAAGTAAGTGATAACAGGTTCATGAAACAAATAGTGTTTTCAAGACAGGAATGCATAATTAGTCTACGTTAAAGAACTGATTAATAACCAAGAATGCATCAGCCTGAATTAAAAACAGACATTACACTTTCCAATGAAACATGCTGTAATCACGATTAAAGGTTAAACTACAGCAGCAAATTGACAACCTAATCTCATGAGAAAATCTGTTTCACAAGTTTGGTGATTTCATATGAAATTGTATGGAAATGTATAATTTTCTGAAGAAAAATGTACTGTCTGTATACTGTTAGCAGATCACACAAAAACAAACAAATAACATATAAATTCATACAAATTAGCTACCAATTTGTCAAAACACAAAGCTGTAACAAATCTTCATGAGAGTGTGTTAAAATGAACAATACTTGCTTCTCAGAAAAATATTTCAAAATTTTGAAAAGACGTGATTCAGCTACAGCACACAATATGAAAAACTCTCATCATCGACACTCATCTGATCTATTTAATAATAGAGAGACACATTAAAGGTCTATTTGAGTTAATGTTCCTGATAAGACTCCTTCGATAAAACTGTAAAAATAAATAAAAACTGGCATTTTTCATGAATTAAACCAACACAAAGAACATCCAGACCCTGAGAAGTATACCATTATACAGCACAAATGATAAGTAAGAAAAAAACACCTAATAGACAAGACTGGAAAGAACATTATGCTTTTTATTAATACATGGCGCACAGTGCGTACTAAAAATCACATGACATTCAAGTCACAGTATTGATGATGCAGTCCAAAAGCCACAAACAGCATAATGGTAGATGACAATGTGACTGAATATACCGAACATAAATTAATACACAAATAGAGAACAAATAGAAGAATAGAGAATGAAAGATGTTAACAGCTTGGAAGAATATTAGGTTGAGATTCCCACTAAAAGTTTTGGACTATGTGGTTTTTAGTCCATGTCTAGCTTGAGTCCTGAAAAAAATAGTATGGAAAAATAATATAAAATAAAAATACCATGGAAGTTATTGACTATCAGCAACTGTTTGGTTACCAGCATTTTTCAAAATATGTTTTGTGTTCAGCAGAGGAAAGAAATTTGGAGCAACATGAGGATGAATAAATGATGACAGAATTTTCATTTTTGGGTGATCTACACCTTTAATGAGGAACTGTTTGTTTGTAACTACATGGAGAACCTGTAACTTAATGCTCAGACTGACCGTAAACAATCAGACCTGCTTGTTGTTTTGATTCTGTTGCTGACTTGGATTAGAGAGATTTCCTGGATCCTACTCTAAGTTGGACGTCTAACCACATCAGTGTTCTATGCTGGAGTTCCAGAGAATCAAGGCAAGTGTCTGCCTTTGCATTTCTGTCTACCGTACATACAACCCAAGGAAATGAGCAGAAAGCACTCAGTCACACACACATACACATACACACACAGACACACACTGTCCTGTGTGTATGTGTAGATCACATACAAAGCGAAAGGTTGAGATGAGAGATCTCTTAGATTTCTGATTCACATTCCTGTACTGTCATCACTGTTGTCAGCCCAGTGTTCATTTTTTCCTTGACATATGACTTGTCAAAGTGCAGCTGAGTGACAGTTGAGCCGTTTCAGCAGCACAGCAAAACCCAGATAACTCGAACACAGATAAGAAAAACGAAAACAAAAGAGTAAGTAATTCAGGCATCAGATGTAAATATTTATTTTTTGAAGGCAAAGTTAACCACAAAATAATAACTCTTATGATCCATGTACTATATGTGGTGGTATTTGAATGTACTGTAAGAGAACACGATTTCTCCTGAAAAACAACTTAAATTTCAGTCTGTTACTCACACCAAGCTATTGGACGGCTTCAGAACACTTGGAATATGGTGCATGAGTCATACAGACTCATTTATGAAAGAGATCCAAGAACTCTAGGAAACAATAATCCACTGAAGCCTAAAGATATACACTACAAAGAGATTAAGGAGGAAAAAAATAAGAATCAAATAAACTAAATAGATTATTCAGGTTGATTAATCTACTATTGGTTTAAAGAAACCAATATATATATATATATATATATATATATATATATATATATATATATATATATATATATATATATATATATATATATATATATATATATATATATATATATATATATATTATGGATTATAATATACAAATATATATCATAATCATGTATATACATAAATCAGTACACTACAGGTCAAGTGCATCACAGTTTCTACAAAAACTGCTGAAAATTCAGCTTTGCTATCACTACATATAAAATAAATATAACATTTATTATACTACATATAAAATAAATACTGTAATATTAGATCACAATATTACTATTTTACTGTATTGATCAAATAAATGCAGACTTAGTGAGCATAAGAGAACATTAATTGTTTTCTTAAATATTAAATTCTTTAATGTCTTTTTTCAACAAAGCACCTTTAAAAGGGCAAAGTTTTTAATAAACAACACATTTTGGAGAGAGGGACAAGGATACAGTCAGAACAATGATTTGAGAGGAGTGGGAAGAGAAAGGCAGGAGAAGATGCAGAGAAATACAGCACTCTTGCTGTTTCATAGTCTGTGCGTCACAGTCCGTACGGCCCTTCGATCTGTGGTGGCAGGCCTGAACATATCCCGCTGGCCAGTTCAATGGAGGACACAAAAATATATCAGGGGACTCTATTGTATCCACTATCCCATCACAAAAAAGTTTTACTTAATCAGCACACACAAGAAGAGTACCTGGTGTCCATTTAAGGGGATGTCCTTGCTCAAATGTCTAGGACAAATGTCTAATTAGCATGTTTTTCCATCTATCAAGCCTTTTTGTTGCTAAGTGTGGCCTTTAGGTGGGCTTTGACAAGTAAATTAAGGTTATTTAGCAGAGGTTTTAGATGTTTCTGTGCTGTATGGTCACATGTCTTTTAGCTAAAGCGAACAGACAATCCTGAAATAAAAGATGTGTTGTTTATTGTATTTGTGTGTGTATGAAAGAGACAGATTTTCTTTTCTGGCCCTTTCAGTCCTTCAGTCTCCAATTAAAGAAGACAGCCTGCTGCTTTCAGATAGCACAGGGTCAGAGAAGGCACAGCACCTCAGACCTGACAAATGCACACAGAAACTCATCTGGAGGACAAACACATCTGTAAAAGTGTGCAGAATGTAACGACAGACACCTCAGGCACATGTTTTTGAGGTTAATGAAGAGAATGCTTGTGTGTGCATTTGGGAATCTTTACTTAACTATACTTTTGGCAACAAAACTGCCCCCCAAAGTGAGCTGAAAGTAATCTTTATCGATGTACTTAATAGTAAAAACTAATAATAATGTTTTTTTTTTTTTTTTTTTTTTTTTAAATACAGAAACCTTTGTAAAAATGTATTATAAAGTCTGTAAGTCTAAAGTATGTCCTCATTTAGTCACTGTATGGATAAACATGTAGGTGTGTGTGTGTGTGTGTATCTTGTGAAAATCCAAAACTCAGATGTATTAAAATGTATAAAAAATTATATAAACATCTTGTTTTTGTTGTTTTAAATATATTAAATAAATAAATATATTCAATTTTAAGTTTAAAAAAATTATAAATCCAGTATACACATACATATAACAAATATATCTATAATAGGCTAATATTTATCATAAAATCTGTATTACAATGCAGTAATGCTATGTAATGTAATAGGTGAACATAATGAAAAGCTATTAAAATGTTTAGACATTATTGTCAAAAAAGTAAAACAATAAGGAATATGATAGTCAGTTTCAGAAACTTTGTAAATATGCTTTCATCATAAACGTCCTCTTTTTAAATGTGCTTTAATTAGTGCTTTAAATAAAGGTCTGCTATATGAATAATTTAATTGTTTGTTCCTTGTACTAAGCCCATACTGTCAATCTACAGAAATATATTACAAAATATGTATATACAGTATAATAAAACTACAACATCATCATATCACATGTGATCATAAAAAGCTAATGTATGTTTATATTAATAGACATTATCATTGTCAAACAATAAGGGATAAGCCTAAAAAGCAATACCCTCAAAATTCACCAAAGGTCTTTAATCACTATCCGTCATTTTTGACATAAACTGTTGATACTGGCACATGCAAAAACAATCAAGCTCCAAACGTCTATGTCATTCATAAATGATAAGCATTAAATAATTAATGCTGTCTGGAGAGCAGTGCCACTACTGAGCATTGGTATAAAATGTGGCGTTTTTATGATGACTGGTTACCTTCAGGGAAGTCATTAAACAGCATCAGAGAATAGTCATATGTAAATATACACACTGTGTGGTCACTTTATCCTGGAACAAACACTCCTCCAATGACCTCACCTGAATACATACATACAAACAAAACCCACAGGCCAGTAACTCATCGAATACATGTATAATACATACACAGTGATGCTCAATATGAACATACAGCACAGCTGCACAATAAAATCTCTGTCATCCGAGGGTCTTTAAAAGGGCAGTCTTGTTTGATGTGCTCTCATAACTCAGCTAGAACTTTATAGTTTTGACCAATAAACACTGCAGTTATAGAGCAGAAAGCTTTCATGAGTGGAAAGTCAAACTCGTTGAACATGCAACCTGACCTGACCAGTACAGATTACAAAGCCTAATAACTGAGCTAATGTGTAACCTCGATGCGATCGGATCAGGAAAGGCTCATAAATAGAAGAAATTATCCAGAAGTAATATTCTTCCTGAATCTTTCAGACAGAAAGGATTGTGTTTATGCACGTTTCTCTGACTATAACCACATGAATGCCCTAGAGATTTTTGTTTTTATGATAAAATTTCACCTTATTTTTTTGTTCTTTAACGGCACATTAAAACTGTCTCAGAGGATTATTAATATGTTTTAATCATTAATTTCTTCTTTTCAAATGCAGTAATTTTCATATTTTGATGCTTTGGATAAAATGTCATTTTGATTGTTTGATCCTTGCCACAAGGCCAGACTTTAAATGTATAGCTGAATTTGCAGCTATGTTGTGTATGTGGTGCTTTGACTTAATTAGTGTTTGCATAATTAGCTGTAAGTTCCTTTTTGTGCATTCTGACCCGGAGCAGAAGAACAGACTTCTGCATGCAGGCAGAAGTATATCTTCTGCAAAAATCTAAACTAATGCGATGATCTGTGCAGAGCTGTTGGGCTTTCGCAGGGTCGTTCTCTCCAGCAAGCTGGTGTGTGTATTAAGGAGAAACGGTTCATGGCACATTCAGCCCTGATGGAGCTGAGGATATTTAATCAAGCGAATTCCATCTGCTGCGGTAACCGTCTGCCCGTGTTCGAAGCGGGGCCAATTACCGGCTGATTCGACGAGGCCCGGCCACAGCGAGACGCACAGAAGCGAGGGAACAGTGAGCGCTTAGCTGAGGCTTAGTGATTTTTCTGCAGTTTACCTGCCACTTAAGGATGGCAAAGGGATTTCTAATTCTATTCTGTGAAGTTTGAGTCATCAGTAAAGTTGTAAAGCTCTGGAAATGTTTTGAAATGATGGAAAAAATTAAACCCTTAATTGTTCCATGTGCCAGGTATTGGTTATGTATCCCTGCACGCATAAATGGACACACATGTAGATTATAGACAAAGACAGATGTTTCAAATCACCAATGATATAGGGTGGATAATTCTGTCTAAGGGCGCATATCTACATGACAAATTTTCCTTTAAACGTAAAATTAAATGCCAATTGGAATTAAATCACACTCTTTCACCCTTTTATGCTTTACACCTAATGTCATAAGAAAATAATGGCACAAATATTCCTTACAAACAGAAACAATGAGTAAAAACTGATGCCTGGAAGCAAGGAGGAATTACTCTCAAGGAGTAATTCGCTGCAAAAGCTAATTAGTATTTCATTTCTTAGGGCCTGACATGATGGCTTATGTCATTCAGAATAACACTTCCCCATGGGTCTTCAGAGGGGCATGTTGAGTGAGGGATGCAAAGCAAGGGAGTGTGGGAAGTGAAGGCAGGAGACGCCTGACATTTGGAGTCACCATGGGTCTAATTCAAATCAACAGCAGGTTATGTTACGTAACAAATGTCTCTTGAAAACGGCAACCAGTGTAACTATTAATGACACGTTAAAGCAATGAAAATTACCCTCTGAAACACACAACAAACTAACACCTCAGTACCCCTTGAGAGTTTTACTTACACACTTTCAGACAACACTCCAAATAATCTAAAATGCATAATTTCACTTATTAATATGACAGATCAGCTTCCTTTGGACTGCCAGAGTTCAAAATAAATGTACACTATAAATGCACCAGTGCTGTAATATGTACATTGGCCTCAAAAATACTTGTAGACAAAAGCCACATTTAAAAATGTGTGATTGCCATATAAATGTCTTTGTATTGGTTACATAAAATTTCAATACAAGAAGTTAATATCAACATACATTTGTCACATTCTGTCCAGTCTAGGGTTGGAGAGATCGGTGGCAAAAGATACAGTAAAACTGAAATAATAAGTAATTACAGTCCCTCCCCCTCATGTCCCAGCTTTTTGACTCAGAAGATTTGTCTTTATTTTATTCGTAAGCAATAATTAACAAAAGCATCTCTTTGGAAGGGGTTTCAGGCAAACAATAAAGGGAACTTACTAAGACTTTAGAAAAGTTTACCTTTAAAACTTACCTAACAAAGCAAATTGCTAATAAAATATGTCATGTGCAGTTTCTAGAATATTTTTGCTCCAGCCACAAAAATAAAGTCACAGCTGAGCTGTTGCGTGTCTCTGAGCAACACACAGCAGCGTCATTTCGTTCCTGAATGTAACAATGTTTGAAAAAGAGCTGTTTGAGTGAATAATTCAGTGACTCACTCATACATACAGTTGCTTGATAAATTCTTAAATCAATCAGTGTTTTTGAACTAACTGCTTGAATGAATGATCCCAATGAATCGTTTATAATGACATGCAGATATATCACCACCTATTGTATGGAAGCATATGGGTAGCATTATTCAATTTGGGATGTAATATGCAAAATGACACTGCAATATGTAAAATGGCAATGCATTTCTGTATTTACATTTACATTTTCCAATACATCTGTGCAACGTTTGGTGCAAAATGAAAATGAAAATTAAATTACATAATTTTCATTTGCCATTTACTACACCAGTTTTAATATGTAAAATGAATATTAATTTTAACGCTTTATAAGTTGCAAAATTAAAATGAAAATGTATTACAGAAATGATTAGATATGTCTAACATGTTAAAGCAAAAACTGTGGCAAAATGATCATTTAAATGCTATTTTTCTTAATTGCATTAACACTCACAGTCAAGACACTTACGATTGCATTTTCATTCCGTGTCCCGCAATAAATGTAGCAAAATTCAATGTGCACATTGAAAATGCATTCCAAGCCGATCACGTGTCCCCGCCCTCGCGCCACGTCAATCATTGTGTGAACAAGGCGGGGCTTACAGAAGGTCAGAGACTCAAATCTCAGGAAGCGGATTCAAGTGAGACAAGATGGACAAGACAGTTGGTCCGTGTATGTTTTGATCATTT
This sequence comes from Carassius auratus, assembly GCF_003368295.1. Lineage (NCBI taxonomy): Eukaryota > Metazoa > Chordata > Actinopteri > Cypriniformes > Cyprinidae > Carassius > Carassius auratus. Next base: position 12,518,721 of record NC_039276.1, on the reverse strand, counting down.
CGGTTTATGGCTTCAATATTTCATTCGCACTTGTGGGCGGAGCTGAAACGCTGCTTTCATCTGATTGGTCGAATCGGATCGGTTTTCATCTGACAGCCTTCAGCTCTGTCTTTTCATTCTTTCAGACAGAATAAGAGTCAGTGCGAGTGAAGCACTGAAATGTCTGAAACCACCGCTCACTGTTAATTAGCATAATATTTGAATCAGATGTAGCTGGGCACATAATTCGCGCTGCTGAGACCTGCAAATTATTTTCTAGGTTGTAGTATTGTATGAATATTGTCCCACTGAGAAATACAGTGCAAATAGTTATGTCCCTTTGGATAACAGTGAAGTGGAAATAAAAATCAACAATAGACTGAACAGTTCCATGTCTGTAACATTTACCACTCTCATCTTTTAAGTCATAAGGCACTAGGTATGTGTGTGTGTGTGTGTGTGTGTGTGTGACATTAATAAATAATTGTAAAAATGAATATAGTTACATTTCTAAATAAAAATAGTAAAATTAGCTCTATGCTGCTCAGTGCTCCTGTAGCCTACCACAGAGCGCCCTCTCGCGGCTGTAGACGGTAATGTTTTCTCTTGGTCCTGAATAAAAGCGACTTATAGTCCAGTGAGATTTATATATGTTTTTTTCCTCGTCATGACGTATTTTTGGACTGATGTAACTTATACCGAAAAATACAGGTAGCATTATTATTATTATTATTTATTATGAGAGTAATTGACACAGACTAGAACTTTAATGTTTCACCCAATTCAGCTCAGATCTTCAGACTCGTCTGACTAGTGTTGCTTGTATAACTGGCCAGACTTACCTTCCCAAAAAATCCTATTTAATTTTATTTCATGAATTTAACTATATTTATTTCCACTTCACTGTTATGCAAAGGGACAGAACTATTTGCACTGTATTTATCAGTGGGACAATATTCATACAATACTACAACCTAGAAATAATTTGCAGGTCTCAGCAGCACGAATTATGTGCCCAGATACATCTGATTCAAATATTATGCTAATTAACAATGAGCGGTGGTTTCAGACATTTCAGTGCTTCACTCGCACTGACTCTTATTCTGTCTGAAAGAATGAAAAGACAGCTGAAGGCTGTCAGATGAAAACCGATCCGATTCGACCAATCAGATGAAAGCAGCGTTTCAGCTCCGCCCACAAGTCCGAATGAAATATTGAAGCCATAAACCGATATGATCAAAACATACACGGACCAACTGTCTTGTCCATATTGTCTCACTTGAATCCGCTCCTTGAGATTTGAGTCTCTGACCTTCTGTAAGCCCCGCCTTGTTCACACAATGATTGACGTGGCGCGAGGGCGGGGACACGTGATCGGCTCGGAATGCATTTTCAATGTGCACATTGAATTTTGCTACATTTATTGCGGGACACCGAATGAAAATGCAATCGTAAGTGTCTTGACTGTGAGTGTTAATGCAATTAAGAAAAATAGCATTTAAATGATCATTTTGCCACAGTTTTTGCTTTAACATGTTAGACATATCTAATCATTTCTGTAATACATTTTCATTTTAATTTTGCAACTTATAAAGCGTTAAAATTAATATTCATTTTACATATTAAAACTGGTGTAGTAAATGGCAAATGAAAATTATGTAATTTAATTTTCATTTTCATTTTGCACCAAACGTTGCACAGATGTATGGGAAAATGTAAATGTAAATACAGAAATGCATTGCCATTTTACATATTGCATTGTCATTTTGCATATTACATCCCAAATTGAATAATGCTACCCATATGCTTCCATACTATTGGTCTATGGATGTAACCATGCAGAAAATCCCCACAACAGCTGTTCTCTGTTTTCGTTGTTTGGAGACGTGCACAAAAACATCTATTTTCACAAAAGCTGTAAAGTCTCATTGCTTTTGTAGTATGCATTAATTCATTCTGAAACTTCTTAACAAATTATACAATCGCTAAAGTGCGTTACTATCCTGCAACAAGCTCCTTATGTGAGAGATCACCTGTAAATACTGCCAGTGAACCGCTGTGCTGTTCTAGCTCTTGTGGATGGCAGTGACTTTGATCCTGGATGACAAACCTGCCACTTTTCCTGTCACCTCAAACACCCCTTTCCGGATCGTTCACAAATCCCTCCCTCCACCATCTGTGGAGAAGCATCTTGAATCACAAAGAGACGCAAGCTAAAAACAGGATTTAACAGCTGCAGGTGTAATGATGTAAATACAATATAATTGTACACTGCTTCTATGTGTATATTTTGTAGAATATTAATACTGATATAGGCAGACTGTGTGAATATTTTTGTGTAAATCACATTAAGTTAAGCAGAACTGTTGTAGGCTTCATAACTTTGATGAAGTGATTAATCATTTCCAATAACTGACAAATAAGGGATGTTTGTCTCTAAAGGGGACTAAAGCTTGATGTATTTTCTGTGTTACATAATTGCAAAAAAATGTAAATAAAATACCTGTCTGCCTTTAGTCAAAAACAGGTAGTCCCACCCCAAACTTCACACCATTTGTCAAGCTTATGTTGCTATATGAGGACAGCATGGTGAGGTTCAATTTTCATTTTTGGAGCTGTATAAAATAATTTATTTTGTTGAAGGGATCATGAACTGCATTTTTTATGTTTTTGTACTGTTTTCTTTGGTCCACTTATGATGTTATTTTTACATCAAAAGAACATCATAATTTAGAAGTATAATATGACCACCCCTCATCAGAAAAGCTGTGTTTGAACAGCCGTATCAGATCGTAAAATCAGAAGTAAATGCACACTGCTGTGATTGGCTATAACAGTTGTGTATGTTTGACAACCTACACCCTTCATAGATGGACACTGTTGTGCATAAATACTCAGCACATATCAAACTATCAGTAATAACAGACAAAGCAATAGTGACCACATGACAAAAACAGTTACTTTTGTGTGGTGAGACATTACTGTCTTTTTGAAAATCCTGTGTTGAATTGGTGTTGAAGTTCTTTCTGGATCTTCATTAAAAAAAAATAAAGTTCATTCACTCTTTCCTAAAGGTGGGATCAGAAAGAAGGTAATGCAAAGACTGTTTTTTTCTACTTATTGTCTCCGGAGTATCTTTATTGTTTGATTTCTGCATAGACCTGCGTTTGCCTCGCTCATTATTTACACAACATGCATGAATTGGTGGGCGGGGCTAAACTGATGTTGATGTAGAAGCAGGTTTTGATCTTCTTCTGCAGAGGCGGTGTTTATCCACACTATTACGTCATAAAGTGGTACATTCCACAACATGTCATTTTGGCAACCTGGCTTCAATTTAAACTGCTTTTAGACTAACTTACAGGATGTTTTTATAGTACAGTGACCTCTATGTCAAAAGATAAAGGGAATTTTGATTTCTCAGTTCATGATCCCTTTAAAGAAGGAAAGTAGAAGAAAAAACTGATGAAATTTCAGCCAAGAAACCAAATCCATCTGCTGGTATAAAGTTAAAACAAGGAAAGACCAATAGTCATGACCTTGAATAGTCTCTCTCTCTCCATCATCATTTACAGCCCTGGTCATGAAAGAGCTTCAGAAGTTTTCATCATTGTGATTCAACAAAGAATTGCGTAGAACAGCCAGGTTATGCAGTAGAGCCTGGAGACCCCCAAATACTTCTAAAGTTCTCCTATACAAGCCTTTGATTTGTTTTCTCCAGTGATCCCATCGATGACTGACACTTCGTTATTGGATAAAACATACAGACATGGTTAAAGCCTTTGACATGCCTCTACATCTTTTGTAATATCTAGATATGTTGGTAAAATGCCTCCTACAGTTTGAGCGAAATTTGCATGCTAAAATGAACCACTGAATGGTTAATCTCAAATAAACTGAATAATCTCTATATTATATTAAGCTAATAATGAAGTCAGATTTATAATGATAAAAAAAAAAAATGATGTTGAAATCTTGATATACAGTAATATACAATAATCTTGAGCTCTGGCCCTTTTTATTGAATGCAATATACAGTATTGTTTGTTACAAAAAAGCATAACTTCCTGCCAGGCTGAAGTCAGTTTGCCCAGAGGCAGTAGATACACTGCAGTATCATAGTAATTAGTCTCATATAACAGTTCACGGTTCCATTCCGAAGGCAGGGGGCTGGTTATTTTTTATAGTCTTTATGCTATAAAACTTCCATAGACTTTGTTCTGAATTACATTGTATGGCATCAGCTTGCCAAAGTAAATGGAAACCTTTATTGAGTAATTAAGGAAGTTTTGTCACAGTTTTGCCAATAGACCTTTGAAAAGGAGTTAATTCATTCAAACCAATTAGAGTCCCTGCAAACTCTGACTGTCAACAGAATGCAGTCTGTTGCACGTGTTCGCATGAGAGTGTTTATGTGCATCATGGTTTGAGTTTTTTTTTCTAAGAATTACAGCGCACAGCAGGCTCAGTGTCTCTCAGTTTAACATTCGCTTTCTCCCCCTCAGCTCTAACCTTGAGTCTTCATATATAATAACAGCATGCATCTAGTAAGATTTAGCCCTGTATCCAGTGAATGAATACAAAACACACTTACATATGAATAGATATAGACAAATCCTCTACTGGAGAGTCTTATATTCATGTAAAATGTAAGTGATGTTGGTTCACATGCGCTTTAATGTGGTTTAGCAAGTCAGAGGCAAAACTCTGGATTTTTAAATTAGTGTTTTCATTTTGTGTTATTGGCTATTCTTGAAGCATTCTGCCTGCAGTGTCTGTCCTGAGTGATTGTGTCGAGTGAATATTCAGTTGTGTTTACACATACACCTCACATTCATAACACACGGAGTTCTGACAGGGATGTCAATTTTGTAACTTCACATGTTGCCACAGAAGTCTCTATGTGATTTGTCTCTCAGGTCATTCACAGCCAGTCTCTCTCTGATTCTCTCTGAATTGTTGTCTCACCGGTGGCCAATGTTTTCTCGTATTCATTTTATAATGAGGGGCAGATTGTGCCTAACCATGGTATCATTACACCACCCTGGGGAGAAACTCTTAGCCACATACACACATACATGCATGCACACACACACACACACACACACACACACAAACACAGACACACAAAACTCGTAGAAAACAAATCTTCCACTTAGGCATCATGCAAAGTTCATGAGACATCTGTAGCCTGCATGTGCTAAATTGCCTAAAACACTAAATAGACATTCAAGATTTTGTTGATTACCGTTATCCTTTCTGCTTCTATGAAAGCAGCTAGTGCAACCCTTCAGAAATTCACCATGGTAACAATAATTTCTGGCAAAACTTCATAGTTTCTGTGCTGACCAGCTCATCTCCGGTTGCTAATTGGATTCTACCAATGGTAGATATTCTCAAACACACAACTTTTACTGTAAAATCTCGTCTCATTGTGAACCAAGAATCAAGGTGGAGCACTGATTGTTAAGGTGTTCTGGAACCTAAAATTGTCTGGGTGGTTGCTAGTGTGTTCAGAGTAGTTGCTAGGGTGTTGCTAGGGTGTTCTGGATCCTAGGATTTTCTGGATGATTGCTAAACTGTTCAGAGCAGTTGCTAGTGCATCTATTGATGGTTGCTAGGGTACTTTGGACGGTTGCTAAGGTGTTCAGAGTTGTTAGTGAATGGCAACTGAATGGCAGTTGCTAGGGTATCCTGTAGAGTAGCCTTATAGCTATTAATAAGCAGCCAAAAGAATACATGTTAAAGAGAGAGAGAAAAAACTAAAGGAGCAGACCCGACTGCTTTAAACAGGTGCATGAAAACTGGCCTAAATGGCTGACTGGAACAAATGGAGAAGGGGGGTCTCCAGGACACTTGATGCCCTTAAGGGAGAAAAAATGTGTGCAACTTACACAGACACACAGGAGCCAAGAAAAGTGTCCATCTGGTGAACATACTCTAACCTGATTACAGAGAGCAGATGAACAAAATTAATATAGACGATTCACTAATACAAGGACTCACTGGCTCGATTAGGGTAGTTCTGGCACCATGACAATCAATATGGGAGCTGAGGTTTGAGCAAAATACAGAGATAAAACATTTCTGATCTCTTATATATTAGCTTAGCTATATTCAACTTATTTTTGAATACATGCTGTTTAAAGGTTTGGGGTCTGTAATTTTTTTTTTTTTTTTTATGTTAGTACTTTTATTCAGCAAAGACACATTATAAAACATATTTCAAATATTATTATTTTTTTACAAAACATTTTCAAAGAAATGCTGTTCTAAATGTTGAATGCTAAAAAAAGGCAGCAAAATGGTTACACATTTATAATAAGAAGAAATATTTTTGAGCACCAAATATTAGAATGATTTCTGAAGGATCATGTGACACTGAAGACTGGAGTAATGACAATAAAAATTCAGGTTTTCCATAACCTACATAAATCGAAAATACATATGAGGCACCAAAAAGGAAATAATTCTGTCAAATCTGGATAGAAGTAAATCTCAGTATATAAATGAAAATCTCAATATATAGAAGTAAATCTGAATATACAGTATATAGAAGTTAATCTGAATATATAAATATAAATCTGAATATATAGAGAAAAATCTGGATAAATACAAGAAGATTCTCCTGTACTCTCCATTGTTGAACTCTATTTTCTCTGCCTCTAAATCTGCCTTGAATGCATGTTTCCCAGAATAAGGTTTAGATGACAGAACGTTGATTATATTGTGGTCAAGCTCCATATCAGGGAGAGGTGTAAATCCCCCATTCTCTTCCAGCCATAGTTCCCTTCTGCAATTAAATAAAGTCCTAAGGCTAATACATAGCTTTTGAGATATGGTCCAACTAAAAACAATATCACGTAAATGTTCCTGGTGATTCCTTGAAATATTGTACCTAGTAAAGAGAAAAATGTATTTATATTTATTACATTTATTTATATTGGAATATTGGAATGACTCTTTAACACTGGACAAGAGTGTGCAAAATGTGTAGCCATGATGAATTGTGAGGACCCTTTGGCACTACGAACAGTCGTTTGTAAAATACAGTAAAAATACTCTATTTGGTTTAGATAAGTGATATTCACTTAGAGTAATTAATTTAGTACAGTATCTGCATTGATGCATTCAGGCATATTGTTTTAATAAAAATAATCCTACCAAACACAAACTTTTAATGGTATTGTGTATTACATATTAGGACTTCAACAAAAGGCAAACAATCAAGTAAACATTAGCTTCTGAAAGTGATTGTGTGTGTGTGTGTGTGTGTGTGTGTGTGTGTGTGTGTGTGTGTGTGTGTGCGTGCGTGCGTGCGTGCGTGCGTGTGTGTGCTACTGTGTGACTAGACTCAGTCTATGGCTCACCCCAATGTTTTGTTCAGTTTCTTTCTCATCTGCTTTGGAGATTAAACAAACGCTCAGACAGGCCAAGATGAATTCTTGACACTGCCGGCTGTTAATTATGATGACTGCAATCGGTTTGTTAGGGGTGTGTAATTAGCTGTGTGTTCGGTGAATGGAAAGCCCTGCATTTATTCTGTCTGAAATGTGCTGAATGCTCTGAATGAATGTTTGATTGAATATGGATGACAAAGACCGAATCACCTCCTTTTGTCTTTCCTTTTTTTAATTTTTTCAGAGAATGTTTTTTTTTTTTTAAATCTCTCTGATGTCTAAACTCTTCACTGCAAAGACTTTGGCTAGCTGTATTTAGTTAGCTCATATCGAGATCAGGAGTTAAATGTGCAGATGCAGGGATCAACACATCTCTAACAGATGGAAGACGGTCTGTCTGATATCTTCATGCTCAAGAAGACTAATATATGTAGACAACAACAACAAAAAAATCTATCTAGCATGGTTGTTTGGTCAGTCAATATAATCTAGAAACACAGCAAAATAATAAACGCATACTATAGTGGTGGAGTGATATCCCTTACAGTTAGGGTCTTCTTATCATTCTGATACAAAGTACTATCAAAGCCAATATCTACACCAATAAGTTTTATGATTTTCGAGGATAAAACAAATAATTATAGCCAACAAACTTCAAATAGCCACAAAACAGGCCTAAACTGCAAATTATATATATATATATATATATATATATATATATATATATATATATATATATATATATATATATATATATATATATATATATATATATATATATATATATATATATATATATATATATATATACTTTTTAAATATGATATGTATTATAGTCTGATTGTTGTATATATATATATATATATATATATATATATATATATATATATATATATATATATATATATATATATATATATATATATATATATACAACAATCAGACCATAATACATATCATATTTAGGTTTGTTGACATGCAGTGGAGAAAAAAAACTAATTCTTCTTCTGTTTTTCACTGCCTCTGACAGGCAGTGTTATCTGTGTCTGAGTGCTGTGGCTGAACACTGTCTGACTGCTTGTGCTTTTTAAAATTTTTGCTCATGTTCAAATGAGGACGAATAATTTCTATATTACACAACTATTTTTTTACCAAGTTCATATTTTTCAAAGCTTATATAATATATTTTACTATTTTGTTATGTTATGTTATATTTAAATATAATTTGTATAAATTATTACAAAGTAAGGATCACGAAGTTGGATTCATCCTATTGTGAGAACTTATCCACTTAATACTGTTTCCAGAAGTGTCTTGTTTCTGAAGACTGATCCAGTCATCCCTAATGCATACTCTCAAAATATAAGCCACAATAACCGCTGAATCCGTCTCTTTCTGTTAGTATGTGTGAATGTGAGGAGCCGACAGCATTAATGCAGTCCAGTGTTTATCAGTGTCTACAGCAACTATCTCTTCTCTCTACTGGCCTGTCTCTGAACTCCTCTCAAATGGGAGCACACCAGCAGCACAAAACTCTCCTCTCGCCCCTCTCTCCTTTTCTCTGGCATCAAACAGCAGAATTAATCCTTTGATAGTGCACGTCACTTTGAGTTTAAATGCAGCAGATCCCAACCGTGTGTGAGGCTATAAAGTGACAAACAATAATATGAGTTCTTGTCTTTACTCAGAAGGCATTTTAGTTGATACTGTAGTGATGAACCTTTGAGTGATTTGAGAAAATAGCCTTTCAATTTAGAGTTCAACAAAAGAAAATCAGACCAATTTTGGAGGATTTTTAAAAGCAAAAATGTGAAGTTTATAATTGTCTAAAAGCTGTTCAATTAATTATTCTGTTAACTTGTGATTTTTTTTAGCTGTAGAGCCGTTTGAATAATTTTAGTCATTCTTCGGGTTACAGGGTTTATGGCATTCTGTTGTCATGGCAAGTTGTAAAATTTAAACACCAAATTTATATTAACATGCACATGTTTTTTTGTGGCAATCAACATTATGCCACAAAGGCTGTCAATTTAGCTTAACTTGCACTTAACCCAGAACATCCCTTTAACCATTAAACTACACCACTTGGCCACTGGACAGACACTGCATGGATGTGAAGCTGCATGTTAGCGACCCTCTATCCACCTACACACACTCAGCCGGATAGCACACAAGTTACTCATCCCTTCTGTTTAAAAATCACAGATTCACTCTCTGTGGCTTTAGATGAAAGATCAGTCTAAAGAATGTGAAGAAAGCTCAGAAGTGCATTTTCTCACACTCATCATGTTACACTTGAGTAATGACAGATACACCTGTTTTACTCTTAGATTTCTGACCTCTTTCACCTCAGTGAGCCATCCAGATGTCAAGTAAAATGCATTCTTAAACACTGTTAAATCTTATTATGTTGCTTCTGCTCTTCAGAATATGTAATTATTTGAGATGCTAAGAAGAAAATGAGATAAAATGTACTAGGGATGCCAGGGAACAGATCAGAGCACAGAACATCCCAAATAAGATATGCAGCAAACTGAACTCAGCAAGACAGGGAAATGAAACTATAAATCTTTCTTTATAATTTAGGCAGAGACAGAGTTCACAGTGTTAAACAACATTTAGACTAATAGCATGGATATTAACTTTAAGTCAACACCAAAATGTATAATGTATATAAAATTACCAAATATCAACCAGCTGCACGAAAGGATTGAATATGTCCCCGCGCGGGCATTAAGAGCCTATACTGTTCCATTTTACGCACAGGTGTAAATAGCATCGAGTGACTGTTAAATTTGCCCCAAAAACTTTGTAATTGCATTTGACACTTTGGTGAAGGAACGGTAAGCTGCGCACTTACGGGTGCCATCGAAACGGGTGGCGATGGTGTCGAGGAAGGTGTTCTGCGGGGCCAGCAGACCTCTCATCACAGGCATCCTGGTGCGGGTCGACTGCGTCCTCCTCCCGCCTCTGCGCCCTGCAGGGGTAGAGGACTCCTGCTCAGCCCCGAACCCGGGTAAAAATCGGGATGTTCCGGGCGCGCATCCTAGACCCTGCAGGAGCGCCCCGATCCGTGATACGCGCGGCTCCACTTTGGCAGCTCAACAGTTACCATATCCTTTAACGAAAAGCCCACATATCTGCCTTACATCGTGTCATAAAGAGGAAAATCCGTGTTCGTGTCTTTGTAAGTCTGGAGCTTGGAGATCAGATGAACCTGTGCGTAACGGCAGCGCTGGAGACCGGAGCTCTGACTGGTGAAGAGACTGCGCACTGATGCTGTGTGGACTCCTGGCACCACGAGCCTTGCTTCTACATCTACACTATATAACTGGCTTTCTCTAGTTGCTATAACCAGCAGATGTCACGTCACGTGGTGAGCATGAGTCTGGTAAAGAGGCTAGAACCCTACTAGTTTTATTTTTATTAAAGACTCTTTATTCAGATGAAATGATCCATAAACAGACAAAATTTTGATTTTGTTAGAAATTTTTCATAAAAAATAATATTTAGTGACTGTGGAAGGTTCTTACTGTTTCCTAATTTTACACACATATATATATATATATATATATATATATATATATATATATATATATATATATATATATATATATATATATATATATATATATATTATATATTTAAGGGTCAATTACTTGACGTGATTTACTTAATTTGAATCCAAAAAAAAAAAAAAATTGACTGAATAGTCTAAACCTTGTTGATAGTGAATACATTTGTCAAGGTAGTGTAACTATAACCTTTTAAAGGAAATGTTGGCATAGTTGAAAGAACCTCAGAAAAAAAAACAATATTTATATATTCTTTAAAAACATTACTAACAGAACTTAAAAATATAGATATGTTATACCTTATATTATAACCATAGACTGTATGATTATAACCCATGTTTTAGAATATAATAAAGTGCATATAGTATGATAACATTGTCTGTTAATTCACAGCCCAAGGCAAGTATTTAGTACATTTTAGACAATTATCACTTTAAGCAGATTCCTCTCTTTTATTTTTTTCGACATCCTTATTTGTCATTGATTCATAAATCAAACAGTATAACTATGTGCAAGAGTGTTTTACTGCTATTCCTGACTATTTCTTTTCAGTTTTTTTTTTCACATGATCAATGTGTTTGTGCTCAATTATAATAAAACAGAATAATAAGGGGAGAAAATATTTACTGTTATTTTCTCCTGTGCGACAGAAGAAATTAAATGCAATGTCTCCACCAAACAACTTATAACAAGATTGCCATACAAATGTACTAACTAAATAAAAGGCAGAAAATTGCGACATCTGCCGGTAAGTATGAATTTTGCATTCCCACAGGAGACGGCACAGTGCTCATTTTGACAATTTCGCTCCCTTACTCTTAACGCAAACTTGGAGGATAAACACCTTTCAACACCGAAGGTTGCGTTAAAAGCAAGCAGGAGTACTGAAATTAGGTAAAAGGGAGTAGACTTGCAGAAAATGGGCGGGGGGAATGGGCGGGCTTTGGTGGTTCTAAATAATAGGCTATATCCATCCATTAATTATCTTTAAAATAATAATACCAAAAATTAACTGCAATTATATATAAAGAATTCCACAATATTATTAACCAAAAGTTTTATCAAAGACAGGTTGGTATTTCAAATGTACGGATTTATGGATTTATCGAAAATTTGTTATTGATATTTTGGGGACATAAGTATACTTGCCAGATTTCCAGTGTCCTACGTAATTAATTTGGCTGGACGAATAAAAAATCTTTAAAAAAATGTTCTCAGCTCCACACGCCAGCAAGTTAAGGTTTTTTGCCTTTGTAGGGCAGAATGGTAAATGAGTCTTGCATATGTTTGTCTTGCATATACTGTAATGGACTAATTTACAAAAAAATTAAAATAAATAAATATATATATATATATATATATATATATATATATATATATATATATATATATATATATATATATATATATATATATATATATATAGTGAATATCTGATACACTAAAATATTTTGTATTCTAAAATAGTTTTTATTTGATATATTCAAAGTCATTTCTTAATTATTGGCCATTTTATTTCAATTGTAAAAAGAAAAGAAAATGGATTTGTGATCCTATGGGCCGCCATTTTTGAGCTGCATAGCGTCCCCTGGAGGAAGACTAGTGTCTGTCCCACTGCAAACAGCTATTATCCAGGAACCTAAATTCCTCCCAATAGGGTGCATAACGAAGGAGGGACTGTATAGTTCCGTATTCTCTTGGATTGGTGGAGGATTATCCGATTGAAGAAGTACATGTATGAGCAGACCTGGAGAGAGCCTATGCCGTCCACTCAGCTGATAGGAAACAACGCCTTCCAAGACTAGTCTAAAAACCTCCAAGCCTCCATACGACACATCAACCATCTGATACTTCTCTATTTACTCCGGTATATCCTCAAAAGAAAAGGTAGGCGTAGTATATTGCGTCGCGATCGTTCAAATCGCCGGTAAATCCCATTACATTAGCCGTTTTTTTTTCATCTGACGTTTCCTGCAAAGTACCGAGCATTACTGATGAAGCACTGTTAAAGTGATACATTCATCACAAAAAAAAAAAAAAAAACCTCAGGCTTTGAAACAGCGGTTGTCATATATAAATTGCATAATAGCCTATATAATATATATGTATACATATATAAATAATTAATTGTTTTTGTCGCATTTATATTTTTTACGACTGTTTATATAAGTAGCCCAGTAGTCTTCTAAAGCCTCATTACCTACAACTCTTTTATTAAAATATGAATATATGTTTGGGATTGCTCGCGTTGTATTTGACCTATGTCCTAATTGTTTTGTTACGTAACCAGTGCCAGTTTGTGGAACTGCAACAAGACGTTGAAACGTTTGTTACCTGAACACAGTTTATACTAAGATACAGTGAATCTCTCAGTGGTGGATAAAAGGCCTGTGTCGTGTTACACAGTGTCAGGTGCTGTTACATTAGTTGCATGAGAATAGCTGGTACATCAGTACAGAGATAGTAACAACATAGTGATTGTACTTGCATAGTTCAGAGTAACTAAAAGAACAGGAGGTCCTTTTACTATATCACAAAATACCACGGTATTACCATGCATATCTTTAAAACTAAGGTATTACTATTGCTAATTATGGAAAACCATACAAACTACTGACTTCTAAGTCTAGTTTGTAGGCTCAAAAATGCAGTCCGTTAAAACAGGTTTAAGGCAGAAATGCTGACTCACAGGTTGTGTAACTTTTCTCAGTGGAATCTACTCATTCTACAGGGATCAAGTATTAATGCCACTATACATCTTAACATATAACCGTCATTGGTTTTGCAGGGTCCAGAATGTCTCAGAAGATCAAAGCGGGTTCTGTGGTCGAGATGCAGGGAGACGAGATGACCAGAGTAATATGGGATCTCATAAAAGAGAAACTCATTTTCCCTTATCTGGAGCTCGACCTGCACAGGTGAGATTAAGTGTGTGTGTACCATTCACGCCAGCAGGTGCGCATTTCTCTCATTATGCCTGATTTCCCTTGTGAATACTCAGATTTCAGCCAGTATGTTAAGCTGATTTAACGTCATTTTGCTGCCAATTAGTGGTGTTTTACAGTAATTTAACATGGTAACCATAACACTAAAGTTAATGCCATATTATCATTGTTTGCACTGTGAAACCATTATAAGGTCATCTTTAATTTTCAGTATTAGTTTTCAGTAACTTTGATATTTAAAACTGCCAGGTTTTACAAATAGTTCCTATTGGTAAGTACAATGTGGTATCTCTCAAAACCTAAGGGAAATGTTATCATCTCATAAGTAAGCACTCACTTTTATTACCTAACATCACTTTTTGTCAGCATCTGTACTTTGAACTTTATAGGTTATGGTTTGATCGGAGTGGCTCTTTAACTAGAAAGACCTGTTTTTTGTTTAAAATAAATGAAGTATTCAGCATAGTTCGTGAACTTGACCTAAAGATTTGAAGAATAGTTGCAAGGTGAAGTGTCGGTGGGTTATCGGTCTGATAAGAGTATTATCAGTACGTTAGTAAACAAGGTGTGGTCACTTAAGGGGGATCTCTTGACGCCTGTCCATTCAGTCATTACCACTGAACCTCGGAGTGGTCTTTGAGCTTGTATCGTAAGATTGTTTGCATATGTTTACCTGTCATTTGTGCTTCTAGTTGTTTTGTTTTTTTTGAATGCGATCTATACCTCACAGGTTTTCTTTGATGGATTGAACAAGTCAAAAGCACCCCTATTTAGTTATTTTGAAGTCCTCTAGCGCCACCAACAGATTTTCAGAATCATTACCATGGAGTTGAAGGAAAGTGGGTGAAAGGTCACATCATACTTAACACAATAGTGAGGACATGGAACAAGAAGGGTATGGGAACGTTCCTCACCCCCATCAGTAGAGCTGTATTGTAGCTCTGGGATGCTTTCTCTGAAGTCTATATGTTTAGTGTCTCACACTCTTCCTCACTGGTTCTAAAGTCTCTGAGAGGAGGCTTTCATCAGTTCAGTCACGTATATGCAGAACAGATGAGGCCTTTCATTTGCTCTTAGCAGCTGAGAGCACGAGTGAATTTAAATCAGTGTGGAAAACTCTTTTGATGGTGCATGGCTGTTCGAAGATTTGAAGGCTTGTTTTTGGTAGCTGATAATCATCTACTGTATGTTTTTTATTATTTCATAACCATACCCACACAGACTATGTGCATAAGTAACAGAAATAGCTTTAATAGGGATATGTTTAATTGTATGTATTTTTTTTCTGCCACCCACAATGTGTTTAATTAGAGTGTAATGTACAGTAAGCTACTGTATATAGTGCATAGTCCCCTTTTTCCATTTGATTGAACATCAATAATAGAACTTCTTTTACAATAATAGACCTTTTACCAAAAGAGGTAATTTGCAAAAATCAAAGAAATGCATAATGATTGTTAATATGTCAATAACTTCATGGAATAATTCTCATAGGTGAGCAAAACTCATGAGGTTTCTTTTTTTGCTCTCTGTGTGGCAGCTATGACCTGGGAATGGAGAACCGTGATGCCACAGATGACAAGGTGACTGTCGAGGCGGCGGAGGCTGTGAGGCGCTACAGTGTCGGCATCAAGTGCGCCACCATCACTCCTGACGAGAAGCGCGTGGAGGAGTTCAAGCTCAAGAAGATGTGGCCCTCTCCTAACGGAACAATCCGGAACATCCTGGGAGGAACTGTGTTCCGAGAGGCTATTATCTGCAAAAACATTCCCCGTTTGGTCTCAGGCTGGATCAAGCCTATAATTATCGGCAGGCACGCACATGGAGACCAGGTAGGGAGCTCTTCCTAGTGCATGTATTAGAATATCTGTAATTAAGCCTTATTGGGAATTTGTTCTGGAATTTTTTTGGGTTGGATTGTTTTGGTGTTTCATCAAAGTTTACATCATAACTAAGCAATCATCATTTAATATTGGTGAAATTAGTCACAGGTAAAAGGTCTCCTGAGATAATCTGTCCTTTTCGATTTGAACAGTACAAGGCTACAGATTTCGTTGTTCCCGGTCCTGGAACGGTGGAAATGACATACACGCCTAAAAATGGAGGAGAGCCACTCAAGTTTGTTGTCCACGACTTTAAAGGTAGCCTACATTGATTTAAAAATTTCTGGGAACTTTTCACATACTATTTTATGAAAACTTTGAATTCTGTTCACACATTGTTTTCATAGCAGGGAAGTCTGAGATTTCGAATGCAGCCCTTCTGTATGTCAGAAATATCTCTGTATGGTGATGTCATCACAGTGGACTGTCACTTGTTTGATTATTGAGCATGTTTGTCTTGTCAGAGTTACAGTCTGAAGCCACATGGCACTGTCCTGGGACTGCAAATAGTGTTTAGATGAAATGGATATCGTGCAAAGATTTGATATTTGATTTGAAATTATTGGAACATAGCCTAGTTGTTTCTAAATCTAATTGTCACAAGCATATCTTCTTTTAGACCAGGTTTTCTTGACACTATGTGTGATTCTGTATGTTTAGGTACCGGTGGAGTTGCTCTGGGGATGTACAACACAGACAGTTCAATCCGGGACTTTGCCCATAGCTCTTTCAAGATGGGGTTGAACAAAGGCTGGCCGATGTACCTCAGCACCAAGAACACCATCTTGAAGAAATATGATGGCCGATTCAAAGATATTTTCCAGGAAATCTATGAAAAGTGAGTCCTCGGTGAAATGGTTTCTTATGAACTGTCATTGAATTAATTCCCCCCAGTAATCCATCTAGTTACAGTGTTTTTTTGAACTAAAGAAAATGGGTCTGAAACTGCCTGTCGTAAATTTAAAGGCCTCCGTGTAAATCAATACAATTTTTCCTTACGAAAGGTTTTCTTCTGTCCTGGCATCTAAGCATGAATGTCTACTCATAATCCTGTATGCACACATTGAATAAGATGACAGAGCGACAAACAATGAGAAGTGAATTCAGAAAAAAAAAATGATAAAGAGCTTTCTGACACTGTATGTGCTGCAGAGAGTACAAGGCTCAGTACGAAGCCAAAGGCATCTGGTATGAGCATCGGCTGATTGATGACATGGTAGCTCAGGCCATGAAGTCCGAAGGCGGATTTATCTGGGCCTGCAAGAACTATGATGGAGACGTGCAATCAGACTCTGTAGCTCAAGGTGAGTAATGATACAAAATTATTATTGATAATTAATACTAATATTTGAACCCCACAAATGACGAAAGAGTTGCCAGATACAAAAAAGAAATGTTTTCAATGAATGCTTTTGTCCAGTATATTAAAATAGTTTTGATCAGATAAATGCAGTCTTGGTGAGCACTAGGCGCTTTTGTTTTATTTAAAACATTAAACCATCTTACTAACGGTTTACTAAATTTTTGCATGTTTTTGTGGTAAAGGTATAATGGAAAGTACCATGAAAATGAATTTATAGTGAGTAATCTCTCGGTTCTCTGTCTCCAGGTTATGGGTCATTGGGTATGATGACCAGTGTGCTTGTGTGTCCTGATGGGCGTACAGTAGAAGCTGAGGCAGCCCATGGCACAGTTACACGGCACTATCGCATGCACCAGCAGGGCAAAGAGACGTCCACCAACCCTATTGGTGAGGAAAACATACTTGCTTTACTTCCACTCTTAATCTATAAAATCCCCAGATGATGCACACAAAACAGTTTTTCATGATCACTTTTGTCCCATCAGCCTCTATCTTTGCGTGGACACGAGGGCTGCTGCACCGGGCGGAGCTTGATAAGAACGCAGAGCTGCGGGTGTTTGCTGAGGCACTGGAGGCCGTTTGTGTCGAGACCATTGAAGCTGGTTTCATGACCAAGGACCTGGCCATCTGCATCAAGGGCATGTCTGAGTACGTCCATTATCTACTCTGGGACACTACTATTCATTGGGGCTCAGTGGAGATCTTTGGTTTTGAGTGGTGTTGGACTGCATGAATTGAGTGTTCAATGCATGATATAGCATAAAAAAAAAAACATGCAGATTTTAAAGGACAGCAACAAAACATTATTAGGCTGTGTAATGATATTTTATATGTATTTTTTCTGTTTATGTCTTTGCAGTGTCAAACGCTCCGATTACCTCAACACTTTTGAGTTCTTGGACAAACTGGCTGAGAATCTGAAGATTAAGTTGTCAAGTCATCCCAAACTGTAAAGCTGCTGGATGTTGATGGGGCGTTAACACACGCACACACTGAAGTTTAGCCCTCACCTCACGTCAAGCTGCAGACTCTGTTTTAGTCTCATTTCCTGTTTGACTGGGACCAAAGACCAGTCCAGTAGGGGGAGCAGTGCACTTTCAACTGGAAGATAAGAAAGTGTCTTTTTAAATGGAAGGAGCCACTGTAACCTTCATTATGCTTTTAAAAACTAATTTGAAGCATTCATATAGTAACTTTTATCACGGTTTACACGTTTTAACATTGCAACGTTTTTTATTTTATTTTTTATCATATCCCCTGTAGTGCAAAAAAGATTTACTGCTATCTCTCAGGTGCTTGAACACCTGTTGACTTATTGTCTGAGTGTGTAGTTGTCTTGTCTTCTGGCATCCACTCTTGACGCCTTCCCGGGAACAGTGAGATCAACTGAAGTACTGGTAGTTCTCACCAGTAGACATTCCTGTTCATTGTTCACTCAGTACCACTGTCTGTCACTGCATTACAAATGAATTCCCTTATATGGTTCTGTTTATGTCAGTCTGTGTGCTTATGTGATTAGGTCTTGTGTAATTATGACATCAATAATAAATGAGACTTTTTAAGAAGAATATCTCATGTGTTTTGTCACTTTCTGGTCATGTTTTTATTTTATATTTTTAAGAAATTAATACTTTGATTTGGCTAGGATGCAATGAAATGATTTATGTTGATTTATGTATTGATTTATTTTTTATCTGTGCTGTTCTTTTGAACTTTCTATCTTTTTAAATCTTGAATTAACAATTTTACAATTTCCACAAAAATATTAAACGGGACAACCTTTTGCAGCATTGATAATCACCAATCGCCAAATCAGCATCTCAATTTTCACAAATATATTAAGCAGCAGGATCGTTTCCATCACTGATGAAAATCAACAATCACCATATCAGCATTAGAGTGATTTTTAAAGGATCATGAAAATAAAGATTTACCTTTACAGGAATGAAATCTATTAAATATATGCTATTAAAATAGATAGCAGTTATTTAAAATTGTAATATTGCCCAACCTTTTTATTATTATTTTCGTATGCTTGATTTTACCAATCTCAAACTTTTGAATGGTAGTGTACATAATGGACTACGAAGTTTTAGAACTTACTTCGTATTGTGGTGTCTGTCTCCAGCTGCCCGATGAAATCATTAGAGGTTCCGACACACGTCATTCGCTAGATGGCAGCACGATGACGTCCAGACGGGCAGCCTCTTAAACGGAGCCTGGACGATGTTAAAGCGAATAACAGAGGATTTTCGAATTAACTCTCTTTTAATAGTATTATTTTATTATTTTCATTTGTATTATTATTAACAAATTAAATTATCCATGTATTTATTTGGAAGAATTTTGAAAACAGTGTTTGAAGGCAAATAAATTAATTAAAGCATGAAAACCAAGTCTGAACACAGACTACTATCAAAAATTTTATGTAAACAAATGGGCCAAAAAATTGGATATGGTCAAAAGATCGGATCTGTGTATTAAGACATGCAGTGGAACCCAAGTGTTCTTCTTGACTTTATTAGATATCTGTGACAATGGTTTACCCGAGAGAGAGAGAGAGAGAGAGAGAGAGAGAGAGGATGCCTCAGAGTGTCACCATTGTGCCGTGATAATTGGATTCTCCCTGTGTGAATGGAGACTCATTCACGGTCGTTGTTAGTGTAAAGATTACTATTGTGCTGCAGGAAGTAAGGCCTTGTGAATATGAAATAGAGGCTAGCGGTAATTCCGACGTTAAAGACGTAAAACAAGAACAAGCTGAGGTCACTGGAGCGCCATAAAGGCCACTGCTAATCAAACCCCGCCCCAAAAGATTGAATTGGGCAATTCAACTAAGCATCACCTGTCAAGAAAAGTTCAAACTTTGGATTCAATTCAGAAAGATTTCAGATTTTTTTTATATATTTCATTTTAAATGAATAACTGTATATTAATTTCAAAATATATTGCTAACATATAGTTTTTAATATTAATTTTTTAATATTCAGAGTTCATTTTTTTTTTTTTTGACTCAAATTTCTTCATACTTTTTTTTGGCTAATTTGTAATATATTTTAAATATATTTATAATGTTCAAAATATATTTACAAAAAATATGTATATCAAATTATATACAGAAATATTTTCGTTTTTTCCAACCAATGGGACAATGTTACAACATTCTCACATGACACAAAAACAGTCAACATCAAAACTGCATTATTTGTAGCACCATGCACGCCAGCATGACCCTTCAGAGCCTTAAAAAGGACATGGATGTTGAAAATTATAGGGGTTATATGATGCGATTTTAATTTTTCCTTTGGAGTGTTTCAAGCTCTTGGTGCATGAAGAAGATCTGTAAAATTACAAAGACTAATGTCTCAAATCCAAAGAAATATTCTTTATCAAAGTTAAAACTTATCCACGCCTTCCCAAAACGCCTCCTTTAAACACATGTCTACGTCACTGTTTGGGAAGATTTGCATAATGCCGCCCAAATGTTCATGTAAAGAAAGAAGGCGTGACTTTTATTCACGCTGCCATGTTGTGGAGATGCTGTGTGTTTCGTTGTGAAAGCGAAACTACTTTGTTTGGCCTTCCAAAAGAGGATGATATCCGGTTCATCATGCCTAGAGCTGATTCATGCTGGTCACTGAGGAAATACTTTAACTTGGAGCTGTGGATCACCAGATCGGGTATCACCGTGGTTTCGTAACATGTGTCATTTAGGGAATCCGCCGGCTGCGCCGTTCTATAACCCGCCAGCCGTTTCTCACATAGACAGTAAAAGAAATGGACACAGCGACCCCATTGGAACTCAGTTGAGACAAATGAAGCCCAGTTTTAGCGTTTTTTAGCACTTCCGTTTCTGACGCGCAGACTCAAACGAAGCTTGACGACGTCAGCAACCTGTCTGCCAGATGTAAATCTTCTAAGTGGCTGTGCATGCAAACTGCCATCGTTAATCTTGCAGAGACGGCGAGCTTGAGCGGGGAGTTCTTTGTCGTGAGTGAGCAGGAGTAAGTATTTTGATTAATTATTTTGTATAGTATTTTAAAATGTAACGCCAGTACGCCGTATTAAGTTAATTGCCTGCGAGCTTCTCCACCTGTCTGTACGGTAATGCGACAGAGAGCCGAGTGGTTATGACGCAATCGTTAGCCTATTTTTTACAAAAACTGTTTATACGGGGCCATAATGTAACATAGAAGGTAATGGAGCCCTTTATACATTGTCGTGTATCTTTAGAAATAAATAATGGACAAACAGAGTCTTTAAACGCCTCAGATGTAAAGTTATTCGCTGTCAAAGTGACGCCAAAATGAATGGGAGTCAATGGGAATGCTAACGCAAGTGAAGTTCTGCTAAAAGATGGCAGCCCCCACCCGACTTCAACTTCCGGTCGAGTTCCTTGCCCCTTGGTTTCTCACTCAAGCCCGCAGTGTGTGACGCTGTGTGACGCATTTTATGGAGGAGTGTTTCCTGAACCTGCAGACTAGCCTACAATGGGTCTGTGCTCAAAGTCTGTTCTATAAAGTGGGGCAGTTCCAACTTTGCAAGGATAGTCTGGTGCTTCTGACTCACAGCCTGTAAATAATTTTTATTTTTTATTTTAAGAATTTGCCACTGATGATTCAAACGGGAGTTTTGCGAAGTGTAGAATAGCGGTAGTTGTTTGTTGTTTTTTTCTGATCACAAATGCAGACATGGTTTTATGTTTACACAGCATGATACGCAACACTTAAAAACCCAGTATAAGTCATTATAATCACTTGAGGCATTCAGCCAAACACAACACACTGGATAGCTGGCCAATCAGTGTACACCTCGCTTTTCAAAACGATGAGCTTTGTAATAATCGATGCGTTTTAGGAAGGCAGAGCACAGAGGAGAAACAATTATGTGGAAAATAACCTTAAACCGCATTAACACATTGCATTACACCAAATACACAATGTAATGTTCTTTTTAGCAGTCATATGACCCCATTAATTAACAGATGGATGATTGAGATATGGCTTGAAGTTGTTTTTGTCTCTCTCTGTCTGAGAGTACACCTTACTCCTGTTGGGAACGCAGTGGTTTCCATGGGGACTCATAGCCACTCTACTCTTCAAAAGCGGGCCGGGCAGAGGCAGAGGGGCCCTTTGTGTTGGAGAGGAAAGCATGGAACAACGCAGGGTAGATGAAAGCCCTGCTATCCTTATGTCCAATCATAATTTAGTAATCAGTGCTGGAGCACAGAATCCAAATAGACACTGAAAAAACAAACAGAGAAAAGGAGAGGCTTGTGGGTCAAGATTTGAGCAAGAGAGAAGAGAGAGAGAAAGAGAGAGATGGGAGACTGATATGAGGATAAATTTCAAAGAGATAAAGGAATAGTTGTGCTGTGGCTCAGGCTTGTTTTTTCATGCTGATGATCTATTCTCTGTGCTGTAGTTTGTGCTGAAATGATGGCGCCCACTTTCATCCAATTTGAGAAAATGATGATGCATCAACTCCATTGTTCAAACCAAAAATAGCAACCTTGTTTATTAGGACATACTTCTTTGTCTATTAAGGGAGTAGGTGTGGGTTTAGATGGCTGACATATTTGTTTAATTGTAAAAAATCATTATTATTCTTTATTATTATGTAACATAGCAGACTTTTAGGGGTAGTGCAACATATACACAGCATGACTGTGTTAGTCATGGTAAAGCCCAAGAGAACTGTTAATAAAGTAGCTGTAGAAATACACCACCATTAAAAAGTTTGGGTTCAGTAAGAATGTTTATGTCCACCATATGCTGCATTTATTTGGCCAAAATATATTTAAACAGTAATAATATGAAATATTTGTAAAATTTAAAATAACTATTTTCTGTTCCAGTATTTTTTTTTTTTTCCTGTGATGGCAACGCTGCATTATGAGCATTATTACTCCAGTGTGTGTGCACTTGGATGGGTTAAATGCAGAGCACAAACTCAGAGTATGTGACACCAACCATGGCCATACTGTACGTCACGTGACGTCACATTCACATTTTCACTTTCATTTTCAGTCGCTAGTATTTTGAACAGAGTAAAAGCCCATTTACAATAAACTGATCAAAATAAAACAATCAAAGTAGTGTAAAATCTATGATAAAATAACTTAAATTTAGGCCAGCAACATCCGTCGAAACTGATATGCAGGCACATATGATCCTGAATCATACAATGAATCAGATTTAAAAATACATATTCCATATATTATTTATATCAACCAGTTAGGTGGACTAGCATTTCATTTTTGCTGCCATTTGACAAGGTTAGTAAGGTTAATGAAGATAACTTCATAATCACCTAGCTAAGTGGATTAACATTTAAAACAGTTGCTGCTATTTGTCAAAGGTTCACAAGGTTAGTGTTTCACGCACTGTGTCCTTTTTAAAAAAAATATTCTCTTCTCCATCTCTACATGTCACTTTTACAGCGGCCTGTCCAATTACAGACTCTCTTAATTTTCTCAGAACAACCTACAAAGAAAAAAAGAAGAGAGAAAGAAACAGAGTTTTCTGGGGCAAATAAGCATTCAGCATGGGTTCAAATGGGGGTCTATGTAGGTCACACACAATTTGGCGCCTGCAAGTTTACAGATGGTGCTCGTACCACCATTATCCCACAACAATATCGCAGAGAGGAACTTATTTGAGCCCATTAGCCCATGTCCCCTCCTCCTTCATTAAGAAGACCTTTCTTTAAATAAGCCAAGACAATAAGCTCTCAGAAAGGGTAGCGGGGGGAGAACAGGGGGACTGGAGGGGAGGTGGCAGGTTTAGCCCGGAGTCCACGATAATTACTGTGTTTCAGTCTGCGGCCTGAAAAAGACTTGAATAATGTTTCTTTTTTTGTGGGGACCTGAACAATAGATGCAGGCCTCGTTTCAAGAACGGCAAGCTTTTGGCTATTACAAAAAAAAAAAAAAAACATATCTTTGCCACTTGCACCAAACCTCTTGGCCATTATTATCGCACAGTCTTAACATCGTCGACCACAGTTTTAGAATGCATATCTTTTATGTAGTTAGATTTCTTTTGTGAGAATTTGTCTGTAAATTAATTCCAAGCCCACATGGGTTGCTAATGACTGTGAAATATGTGCAGTTTGTGTGGGATGTTGGTTTGTGTGTTTGTGAGAAGAAAGATTGAAAAAATACAATGTCTGCAGTATTACAGACTAGCTTTACAATTATTTTACATTTACACACTCCTACACAACAACTGGAATCATATTTTGTTGATGGGTAGCTAATAGAGACAATGCTATTTTGAAAACCTTGAGATTGTATGACTTTTACACCCCTCATTTTATAGTTATTATGTTAAGAAGGAGAAAAATTATATTGCTTCACTTGAGTATTTAAAATATATTTTTTAATGTAGGCTACTGTTCAACACTATACTGGAATATTATGTCCATGAATTTATGTGGTAGTCCAACATACATTAAAGAATACCATGATACTATTTGGAATATATTATTTCAAACATGACATTAAATGATTGCCATTGATGTATGTAGAAAAATAACGGCATAGTAGGAACCATTTAAGGCAGGGTGTTGTTTCACCCGGTGCGCATTTTCGCTGACGGAACTGAATGTGACAGATTGTAAACAGATGGGTGAGTATTTTCTCATACAAATAAAATATTATTTGCTCTTTTCATGCTCAGGCTTTTTATTGTTGGGAATCTCTGATTATATTCGATACATACACTTGTTATATTCGCTGAGAGTTAAACCAAATCAGACGACACAAATGTCATTGTCAGATGATGTAGCTGGGTGCTAACTAGCTTCATGATGAATTCACAGAAGCAGCTGCTTGTAAATAAAAACACAGTCTATGTCAGAAGAGAGGCAAACCTAGATGTTGTTGTTTGATCGTCGTCCTTTTATTCTCAAATATCTTGTAGTTTGTTTGTGTGTGTCAGCTGCACTGCCAGTCCGCCTCAACTTACTAGGTAAGATTATTCAGGATTCTTGTCGATTTAATGTTAAATGCTGTCTATGGTTTTTATTCTGTGCAGAACGTCTGGTGTGATCAGTCAAAATTTGATGGCTGAAGTAAGGTGACAATCTGTTTTTGTCAGTCAAGTCACATTATAAAGCTCTTTATAAGATAGAGATTGTTTGTTTCAGGCGTCACAGTAATAAACAGGAAAAACCAACATTACAATGTATCAATTTTTTAATTAATTAAATTAACCTAAAAGCACATTTACAAAAGGCAATAGTGTTATTTTTCAGCAAAAACAGCTGAATATTAAATCTGAATGGTCTTTTAAACCTGAAACTGAGCAAGCCAAAGGCAACAGCATCAGCGGCAAAGAACCAAAACTCCATCAGGTGACAGTATTGAAGAAAAACAACACTTGTGTCTCACCTCACTAGCAAAAATGCTTTTCCATTGTATTCTTTGAAGATGTTACCATCAGCATCTGAGACCACAGACTGTACTTTTACAGCGTAACAGGTCAAAAGATAAAGCAGTCTAGGTTACTGGCAGGGTGATTGGTAA
The DNA here is from genome assembly GCF_003368295.1 of Carassius auratus. Lineage (NCBI taxonomy): Eukaryota > Metazoa > Chordata > Actinopteri > Cypriniformes > Cyprinidae > Carassius > Carassius auratus. Next base: position 12,493,046 of record NC_039276.1, on the reverse strand, counting down.
TGTGTTTCCTCAAATCTATTATCCTATGATTTCATGTTCCAGAATGATGACACACAAGTTTTTGCTCATCACATTATATTCCTCGTTCATTGTGGCAAAAACCTGAATATATTATATAAAGTGGCATTTAAGATTGTGCACATCTGCTCTCTACTGTTTTCATGTTAGGATTCTCACACATTACTTGCAGTTCAGAACTTAGCTCTGTCACTGACTCGGTCTGAAGATTGATGTGTGAGATGGTTAAAAATAGAATGGTAGAGAAGGGCCTGAATATTTTGTAATATTTAGCAGAGGTGTGTGAACTGTGATCATCAACAGCTCAAGTTTGTATTGTAGCAGTTCTGGTTCTCAAGGCTTGCTGCTCCTCTAGACTACTTTTTTTTTTTTTTTTTTTTTACTGTCCAAAAACTTTTGCTTGATCATTTTAAAGGGATAGTTCACCCAAAAAAAAAATAAAAAAAAATCTGTTGGTGTTTTTTTACTTTGCCCATTGATTTTCTTGTTGGTCTTGCATTATCTTTCTTTCTTTGTTTCTCGGTTTCTCTCCCCCATGGGTCTGGTGAGTCTCTGATGTAGGTGATGTAATGGTCTTTTAATAATTGATGGTTTAAGAAAGTGAAAGAGTCGGACTGCAGAGGAAATCAATGTTAGTGTGGGAAGAGGTAGACATGAGTAAGATGAGAAAAGGCTGTATGTTCATGAGAAATGAAAACAGAAAGAAGCCGTATTCATGTTTATAAAGGCAGAGAACCCCACCCCAGACTGGAAACTTCCAGTGATGATGACGGTTTGTCTGTGCACCCGAAGCTCTGGGATGTTAGGTAGACTGCTGAACAGATTCCACAGCCACCAAGGTAGTAGTGTGAAATTGATGGTGGCTTATTATGATTATGCCATGTGTGTAAACACAGGTCAAGGTAAATGGAGTTCAGCTGCTGACTCTGTATATCTGTTCCAAATGATAGCTAGCTGCTTACCTCTACAGCATTGTTTCAGAAGCCATACCAAATAGAAGCAGCCTTATGGGCCATTCACACAGAATACGTTTCTGTGTGAGATGCAGCGGAATAGAGAATAACACAGGCTCTTGATACATGAGTTTCTTTGTACTTTACACAGAAGTTTATGCGCTAGATGCTAAAAAAAAAGAAAAAAAAAGCCAGATGTGGTGCAACAGGAAAAGTTGTTTATCTAGTGCGTGTTTACATTGAAAATGCAAATGCTCCTGGTGAGGACTCACACCTCCACCAAAATTCAATGTGAAGGTACAACATTTGATAAGAATCGTGTGTTGGCTGTGTGTTGCTGATTTTGTAGAGCATTCAAAGTCAGTCTTTAAATATCTTCTGTTTCATTTAGGATGCCACCTTAGCAGGCAACCGTCTATATAGATATTAAACAGCAAGAAAAGTTATTAGAGTTTAGAACAAAGCAACCATGTCTTAAAAATTACTTGTCTTTATCGTCTATTTGGGGCTTAACTGTTGTACAAATTACTGTCGTCCTACTTTTTGCTCAAAGGCTTATAATACTAGAGCATCAGCTGTCCATGGAGTTACTGCTGTATTTGCTGACCGTCATGTGCTTTTCTCTCTCTCTTGTTTGTCTAAATTCAGGATGTTGGGCCCTGGGGAAGGACGTCCTGGTGCCACCTTGCATTTATCACCCGCTGAATTACTGCCTTCCAGACTGCAGTGATTTAATTGAGACACTTGTCTGAATGAGGCAACACTTGTTCTAGACCGCACTGTTTGTCCTCACCTTACCCAGTGCTGAGACTGATAGCTGGCATAGCGGTCAGTTCTCATTAGGGTCTTGATTAACAACACTGGCTCATAAAGTGGCAATCCTGGAAGGGATTCATGACTTTGTGGACCATCTGAATTGCTACACTTCCTTTTGGGTTCAGACAGCAAATGTTTCGTCTTTGGTGCCATCAGGCCTTTCGATCCTGCCGTGTCTACCCTCACACACGTAAGGAATTGGACCATCTGCTCCACCCCTCTGCTTCTTCTGTGTCTCCAAAACTGTCACGGTGATGGAGGTTCTGGAGGTTGAGAACATAAGCCCTGCCCTCGAGGCCACTGAGGACTACTTGCACTGCCTCGATGACAATCAAGGAGATGGCCAGGTATGTCTGCCCAAGCATACAGAGGCCTCCACCTTGGATAAGTTAAACTCCAGTGGGGTGTGGGGGCTGCTGACAGGAAAGCAATCTGAGAACTTACCCAGCAATATGGCCTGGGCGGAGCCGACATCTTTCACCGTACTTGGCCTGCGACATGGAAGAAGGAACCGGGCAAGATCTACCAACGATTTGGCGGCTCATGCCAAAGAAACAAACTCTACCATCAATACATGCAGCGGTGGCTTCAAACGTGGCCACAACCGCTCCCGTTCAGACGTCAACAACCGCACTTACACCGATAATGGCATGCCTGCAATTGACACAAATACACTCAAGAACATGTCACTGAATGACCACAGAGATGGTAAGAATTTTATTCATCATTCATATATTTATTATGAATGGTTGTGTGGTGCAGAGGTCAAACAAGTTCAAATCATTTCTCATTCAAAACCAGGTGTTTCACTTACAAGACTCGGTCCACACTGAAAGTGTAAATGCTAGGTGTTGCCACACAATCACAACCACAGAGCTTTATCGATACTTAATAGAGCAACAGTGCCCTCCATTTTTTCAGTGGCCTTGATTCTGGAAATATTTTTCCAATTCATTCATCAGTTATGAACCATGTAGTGAAGCACAGCATTTGAAGCCGAAATGTGTGTGTGTGTGTGTGTGTATTTTACATTTATTCCAAAATAATAACTCAAAGCAGTAACAATTTTAACCATATATTTTATTGATATACCATTGGTTAACAACCTCGTAGCTTACTGTATGACTGTTTTTAAAGGTTTACAAGTTATCATAAAACGAGAAAATGAATGGGATTTTTACCTTCGGAACTCAACTGATGCACTGCATGTATAATTGCATTAAAGGGTTTGTTCATTGAAAAATGAAAATTATTTCATTAATCACTCACCCTCATGTCGTTTCAAATCCGTGAGACCTCCGTTCATCTTCGGAACACAGTTTAAGATATTTTAGATTTAGTCTGAGAGCTTTCTGTCCCTCCATTGAAAATGTATGCACGGTATAATGTCCATGTCCAGAAAGGTAAGAAAAACAACATCAAAGTAGTCCATGTGACATCAGAGGGTCAGTTAGAATTTTTTGAAGCATCGAAAATACATTTTGGTCCAAAAATAGGACCAAAACACTTTCTGTCGGACGCGTCTGATTCGAGAACCGAGGAGCTGATGATAAATGCGCATGTGTGATTCAGCGTGAAGCAGACCGACACACAGAGCGTCTGAACCGAACTGATTCTTTTGATGATTGATTCTGAACTGATTCTGTGGTAATGTTATGAGCAAGGTTAAACTGAAGGCTTGAATAAAGGGCAACCGAAGATGCAACCGGTTCTTGACTCGAGAATGAGTCGATCTTTCGTTCATTATCTGGCTCGGATCGGTGTTCATCTTCAGTTCTCTCTTCACAGCAGTTCAGTCAGTGTACTGCTTGAGTATATGAATTACTCCGGGATATTCGTTTTATTTACCTCCGAGGGAGTGTCAGCCACGTTAAAAGTCAAAAAGTCATTTGTGGATTAATGCGTATCGGAGATGTGAACCGATTCAAATGATTCAGTTCAATTTGGTGAACTGGTTCAAGGAGATCTGGTTACATCGAATGATTCGTTTGCGTACCGGATATCACAAACTGCTTTGTTTTGAACTCTCTCACAACAGTCACAGAAGAGAAGACAATGCTGAATAAAGTCGTAGTTTTTGCTATTTTATAACTGACCCTCTGATGTCACATGGACTACTTTGATGAAGTTTTTCTTACCTTTCTGGACATGGACCGTATAACGTACACACACTTTCAATGGAAGGACAGAAAGCTCTCGGACTAAATCCAAAATATCTTAAACTGTGTTACGAAGATGAATGGAGGACTTACGGGTTTGGAACGACATGAGGGTGAGTTATTAATGACATAATTTTCATTTTTGGGTGAACTATCCTTTAAGTAGGACTTTGGACCAATGAAATTTCCATTTGTCACTTGTGAATGATTAGGACAAAAACTGAACATGGAAAAGACTATTCACTTGCTAAAATTATTTTATCACTTTGGACACTTAATTAAAATGTCACCAGATGGTGTAGCTTTAATCTCCTCTCACCTGTGATTTGTTTTGTCTGCGTTTCTGTCAACACCGTTCCCCTGCAATCTTTGCAGGAGTCCCCTCCTTTTATGTCGAGGGGGTTTTCAATGATTTGTTGCCTACTTATGGTTTAGCCTGTTTGTTTTTGTGTATTTTCATCTGAAAGGCTTTATTTAGACATGGTCATCCCAGAACAAGAACAGTTAAGACATAGTGCAGTATTATGATGAACATGCTTGCTATGATTTAATACAATACATATTATTCACCAATACAAACATTATTTTAAAGCTTTTTATATCCAGTGTAGTCTGGTTTAATTCTGTATTAACTCATTTTGAAAAGGCTGATTTATTTCTACATCTAGTAAATCAGTACTAGGTTTTAAAACGGCAGGTGATACCAATCCTCTTGGCTGTCCTTGCATCCGTGTTAAAACTTAATGGGGCAAATTGTTAATTACACCAAAGGGAGCAACTGGAAATAGAAGTAAGTTCCACGCTTGAATGCCCACCGTTTCTTGAGTGACTGAGATTGAATCCTAGGTGACATTAAGGTATTGGCAACCCACCCAGTTTCTAATGCTGATAGATCTACTGATTAAGACTAGAGAAACCTCTACACACCTCACTGCACAGGTCTCAGTGTTTGCGTTGACTTGGTTCTGTAGTTCATTACAAGCATCAATTTCAATATAGACTGCTTTGTTTGCGCTTATTCTTCAACATCTTGATTTTTAACTCCGAGACTGGCCTTAGATCAACTTAATTTGAATGTAGGTTTCTTTAAAATATAAATGACACCTCTTTTAAACACTTTACCTTTTGCATTTAATTGTTCTCTTTTGTAATAGACTATAATACTAGCGTTCAATATATATATATATATATATATATATATATATATATATATATATATATATATATATATATATTAATATATTATTATTATTATTATTATTATTATTATTATTTATTATTATTATTATTATTTTTTTTATATAAAATTAAATTAATTAAAGATTAAGGTTAAATTAATAATAATAAAAAAAGAAAAAGATACATGCATTTATAATGTTACAAACAATCTCTATCTCTGTTTATCTCTGTTCTTTCTAGCCGCATATTAGAATGATTGCTGAAGGATCATGTGCCTCAAGTAATGACTACTGAAAATTCAGCTTTGCCATCAGAGGGATAGATTGCATTTTTCAAAATATATTCCGCATTTAAAATAGTTATTTTAAGTTGTAGTATTATTTCATAATATTGCTGTTTTTAACTGACGTAATCTTACTGTTTTTGATCAAATAAATGGAGCCTTTGAAATCATAGGAAACTAATTTTAAAAACAATTATTTAGAACTTATTTCCTTTTATAGTATATAAATAAGTCACCGTAAACTGATGTAGTTTGGTCTTAAAGAGTATTCAGATTACTATGGTTTCACTCAGCTCCATTCTGGCTCACTGTTTGCATTTGTCTGCTTTTTTCCTTTCCTGCTCAGATTTTGAGTCATCACTGATGACTGTTTCCCTCGTGCCCAACTATAAGTGGTAGCACCACTAATACTGGTTTTATGTGCCATGTCTGTCTCAAATGGGTCTTTTAGTCACTTGCAAATGAAAAGGTCTTCGAGAAAAGTCAGGCTCTGCAGGCAGACTGGCCTTGCACCAGCTCTCTAATTGGGTCATGTCAGCACGCCTCACGTCCTCTCTGCCGTGAAATTACTAGTGACTCTTTCCACAGCTGCAAACTATGCACCTTTGAAGGCCTCAGAGTGCAAGGAGCCCCAAACATCCACAACGTACTCTGTTGTAGCTTTTACTGACTACCCAAAAGAACCCAACCCTCTGAGCTCACAGCTTATCAGCACAAGAGGGAGGGGACTGCCCATTATGTTACAGATATATAGGAAGGTGCAGTTTTAGCTGGTACATTAGAGATAAGACTTAAAGAAAACAATACAGGGGCATTTGCTTTAATTTACCCTCCTTCTTGCCTCTGTCTGTTTCTCTGGGTCTGGCCAGCTGGACCAGATGCCCCGGGCACTCAGCAGGTCCCAGAGGGCTGAGAGGAAAACGGCCAGTTACCAGCCAAGGAAGTGTAAGGATGAGTGGTGTTGTGGACCAAGAGAGGAAAGGAGATAAAGGAGGGAGTATGTGAAAGAAATGTACAGAGAAAGGAAGGACTGAAAAGGAGTGCCAAAGATTAGGGGTCACTTGTTCTGTATGCACAGCAGCCTGACACACAATAATGTTTCTTCCTGCTTTGAGGTGGATGGATATACTGTTATCACATAACACAATAGCATCCATCATAAATGATGTGAACATCTCTCACACAGGGCTCCAGACTAACATGGTGCCAGCACGTTGTGCAAGAGGAGGTTCTAGTCATGGTGTAATGGGAAAATAAAAGTAAACCGTAATTATTAACATTTATATATTGCTATTTTTGGACTGGATTTCACATGAATATTTGTACGTTTATAAGTTTCTCACACAACATTTGTACATTTGTTTAAAATGTAAAAAAAATAAATAAATTCTAAAATCCTCTGAGAAACGTAATCTGTAAAATAATATTTTTAATTATTATTATTATTTTTTTTTGTAGTTGTTTTCTGTAATTCTTATGTATTTGGCCAATTGTCCCTCAGTCCTCTGAGATTATTCAATTTATTTATTTATTTATTGTTTGTTTCTCATTTATTAGGATTGTTTTTTTTTGCCTATTTTGTTGGGTTGGTAAATTGGCTAAAGTTATTATGCTTTTATTTAAAGTCCTCTGAGAAATATAATTCTCAATCCACATGTTTATAATTTGTTTTTCTGTAATGCTTCTCATATTATAATTTTGCCTTTTTTTTTTTTTGGTAAAGTATTAAATAAATAAATAATTTACTGCTAAAGGCCTCTGAGAAATGTTATCCTCGGAGACTAGTTATTAGTTAAAATAGTGTTGGCATTCCCTCCAGCATAAAAGAAAAATCAGTTCAATAAGTAGAATCTGATCACAGACTGCTCACCTTAGTACTTATTGTTGCATATAATAATATAATAATGACTCAAACCTAAATCAAAAGTCACCAGAAAGTATTTGATGCACAGTATTTTTTTCAAATTCTCTTATGCAATTTCAGTTCATCTTTTTGCCATTAGCTTGGCGTAGTGCATTAATCTAGTAATCATATCTATGGTTATTTCATGCAATATAAACCATTAGTCTATAGTTTGTTATTGCCATTAAAGGTGCTCTTTCTGAAATTTCTTTTTCCTCCAGCTCATAAGGAAAGCAGCCCTAGCCTGGTGAAGCAGGGAACTCTGGAACAGAGAGAGGGTCCATGGGGACGCTGGACCTCCTGTCATGTGGAGCTTACACCCTGTGAGCTGCGTCTCTACAGCCTGGACAGCAGTGGCAACCAGCAACTATGTGCTGCCCTCTCGCTTTCCCACTGCCAAGGAGTGAGCACACCCCAGCCACAGGATGGACGTGTACTGCAGGCTGTCTTCTTCAACAGCACTCGTGTGCAGTTACGTGCATCCTGCCAGTGGGAGGCACTGGAGTGGCGTAGACTCCTCTGGGAACGCGTCTTGGCTGCCCGTCCAGCCAATCACAAAGAGGAGCCAGCCCATGCCAACTGCCCTACCCTTCACGAACCCCATCCAGATGTGGTGACGGTGCCAGTCCCTCGACCCCTGGTACGTCCCACGGCCCTTCCACTGTTCACCCAACACTGTGCTGATGTTCTTAAGGCTGGCCTTCTGCACCAACTCACTGACCTCAACAACTGGAGGCCCTTCACCTTTGTACTCAGCCGCACTGAGATGCAGGCCTTTCCAACCGAGGGAAGAGGCTCAGTGTCGGAGCCAGTGTTCAGGTACCCGCTGGCTTCCTGTCTGGCTGTGCAGCGGGATTATGAAGACGGAGACACCAGCTCCACCTTCCAAGTGAACTTCCCTGATAATGTGCTGTGCTTACGGGCAGAGAGCGAGTCCAAGGCCCAGGACTGGGTGGAGGCATTGCACACGGCGGTGATGGCTCAGCGACCACAGTCGGAGAATAACCAAGTGGTGATAAGGAGTAAGCCGGTCAGGGAGCAACGGCACAGGGAGGCCCAGAGAGCCAAACGGCAGTCCGTCACCACTAGCTTTCTCAGCATCCTTACCTGTCTGGCTGTGGAAAAGGGTCTCACGGCACAAAGCTTCCGATGTGCAGGTGACCACCTTTTTACAATGCACTTTCAACATTTCCTAAATTGTAATAGCTTTTTCGGATTTCATTTTTCGGAAGTCATTTTTATTACTTCACTGTTATTAATTGTGAATTGTTTATTCATCTATATCAATGATTGATTGACTCTTTTAAAAAAATATTTTTTATCAATTGATTTCTCAATTTCTCAAATTAATATCAAATTTGGGCCATTAGTAATTAGATTAGAAACCTCCTAATCAACACAATCCAGTGATCACAAGGCACATTTGAGATGCATGTTCTTACCAGGTGTAAACAGTAATTGTGTCATTGTTCTTAAATGTTCTGTTGAAATGTTGCATTTTAGCGTGCATTAACTCTTTCTCTCTGATCTGGATTTGAGATCACTGGTTTAAGGCTGCCAGCTGATATTGACACCTTAACTTTGATATTTGCCTTTCGAAAAAAGTCCACGTCTGTATAAACTTCAGCCTTGCTCCATGAGTCAAATGATTCACTCAACCCCCAAAGAAAAAAGTTCCATTCACTAAAGCATTATTTTTCAACACATGCTACATGATATGATCACTCAAGCAAACAAGCAACTATTATACAATGCCAATCCTCAACATTGGTCTGCAGTTCGTCACACAAACATCATCTTTCCATTCCAAATACTGTTTAATTATGTAGAAATTGATGTCTGGGGCTTTGCAGTGGTGGCCTTCAAATGGCAGGTAGATATCTGAGCCCTTATGCCAGTTTGGAGTATATCAGTCTATCAAAGTCTATCACTTTCTTTCTCTGGTGTGAAATTTCCACCCTTTAAGTGGCTATGAATTAAATGCTTTCCCACCTGGCTGTAACAACCAGCTTTTTAATGCAGGATATTTGAAAGCCTCACCGAACAATGACAGCAGGCACCTGACAATAATTGGCCCATATAAAGCGGAAAAAATCCCCTTTTAGAATCAAAGGCTCCCTGGATGCTGCGATCTGTGCGGATGCTAATTGTTTGATTCGGGGTCACGAAAGAGGTTTTTTTGAATGGGACGTGTTGGCCTAAAAAGAACAAAACAGCTGGGTACATCCCTCTGCTCAGCAGTCCCTCTCTCTGTCTCTCTTTCTGGCTCTCTCTAACTTTTATTACCCAAAACTTACACTTTTGCAACTCTTTCTTTTAATCCCCCCCCACTCCCAATCATATACCAAAAAATACCTTATATTTCTCTTCTTTGTTGATCAGTGCTGTATTGATTTTAAGATTTATATTGCATGTTTGTTTGAGTACTTTTACAGATGTAGACATAATGAGTGCTTCTAAGGTAGAATTAGGCATTCAATCTTTTCTTTTCTTTTAAATAAGACCGTATATTAGTGGTATCTTTCGCAGATGCATCTTTCTCCAACCCTAACCCACATCCAAATTGTCATCTAAAAAGAAAGCAAACCGTGACTGGTAATTTTACATATCAGAAGAGCAATCCAATCAGCCATCAGAACATTTTGTGGGGACATGTGCCTTAAACATGCTACCATGAACACTTAAGAAATGTTACTGAGACTCCTGTGTTCTGTTGTGTTTTCCATTCTGTAGTTGATTCTAAAAATCCCCAAAATGCCTTGGGTTTATGGATCTAATGTGTAAGAGAGTCTGGAGTGATGGTTAAAGGTGGTATGAGAGTATTAACAGTATTAAGAGTTTGGTTCTTCCTTGTCTAAAGAAGGAAGAGGGCCAAATATTTTATTTTGTTATTTTTTATTGTTTCACTTTGTTATTTTATGTTTATTAATTTGTTATATTTAGATTGGAATGGGTTGATTTGGTTGGTTGATTTGAACTGGTTGTCCAATTCATTCTAGATTAATCTCCCATCAAAACATTGCTGGTCAACACTTAATGAGCAAACTTTAATCAAATCATTAGGCCGACAGAATAACAGACCTTTGTTTAAGAGGATCATGCATGCCAGCCTTTCAAAGCAGAAGAAGAGTCCATCCTCTTTCCTTCTCTCTCTCAAGCACACACACATACAGCCTTTTTCTCAAGCCAAATCACATAGTTTGCCTGAACCCAGCCTGGGCTTTTTTTTTTCTTCACACACTTCCACTAAAGTACCCTGTAGAGCATACAAGGACAGCAGATCAAATGGGAAGATCCAGCTGTAGGTGGGAAAAGAGGGAGTGTAGGGTCAGGTGAAGAGAAATGGGTCTAAGGGACTGCTGTTTACATCAAAAAGATGGGCAGTGCATTTGTCTCAAGCTAACACATGTGTGCACATACTTACGTACGCACAACCTTATGCCATCTTTTTTTTTTTTTTAAGTGGATGTCAGCTTGAATGGGGTACATCAAAGCTGGGGCCTTTTCGTCTTTCACGCTTATGGAATCACAAAGCCCCACCCTGGGGTTCATGTGCCGTGGAACCCAACGGGATGCTTGAAAGTGGCGCGAGTTATAGCCTTTGCAGGAAGAAAACAGAGAAACCTTCTCACATTGAAGGACCGAACACCTCCTATGGAGTCGTAACGTCTATTCTGCTAGAAAACCATTGTCCTAGTGGGACCTCAGAGCGCCCCGCCTCACCTTTCTTTTTCCTGCAAATAGTTGCCGTTTTAGGGCAACAGGGTGCTGCTGAAAATGAAAGAGGGGAATCTTGTGGACTGTCATGGAGTGAACACATCAAACGCCTCTTGTTTGGCAGAACTCCCTGTCTTTCCCACAGTCCCAGGTTGGCCCCACTTTTTGTGCAAAGGAACATGCTGTTCCCCTCCACTTATTCTTGGCTATGAGATTGGGAAATGTTGAGAACCATATTCAATTGTAATTGAATGAGCTTCACACGTGTTGACTGCAAAGCTGCGGATCCAGCCTGCTCGAATCTGTTGGCTCAGAGTGGCTCAGACATCACTGTACCCTCAACTAGGGGATATTTTCTGTGTCATCTGTCTGGCTGTGATGTGCAAACTTCCACCTTGTGTGTTTGAGCGTATGTGGGAACTCATGTGTGGGGCTGTGCTTTACTGGCACAGGCTCGATGTCCACAATGCATAGAGCCTAGCGGCCAACTCCTTCCCAGAAGTGACATGCTCTCTGGCCACTCTCCAGAAGCTCTGTAGCCCAACAGTCTTGATGGAAATGTATCAGAACTTTGCTAGGACAGTAATTCAGATCGTTTTGGTCAACCGTGACTCTTTTGTACATAATTGTTAATAATTGTTTTGGTACTGTGTTTACATGCAATTCAAACATGCATTTACATGTATTACAAGTTCAGTTTAATTGGACTCATTTGAAAATGTCATATTAATGATTTCAAAGTGATATTTGCGATGTTGATCTTACAGACCTAGCCTTACAATGTCATCTGCTTTCAGTTATTTTGCATGTTTAAAAAAAGTCAGTTATGTTGCTTTATATTGCAAACTGTTTTTTATAAAGTTATTTATAAACCGGTTTGTAGCGCAAATAGTTTCACTGTTTACCACACTTTAATATTTTTGTAGTTATTTACCTACAGTGAGAATCTGAAGTCTCGCATATTCTGCATTGCCAAGTAGACACGGATGCATCAGACTACAGTTGGCTCTGAAAGAGTGATTATGCAGTGTTTTATTTAGTCCTTTAAAATCAGTTTTGTCCTATGTTTAATTGGACAGACTGATTAAGACATGTTGAATGTTGTTGTTCATATATTGTCTTTTTTTATTTCAGAGCATGTGACCTACAGTATGTGAGCTGTTAGTTGCTGATTCAACTGTGATGTTATACAGAAACTATGCTTTGGAAGCCGGTTGAATGCAAACAAACCTTGCCATCAAGTTTTTTAGTCACTGTTTCTCCTCTAAATTTTGCAAAAGTTTTGTTTTTCTTTTGCTGAAAAGCACGGCCTCAACTAGCACTCTCTTAATAACAGTCTCTGTAGCATGAGTGCTATACAACGATTTACTATTTTTGGAAAAGGGTGGTATTTGTGGGTTTACGCTCTGCATGTATGCTGATTACAAGGCAGCTCTGACACACGACACCCTGCTGCATGGTCTGTGGTTCAGCCCAAATATCAGGCACCCATCAGCTGTGGCATGGGGGACACCACCTCTGACTTTTTATAGTCTGGGGTCCCTGCCCCTAAAAACCTCAAGTTTACATTGGCAGAACAGTGCAGCGCATGATGTTAGTGCCTAACCTCAGCTAGAACAACCCATTACGTATTGGTTTGGAAGTGGAATAGAGTGAATTTTCTTTTCTTGTTCCAAAATGGCAGTATTCCTTGGCGACGTATTGTGCAAGAGTCTTGTTCACAGAAATAACGTTTGCCCATTTTTAATTATGCATCCCAAATGGCTAAATATGACACAGTTCTCTTTTAAAATTTCAGTGCAACAGTGTTGCGGGGCATGCATATTGTTAATGTCATCATCAAATTATATAATTAGATTCTTTAAAAAACAGTCCAGTCTTACCAACTGCAAGGTAGTTTACATATTACTGTAAAAAAATATTCCTTTATTTATTCTTAGTTTATTCATATATTTAAAATTGAGTAATTTGTCACAGCACTAGTGTCTGAGTTGGGATATAAGGTTGTTCAGTTTATGTGAATTACTCATTTAGTTTTTTTTTTTTTTTTTTGTGGTTTCCAACCCCAACAGCATGTTAACCCATTAACTGTAATTTGTATGGAAAGAGCAGTGTGAACATTCTTCTCAATATCTCCTTTTGAACTGCACACGTGAAATAACACTACGTGAATGGAATGCATACGGCTGAGTAAATAATGCCAGAACTGTATTTTATGGGTGAACTAACTGTTTTTCAAATCTGATGGTAAATTATGTAATTTTGCTTACATTTAGGGATGCATGTACATCACCACTGTTTTCGGATTGGCCCTTTTCAGCTAGCTAACAATGCATCAAACATAGACCTACAGCATTGCCTGTGAAAACTGTAATCAGGGTCTCCCTTTACAGATATTCGTAGCGATAACATGCTGCGTCCCTCTTTTCGAGACTTGTTTTCTGATTTGTTTTTGTCCTCTCTATCCTACTTCCCATCTTGTCCACATTTCTTTTTCTCCCTATGAAGTGTATAGCTGACGCTATGCTCCACCGAAAAGATTGTACTAGTTTATATCTGTCTGTGCCTGTTCCTTTCTTTTTCTTTTTTTCTTTGAACGTCCACAATGTCCCGGCTCTGGTTCTCCCAGATGGTTAGGATAAGGGACAGCTGCCATGTTCACAGTCCCCTGTTTTGGTTCCTTTGGGATAAGCCTTTTACTGGAGTGCCGTCTGAACTGTTTGAAGACAACTTGAACAATGATTACAAGACAAAGCAATGCACTTTCAGGAGATATCTTGTATTAAATGTGCTCAGGATTTATGCCTGTTCTGTACTAAGAAGCATTTAGATTGATTCTGTTGTATCTGGACAGGTAAAAACACCTTTTGGTTTTTATTTTGCAACTCTCTACATTGCGAGTAAATCACTCGCATATGCAACAAAATCTTTACCAGGGGTGTGTTTCCCAAAACCATAGTTGCTAACTAAGTTAGCAACTTTGTATGTTGCAATGCAATTTCCCATTGCCAACCAAGTTGCTAACAGGTTAGCAACTATGGTTTTGGGAAACGCACCCCTGGGCGACTAAATGATGTCTGATAATAGCCAACGGCCAATAAATTCTCAGATTTTACTCACCAGTGTGTGAGTTGGAGGCTAAGTGAAAATTTAGCACGGATATATTTTCACTCAGCAAATACTGTCTGACTGAGTGCTTGAGAATTTCACTCTCTGTCAAGAGATCTGTGATATTTTTCAGTTTTTTTATGAATGGATGTGCAACTCGCCTGTATTTGACGTACCATAAACTCTACTATAAAGGCGCACGACTCGCTGTCGCTTTGTCTCACACACACACGCAGAGAGAGAAAGAGCGACCGAAATTGACGCGACACAGTAAACAATACTGTTTGATGTATTTTCCTCTTAAAATAACCGTGTTCCTTTGGAATTCTTCAACTTAAGAACTGCCGGTTTCTCCAGTAGTGGGCGGACCTAATGTGCAAACTGCAATCTTATTGGCTAGCGCTCACCTATCACAATGAAAGACCAAAAAAGCACCACCACCAGTCCTAAATTCAGTTAAAACAATTAATAGGCATTCAAACATGGTTATCAAGTTTTAATTCTAATTAATCAAGTTCTATTATTCAATAATAATTCATTATTATAATGCTTGACTGACTGATGTTAAGAGTGTACTTTCAGATGTGTGTGTGTATATCTATCTATAAATATCTGAGTCTGTCGAGTAAACTAAAAAAATTACTAGCCAATGGTGATTCAACTGCCAAGGTGTTCGTAGAGGGTTGTTTTGGTTTTTATCAGTGCTTTTTAAACCCTCCTGAATCATCAGTAATAGTTAACTGTGTTTAGCCAGGTTTGTGTCGTAAACTTTGACAGATCAGTACACAACCCAAACAGACTGATCACCTTCTGCTAATGATTGTCAAATTTTAACAGGGTCATGCCCTCATCAGTAGATTAGGTGGTCATTAAAGAGTAAATAACATACACGGTTTCACCTAATCTCATGTTAATCTTGAGAACCTAGAGAGTAGGACTGCATCCTTCATATATCAAAAAAGTATTTAGTTTTATCATATTTATAAAAGAAAAATACAGCTTTCCGGTTCTTTTCGGAAAAAGCCAAGCTCCTGGAGGCGTGCCGTGAGTGGAGCTATAATACTGATGTCTCGTATTGTTTCCATTAACATATATTCACTTATGTGCCGATTTCCAACAAAATACAGAAATCTGATGCAATTTTACTTACATGAATGGGGTCTTTTATCACAGGAACGGCTCAATGTTTTAATAGCAAACGATGTGCAAATCCAGCGTCGACATGGGCCTTGTTTATAAAACATTCGTCACTCAAATGACCAGAATACACAATGGCGTTGATGCACTCCGTTACTGCCACGGAAAAACAAACTGCATCCACTGTTCATGTAACACTGGGTTCTTTGGGAAGCTGAACATGGTAAACTTTCCCTCACATCCCAAAATGCACTTATTTGGAGGCATTCTCGAACAAATCCTATGCAGCGCTGCCGACGATTTTGAAGTGCGTTGATGTGCGCGGTCTTGCTTTCCTCTGGTTAATGTGTGAGCGGGCACGCTTTTCCGGGAGAAATGCTCGTATAAGGAGTTCCGTTCTCGTCTACGTCATTAGATCCACAATTGAAAAAAAAAACAGCCGAAACATGTACCAACCCGGAAGTAAGAAATTCTCAGACATTCTTCTAAATTATTTTTAAACATTGGCCATGTTTAGCATGAGAATCCATCTCTTTAACACTGTGAACAACTCTGAATACATGAAACACCATTGTACCCCCCCTTTAATGTTGTCTTTAACCCAGACTTAAGTCCTGTCCTGGGTTTGATTTGTGGTGTTTGAGGTTCTTCATTTTTATTGTTGCTTTGTTTTTCCATTTAGGATGTCAGAGGCCAGTGGGTCTGTCACGGTGCGAGGCCAAAGTTTGCTCTTACAGCGGCTGGTACTACTGCCCAAGTTGCCACCAGGACAACCTCTTCCTCATACCTGCTCGTCTGCTGCACAACTGGGACACTAACAAGCACAAGGTGTGTACACAGAGCCATAAACCCAATCCATATCTTCAGTATCGTTAATAATTATGTATGTTTCCTTGGCGAGTTTAGAAATCAGCTTTTGCACCAACCAACAAAGTGATTATAATTAACAAATTAACTGTTTTTGTGGCTCAGGTGTCAAAACAAGCAAAAGAGTTTCTGGAGTTTGTTTATGAGGAGCCCCTGTTAGATGTCCAGCAGTTGAACCCGTGTCTGTATGAACATTGCGAGGCGTTGGCGGCCGTTCTCAAACTGAGACAGCAGCTCCAGTCTCTCAGGGCTTACCTCTTCAGTTGTCGGGCCACAGTGGCAGAAGACCTCCGCCGCAGGTGAGCAATGCCAAAGAGCAGGAATAGGAAAGGCAGGGTTAGTGAAAGTGATCTCAAATTGGACCAATATATAAGTGAGTTTGTTTCTCACCTATTTAAAAAGGGGTTACGGTAAGTAGAATCATATGCAAATGAATTAAATTCTGCTATGACTTATTATTGTGACACAATTATTTATAAAAAAACAACCATGGGGCAAGAGTAAAACTCTCTGGGAATAACAGTTTGTTTCATCTTTACCTTTTATATGTCTGTTTTTTCTTGTTAAGGGCCCATATAAGAGATTGTATTGTTGTTAGTATCATCAAAATGGTTGATGGAGTTAGAAAGTCCGTATGATAAGGTATGCTCAGAAATATTTCATTGATATCAGTGCGCGAGTGTATAAATATTTCCTAGTTAATTTTTTTAGTAGTCCAGTGTTTCTGATTACATTGTTTGATTTAGGCCAGCAGGGACACACGCTTTTCCTCTTGTAGGACGGGACTGAAAGTTAATATATTGTGGAACAACATAAACATTTGTGAAGCCTTGCAAGTCACATAAAGAGAGTTTATGACTGCTGCTTTTTGCATCTGTTTTTTTTTTTTTTTAGCCCTGCCAGTATATACAGTTGAGGTAGCTTGGTTGTAATACATGTGTTAAGCATGTAGCCCTAACAAAGTATGAATTTTTAGATGCTATTTCAAGGAATACATTTGGTTGCTGGGAGTAAGATCCTTATGCAGATCTTTAGTGTATTCCCAAGGGCCAGGATGAGCGGGAATGTGAAGGAGCTGTGTTTATGCGAAGGTTTCGGCACTAAAAGGCTTGTCTATGTGACGAATGCTTGATGCTCTTACCAGGGTCAGTGTGGAGACCACGAGATTGCGCTAGGAGGCCATACACATTCACACCATGAGAGACGAAAGCTTGTACAGCTCTGTGATGAATACGAATCTCATAATGGAAACTAAGCTACCACCAGCTTTGCCCCCCCAAAAAGCCTCACCTCCTTTTATATTGACAGTTAATCATCAAAAAATAGAACTGTTCACTTAATTTAGAGTTAAGTGAAAGTTTATATTTAGATTCTTAAAGGGAGAGTTTACACAAAAATGTAAATGTCATTCTAAACCTGTATTACATTCTTTATATATGCTATAAATGTTATTTTGAAAAAAAAAAAAAAAATGGTTTTTCAGAAATCTGTGATGAATAGAAAGTATCTACATAGTTTCCACAAATATATAAGCATATATTCTAATATTACTGTATTTACATTTTTTTATCAAATAAATGCAGCTGTTGAGCAAAAAATAAAACATTTCCAAACTTTTGAACGGTAGTGTATATATATGATCAAACTGTTTTTCTCCATACAATGAAAGACAGTGGGGTCTAAAACAACAATTGTTTTCCACAAAATAAATTTAAATTTCTTTTTGATTTAAACGATCACAAATGTTTCATTTTTGGGTAAACTAAGAGGAAACTAGGGTTTATTTTTCTTAGTGTCCATGAAACACATCTTTCGATTCACATTGTTTTTGTGGTAAACTAATTTCCATCTTTTTCTATTGAAATAAAGTACGGCATGAGAAAAACGTTCAAAAAAATATAAGTAAATAAACCTCAGATGTTGACTTAATGGTGTTGCTAATGCACTCTTAGCTGCATGTTCAGAACTCTGTTTGTTGTTTGAATCAATGAATTATTGAATGGGCAAATACCCTTTCCTATGTATTGGCTCCTTTGAACTGCATGGGGACGTAGAAGCGGGATGGCCGTTTGAAGACCAGACATGAGGGCTCTAGCAAAGCAAACCTCAGTTTGAACTGAAAATCCTCTCTGAGGTTCATCTCCTTGGAGGGGTCCCAGCTGCCTACTGAGTGGTGACTTTATCTGGCCGCTGTGTTTACGGGGTTCAGCAGCGGTGACCCTAGCAGGAGGCAGCGCTAGAGGGGTAGTGTTTATGTCCAGTCTATTAGCAGGCATCAGGCTAATGCTTCGCTTTTCCAAACAGTGTAGGATTGATGAGGGCGGTGGCGCTAAAATATTACCTTAGCCATTCATTGCACAGCCGGGACGCTTATGAGCGGTTGTGAAGAGGCCTACGAGTGTTTACACTAATCCACAGAGAGGAGAGTGGGAGCTGTCACAGTCCACACCGCCGAGTCTGATCTAATGCACTTCACTGATCCACACACACGCTAACTACCTTTGTCTGTACCTTTTATGAGTTTCCCCTCATGTCTGGGATTGGGAAATGAAAACAAGTTTTGAAATTGATGTGTAGTCCAATTCTTTAACTATTTTGGAGCAGATCTTTTAAGTGACCTAAAACCAGTTATTTTAGTGAATCAAACACACCTTAATGTGTTTTGTAGTGCTTAAGACATGTCATGTGACACACAAAGGCATAATTCACCCAATAAATTAAAATTCTGTCAAGTTCTCTTAAAGTTGTTCCAAAACTGCATGGATTTCTGAATAAATGAATGAAATGTGAAATTTACGCTAACCTTCAAAAGATTGTTGTTGGTACTGTCTTAATGTAGTGTTGTCCAAAGTACTGATGTCTGTACTGAAATTAGAAAAATTTCCCGCTAGCTATTTGAGCGCTGTAGTGTGGATTCTTAAACTGCTCTGATTGGCCATTGTGTTCACTCGCTCAACAGATATGTCTGTGATTGGCTACAAAGATCATCGCTAAACGCTCTTCACCGAGTGCTTTCAAAGCAGCGTCTTTCAGCGCATCTCTAATATATCTGCTCATAGATGCGGAAAATGCTGATATCTTCACATTTCATCTTTTACTTTTGACAACACCATCTTAGAGTCTCATTAAGTAAAGTCTTAAAACTTACCCAGGCTGTATTCATTTGATTTTTTATTGCGAAATATTATTACAATTTAAAATAGCAGTTTTATTCATGTGTTGGTGTGAAGGTGAATTTCCAGCTGCCATCACTCCAGTCTTAGGTGACAAATTATCCATATCGCCTGGTTAGCACCACTATAAACACTTATATGTATTTACCCTGAGAAAGGACAAACGATAAAGACATGGAGCTCTGCTATGAGCAAAGATGAATTTATGCTTGAGAAGATAGAAAGTAGAAAGATGTCTCCATAATCAGAAGAAAATGAACACCCGGAGAGACCCAGGTTTCTTTTCACACACTGTCCTGACTTGAACAAGCTTTACAAAGGCTGGCAAATCGGCGTAACAACACATCCACAGGGATTAAGTTAGGATTTCATCTTGTCCTACAGAAGATAGCATATTATACCATGAAATCTTGTCAGTGCAGTATCTTTTCTTTGTCAGCCTTCTTAAGATGTTCAGTAATACCTCACTTCTTATATCAGATTTGTGGGTATGTAAAGCTTTGAGCTCTGTGGTTTCCAGACCCTTTATTAACTAGGCATTCATACTTCTCTAAGACCGCAAATCTGTCAGTTGTGATTGAAATAAAGAGGTGGTGTGGGTACAACATGATCAAGATCGCACCTTTACACTCATTTTAACAGCACATTTACACTCATAAATGCATATATTTACTAAGCCTCAAACAACACACGACAGCTCTTGATAAAGTATCATTTTTGACATGCCTTATGTCAAACATGCAACAAAGCAGCTATCATCAGCTCTGTTTGTACTAATGACACCTGCTGCAGCACATTGACCCTTAAGCTTCCCATAAACAAATGAAAAGAGATTTCATCCCCAGCTTAGTAAACATCCCACCCCCTGCCTCCATGACTCAGTTTAGACTTAGATTAGCGTCGTAATGATGGCTTGGCCTAATGAGGCCTGAGGGGACGAGCTGTGAATTGGGCTGTTTGGAGAGCCGCCATGCTTCTCTTCAACCAGTAATGCGATTATGGCACTGAATGAGAAAAAAGGAGCCTCACCACAATCCTCAAAGCTGAAAACTGAGGTGATGTCCAGCGAGCCACGCATGCATTTGGGCCACACGCATCAACACAAACCGTTTTAAATCATATGTGACTTTGTATACATAATATAAAAGCTACGTTTACTCCTCAATGCCTCATTATAGCTCCGAGCTACCCAGCATACTTTCCTCCCATGTCATAATGCCATAAATTCCCTCTCTCCTGTGTTTGTGGCCTGTAAGCCTGTCTCTAATTGCCAGCATCTGTCTGACGGCCTGCTAATGATGGACCCAAGCCACTGAGGAAGCAGAGTGGATGAACTGTTAGTGGGCAGGAGTAAAGATAAACCAGTTTCCAGTGCCAGATTACTTAATCGAACCCATTTTCCAGCCTGAAAAAAGACTGAATCCTGTTGAAGTATTCAGCTATAGGGTGTCTAGCCAATAGCATTATGTAAGAATGAATAGATTTTTTGCATCTCCAATTAATTAGAAGGAATCATCTGTTCTGTTTGCTTAGTTGTCGTGGATGTTATGGACTAACTATTCATGCGGTGGAAGATCAGATCAATCACTTCCAATATCTTCTAGTTTTTCATCTCGTTTGCTTCTCTTAACAGCATATCCTCTCTTTCTCCTTATCTCACTGTGTGCCTGTAGCTTTCCCAGTCCCCTCTTTTTTGGATAATTCTGTGGGCCCTTGAGTTTGTAATGTGAGCAGGCGTGGGTGAATTAGAGAGGGAAAGAGCGAGTGTAGGCTCATGGGAGGAGAGAGGTGAAGAGGGCCATAATAGCCAGCCAGATGGAGAGAGAGAGACAGAGCCGCCCCACTTCACCCATAATAAGGGGTAGTGCTTTTAAATGCCTATTTTACAGCCTTTTTCCAATTCAATTGAATTAACCCCTATTTCCAAGCAATTTGGTCCCATGTTGTTATGGTTACAGAGACGAGATGACAGGATACTAGCGTTCCGCCTCAAATGGAGGTGTATGTATATGTGTGCAGGCTAATGCAGTTATTTTTCTACAGATATGTGCATGCTCCGTTATGACTTGAGATAACATTCATATGCATTTACACTAATGTGATTATTTTCTTTCTATTTTTGCAGGATCTTTCCGAGAGAATACCTGTTACAGCATGTGCACCTCTACTCATTGTCAGATCTGCAGCAGGTAGTTTTATCTCTTTCCTGTATTAACATCTCTCTTTTTTTATTTTAAACATATATATGTGTGTGTGTGTGTGTGTGTGTGTGTGTGTGTGTGTGTGTGTGTGTGTGCTATGTGAGATAATCTACTAAATTCTTCTGAATGGAGTAAAAGGTAGTAAAATGTTTTACCAATTGAGCTGAGAGTGTGCAAACTATCAAAGATGTCATAAATTAACATGAAGGATTTCAAACTCTGTCAGCATGTAACAGTTGCTCCTGAATGTCAGTGCAGTAGATATAAAATATCAATTCAAATGGCAAATGGCGGTTATGCAGGAAGTCAGTTCTCATTAATTTCACATCAAACAAGTGTCCTAGCATAGTTATCACAGATATTCATCACTGTAACTATGAATATGATCCAATATCAATATTTTATTATATCTTTCTCCATGTAATGGACTTCAGTTGGAACCAGCGGGCTGAATGACAAAATTGCAGTTTCAGTGCAGCTTAAAAGGGCTCAACACGATCCCAGGATTAAGGGTTTTATCTAGCAAAAAAATCTGTCATTTTCATAAGAAAATAAAAATGTATATACATTACTTTTAACCACAAATGCTCATCTTGCACTATCTCGACCTCACGAATAAGGTAATCACGTTGGAAAGATCCTGTGTGATTTTGGCCCAAAGCACCGACCCAGTGTTTACAAAACGAACGTGCAAAGAAAGTCAAACACCCTTTACAAAAAAGGTAAAACAACGATGTCAGATGATTTTGAAGTTGGAGCAGAAAATGAGATGCGGTTTCTCGTCCCGGCCTGCATGAATTAGCGGGCATGCATCGCAGAACTAGTGCAAGCCGTGCATTTTTGTTTATGCAACTATATAAATTATTATTATTTATTCATTACAATTCTTTTTTAGAAAATGGCTGATGGTTTCACTAAATGAGAACCTTATTCATCGGCTGGTATCGTCTAGAGCCCTTTGCAGCTGCATTGAAACTGCAATACAGACCTTCAACCCATTGAAGTCTATTATATGAAGAAAAATCCTGGAATGGGTCATTCTGTAAGTGAACTAATCCTTTAAAAGTGTCCTTTTTTTTTTTTTTTTTTTTTTTTTTTTTTATACACTTGAGCACCAAATCAGCATATTAGGATTATTTATGAAGGGTCATATGAAACTGGAGTATTGGTTGCCGGAAATACCATCAAAATAAAATAAACATGTTTTTTGACATTTTATTTTGTGCATGTTTTGACCGCATTCTTGACTGTGAATGTCACTTAATATTTGTTTTTTTGTTTTCAATGGAATGACATTCATACATTTTTGTGTGGCTGATATGTTAATAACCTGGTCCCACCTGATTGTGATAAAATACTTCATCGCACTCACACACAGAGAGACACACCTGTAGCACACATCATCACCATGCGCAGTGTCTGTTAAGTGTCATCTGGCAGTGGGAGTTGAGAGGCTGTGGAAGTGAGCTTTTCACACCCTTCCTCTCGTAACCCTGATGTTCGTAGAATCACTGTAGATCTACGTGCAGCCTCAGTTTCAATGACACACTAACCTTCTGCGTTTCACTTACTGTTGTGAATCCATCTGTAATATGTTTAACAGGTTTCTGCAGGTCTTAAAAATTCTTTATTTTTCCCTTACACAAATTAAGGCCTTGAAAGGTTTGAAATCTAAGCAGAAAGTCTTAAATTCATAAAGGCATTGCATTAAATGTTGCATCCTTTGCTTTTCCAATACAAATATCTAAACAACTTTAAATACTTAAATTTGACTTGATGCAGAGTGAAGATGTGAATTATGGAGAAAAGAAATGAGTTTAAAACAAGAACAGCCATCTGTTGATGACTTCTCTGATTTAAGTTAATTTCTCTGAGACCGTTGGCAGATATTTGTCCTTTTTTTTGAAATCATAAATCCACTTTATTTTGATAACTTTTCCCAGAAAACATCTTAATTTAAGATTTTTTTAGACATTTCCATGAAAAACAAGACAAAAATACTTAGAACGATCATTTCTTATGTTTTTGTATTTGAGATTGGTTGAAAATTGTGCTGCTAATACATCTCATTGTGTTCTCTTAAGACATTTATATTTAGAGAACATATTGACATATTGTTCCCTTCCATTTATTCCTTGCAGAAACCACTCGTATTTTAATCCATTTTTATAAATTTTGCTCTTGTTTTTGGCTTATTTGATTGAAACTTTATTCATCATTAAAATGTTGAACTAAAATTATGAAATTTACATGCTTTAACTTACATGTTTGAAATAACTATTCATATATAATAAATATAAGAAACCATGCTCTCCTCTTTATTTCTCTCTCTCCTTTCCTCATTCTGCACCCCGTTTCTCCATAGCCCCCTGTTACCGTGCATGCATTTTTGTCATTCTTCTGTTTCTTAGGAATGACCCCTGCCCTTATTTTTCTGTTGCTCTCAGAACATCTATTCTCCTGTCCCACATCCCCTCTCCCTTCTGTCTCCTGGTGGGAGGCTGGGGTCCCTCTCCACCCCTCCGCCCCCACCCAGCTAACTAATTACTGCCATTCAGGAGCAACAGGCAGAAAAACAAAGCGTGACAGTCCTGCCTCTGCTTCTATTCCATTCTGTTCTTCCCCAGCATCCCAATGCCTGACACTGCCTCTCTGTCCCTTTTTTCACGTCTTTTACATTCTACATGTCAATTACAGCTTGTCTTATACAGCTTGGATATTTAATTAATAGCAAATTTTATTAATTCATTTATTTTTAATTAATTCAGTTGATAAATGTTGAAATATTTTATTCATATATATATATATATATATATATATATATATATATATATATATATATATATATATATATATATATATATATATATATATATATATATATAAAATGTATTATTATTATTATTATTATTATTATTATTATTATAATATATATATATTTTTTTTTTGCCACAAAACAAAGCAGTCTCTCAGTCCGAAAACCGATGCAACCGGTTCTTGACTCGAGAACGATTCAATCGTTCATTTATTATCTGGCTCGGCTCGGTGTTCATCTTCTCATCTCTCTTCACAGCAGTTCAGTCAGTGTACTGTTTGAGTAAATGAATTACTCCGGGATATCGGTTTGTTTGAACTCACAGGGAGTGTCAGCCACGTTAAAAAAGTTCACGGTTTAAGTCATTTGTGGATTAATGGGTATTGGAGACGCGAACAGTTTCAAACCACTCAGTTCGATTTGGTGAACTGGTTCAAGAAGAACCGGTTTACATTTTTCTAAAAATCCTGTCATACGTGCACAAACTGACAGTCACCTCTATTACTAAATATTGTGGAAACATAATTTTCTGTGAAGTTGCTTTGTAACGATTTGTATTGTAAAAAGCGCTATACAAATAAACTTGAATTGAATTGAATTAAATCGAATGATTCGTTCGAGAACCGGACATCACTGCACTGTTTTGAACGCACTTCCAACAGACCCAGAAGAGAAGACAATGCTGAATAATGTCGTAGTTTTTGCTATTTTTGGACCAAAATGTATTGTCGATGCTTCAACAAATTCTAACTGACTCTCTGATGTCTCATGGACTCCTTTTATGATGTTTTTCTTACCTTTCTGGACATTTTCAATAGAGGGACAGAAAGCTCTCAGACTAAATCTAAAATATCTTAAACTGTGTTCTGAAGATGAACGGAGGTCTTACGGGCTTGGAACGACATGAGGTAGAGTCGTTAATGACAAGATTTTTGGGTGAACTAACCCTTTAAATGCTCTCTGTACTGTCGGTACTTTGTCGCTCTTCTTGTGTACTACTTATACATGGAATTCGCCGCAAGGCCTTTATGCTGTCTCCCCCACTGCCTCTGTTAAGCCCAAATTTGAGGCATTTCCCATTCACGTCACATTACTTTCTCTTTCAGCTTTTTAATTGGCTTACCTTATTAAGGAGCCATTTTCTTTTAGTGTTGCTACTTAATGCCGGTTCCTCCGCAGCTCTGGAATGCTCGCCCTCCGTGTCGAGGTCACTGAATGTTGAACTATCTCCAGCAAGTCTCCAAACACTATAGACTGAAACCAAATGCTCTCCCCTTTTAGTTCAAACAATTAGCACAGTTTTGGGCAGTCTTCCTTTTCTCTTTTTTTTTTTTTTTTTTTTTGTAAACGACCCCGTTGACCATATTTGTTTGTGTAAGACTTGCCTAGAAGCCAGCTTTGTTTGGCCACAGCCTTTTGTTTGAGATCTCCACTGAAAGAGTAAGAAAAGTTTACTCATTGAACTAAGATGGACAAACGTACGAGTGCAATAAATGCTAATTGTATTATATGTTGTACTGAAGGCAACAGCATTGTCCTTGCCAAGATTAGGCACTTCATTGAGCTCCGGCGACAACTTTCAGGTCCTCGGAAGTTACGTATCGGAATCTATTTATTCCTCGCTAAGAGAAACTTTAGCTTTCAACATATCCATAAAACCATCATGCTTCAAGGATTCCTTCATGGCACCTGGTCTACTGTGACCGAAACATTGAAACTTAAGGCGCTTTCTTTAGTGACCACTTCTTACGATACCCTGGCAGGCCGGCTCTCTCACACTTCTTCGCACACGATGGTTGTAATCCTGTTTTGCGAGGCCCTGGCAGGGAGGGTGTTATCCAAACAGAGCTCTCACTCTTTTTATCAGTCTAATCTGGGCCCTTTCTCTGCCGTTTAATGGAGCAGGCGAGGACATTAGGGCCAGGGTTGAGGAGGGGATGAAGAAGTAGGCGCTAAACTGTGATTTTAGGGGATTAAGCAGCTAACGACAAAGCACATGCAAGACAGGAGCAGAAGGTGGGGGATTTGGGGGGAGTTGATTTGGCAGACGTCACCCATGTTCCACACAATAGCCCATAATTTAAATTATAATAAATATAATCCCTCACATAGAAACTACAATCCAAATGACTACAAAACATCACCCTATAATAAAAATGATTTTAAAAAAGCCCCCCCAAAATGATGTAACCATTTCAAAACACAAGAATATCCAATGATCACAAACCTGACTTGTTTTTAACGATATTTTTACATGTAGCTTAAACTTGTGCAAAAGTAGGAAAGGGTATAATATTACTTGGTAAATCATTCAAGTTATTAACAGCTCTTGCAGAAAAAGCTAAACAACCAAAATCAGTAACTTTAAAATGTGCTTTTAATCATCTTGTAAAGAAGCTCTTGTTTGTAATATTCCCAGTACGCAAAAAAACAAAAAAAACAAATGCTTTTAAGGGTGAGGGTGCAAGGTTATTAACATTTGTGTACATTAAACAATAGTTAAACAACAAAAATTGTCAAAAAAAAAAACCTTCTTGTCAAAATACTTGTATTCTTGTCAAATACTTTTAAACTTTTTTATAGAAGATATGTAAGGTATATAGGTATATACAGTATATTGTGAAGTAATACAAAAGAGAAATTAGGAAAAATCTAAGAATGCAAAATGTCTTGCAGCTTCTATTGAAAGTTGACTCCTTATAAATGTAAAACTTCTAAGTTAAGGTGTCACTGCACAAACTATTTTAATTACTGTAACTCATTTAAATCAGTTGAACTTGTCTAGCAGTTCATGCATAAATTCTCACTTTCACTATTTTGTCAGTTACTCTTTTCAACAGCCCTCTAGCTCTTCACAGTCCCTCCCCATCAAGCCTGGTGCAAGCATACTCCCTGTTTTGCTCACAGTGTCTGCTAAATTATCGAAATGTTTAATTACTCCCTCTGCCAGCATTGATCAAGGGGAGTATATATCATCTTTAGCAAAGGGCGGCAAGTGTGCTCACCCCACCGCCTTGATTGGTGGCTTGCAGCGTTTCCTTAATGGCTTGCTATATTACTCGTCCTCATGGGAAAAGACAGGGTATTGCCTTCAGGCTTCTGTCAGCCCGGTCAGAGAAAAACAGTGGTATCTGAACTGAAAGCTACTTGATGGACGGATGGTTAAGGGCTCTCCTGGTACCTCTACAGAGAAAGCTTGCCAACAGCATCACCTCTATGTTCATTGGGCAATGACAGTGACCGCTTTATGGGTCTTTCTGCCTTGAGTCCTTCTGGCTTGGACAGTGCTTTAGTGGAATGTGAAGAATCTTTTCTTTTTCTTTATTCGTTTTAGTTATACTTTCTTATTTTTTAGATATTTCATTTAAAAAAACCTAGAGAAGCTATTTTTAACACTTTTTGGTGAACAACCATCCAATATAACCTTACAAACCAAGTTCAAGTAATTAAACATGTAGATTCTAGATTCCCTGTTCCCACAAAAAAAGTCCCCTTTTCAACCCATTCTCCCCGTTCATGCTGCGTATGTGTGTGTGCGCGCGTGCATGTCTTTCGTGGGAGACCACCGTGGTCCTTCCTTTCTTTCTTTTCCCCCGATCCCTCACATCCCACCCTCCCAAGCTCTCCTCTCTGCTCCACTGTCCCCTCTTCTCCTCCTCCATTCTTTGGCTGGCTCCTTGTGGAAGGGCTGAAGAATGCTGGCAGGCCGTTTAATTGGTGTGCCGCAGTGCTGCCAGGTGTATCCACTTGTCTCTGCCCCCTTGGTGAATATGCACTGGAGGTCTAGGCCCCTTCCCCGTCTCATTCAGCTGCCCACAATACGCCTTCTTCAGCACCCCGCTTTCAAAGACCAGGCCGATTTTTAACTACTCTGGCCGATAAATGGCATTCACATATTATTTTTTGCAGACAGTCTCCCAAAAGGAATCACTCCACCCTAGAGCCGAAGCCAACCCCCTACTCTCAAAGCATTCATTAGTTTTCATGTGGATTCCTGATGTGATGTCTTTTTTTTTTTTTTGTACTTTGCTCCCATTGTAACATGTTATTGTAAGTGTCCAGTCACTGAAATTTTCTGATAAACCTCTGTTAACAGGAGGGTTACTGTCCATTTGATAATGTAATTATTTTTTCATTTTTGCATTGACAGTTTGAACCTGTTCCTCTCTCATATCTGTTGAACACATTTGGTGAAGGCCTTTTGCTAGCTGAATTGCTGGGGTCGCATTTTACACTTCCCTAGGTTCCTCCTACGTGCTTTTCCGTCCCATTTCTCATCATGTTTAAAGCTGGCCTGCAAAGAATCTGCACCTGCAAAATGTTCCTAGGAAGTTCCGTAGACCTCAGACTATCATCTTTCACAAAGTTCCACACATCCTCTGTCCCTTCACATGTTTGTCTATGAATGTTTTGGTGAATTTGCATCAGCTTTGTACTACAGATACAAATGTGGAAATATGTTGAACACATTTTGCTATATTTAAATGCATTCTGCAGTATTTTAAAAATCTGAAGGGACAGGCAAGTCAGTCAGTAGAGATTTGAAGCTATTGTATTTATCACAGCAGGGCTCCAGACTGAAATTAAAACGGTCACAATGGCTCCTTAAGTGATTGATTTATTTATTTATTTGTCTCGAGTTCTGCTCAGTTATCCTTATGTGATGTTGCAGTGCTGCAGTTTAAACGTTCACGTAATTTTAAACCATTCAATCAATTAAAAAATAAATTCAACTTCTAAAAGAGGCAAAATAAACTCTGTTTGCTGTCTGATGGACATGTGTGCACAAAAGGCTTCCAGTCACACAGTGCAGCTTTATGTACTACATTTCTGTAGTATTTATTTGTTAGTTTGTTAGTCTGGAAAATCTAAAGGACGTTTTATATAGTTTGTATCTTTGTCCTGTTGAATTTATTTGTACAGTTGCTTATAATTAGTTTCTCTGTTCTTATTTTATTACTGACTATTTATTTGTCTTCTATAAATTTGATGAATTTTTATATTAGTTCGGTTAATATTAGTGTTTGTTGTGGTATCGATATTGGGACATTTCAGTGGTATCTAAAATGCTGGCATCAAAAAAATCTTATTTCCAGCAGAACTAAACTATAGTGTGATGTAGTTCTCGTCAAATACAGTGACTCATGTTTTAGTCATATCACCCACCTCTACACTGTCTTTCTCTTTCTTGCAGGTCATAGATGGAAAGCTTGCTCCCTTCCTCTGTAAGGTGATCAAGTTTGCCAGCTCTCATGTCTATAGCTGTAGTCTGTGCCGGGAGAAGGGCTTCATCTGTGAGCTCTGCCACTCTGGCCAGGTCATCTATCCCTTCCAGGAAAATGCCACTAAAAGGTGAGACCTGTAGCCACTCTGACTCTCCAGCGAAGTGGAGTGCTGTTCCCAGAACAGATGCTGCTGTTTAAACACTGCAACACTGATAAAGCCTCCGCTATGATTGGTTAGGACTGCTACAGTTTAAGTTGTACATTTAGACATTTAATTTTACCACATTTTTCATAGTTTATTCTGTTCCAAAAGAACCCTGTCACATTTGTTCATCATGAAAAAAAAATCTTTTAAACAAAAAGAAATCAATAAATTATATATTTTTAATTAATAATGCATATATATATATACACACATTAGGGGTGTGCAGTGAAGCCAGTATTTGTATCTGTAATGATCACAAAATTATTCGTAGCTGTATTCAGATAAAACCGTAAGTAGGCGGAGCTTGAACCGGAACATTTTACAATTATAGTTGCGAAGACCATTATGGTTTTAGAGACTTTGTTTTTTTCATAGTTATCACTGAACAAATATGCGGTGTTTAACACAAAAAAAAGTAATGATTTTAACATTTATTTAAATATCTTCTAACAGTCGAAGGTGATACCCTTGTATAGATAAAGTTTCGAGCGCGAGTTCAAGTCCCATTTTGGGGACCTTTCGTGATCCATAAATATTTCAATATCTTCTAATTAAAACCGTAAAGGTTACTATGCAGTTTAGAAATATGAAAATGGATTTAAGTAATTTCCAGGAAATGCATGGAAAAAGCCAAGTGCAACACTGCTATTTCATTTGCGCTTATTTCATTTATAAAATTTACACTCATTTACTTTATACACTTGCTACTGCATTGTAATATTAGAGGTTTATGTAAATCAACATGATTTCCTTTGGCTCACCGGTTCCTGCGGAGGTTAGCTATTTACCTTAAGTAATTTTCAGGTCTAGAAAAGTATGGAAAAATGAGAACAGAGTATGGAAAAATATGTGTGCTTCGACTATTTGTCGACTGATTTAAAATAGACATCCTGTCAACTACTATTATCTTGTTAGCATGCTTTAGGTTTTTTTCATGTTAGGCGTGCTTCAAAATGTAAGACGTTTTTAGCTCTGGTCGTCTGTTTAACTGATAGTTCTCTATAAAGAGGAAATCATATTAAGAGTTTTTAAAATTTTTATCAAAAACAAGGCTTTTAATTCTTTTGTGTAAAGCATAGACCGCTTTTAGGAATAGAACACCAGTAGTTCGTCTGGTTAGTATGGCACAGCCTCTTGGCCAACAGAGATCTTGGGTTTTAGTCTTGGTTTGGCAGCCCAAAAACTTTAACCACTGGGCTACTACCACCCATGATGGTGCACAGAAACAAGTTGTTTCTCTTTAGAGGACTGAGGAACACTTGAGCTCCTAAATGTTCTAGTAAAGGAGAAATACATAAATATATACATACACACACACACACACGCACGCACACACAAATATAATGTTTTGGGTCATTAAGCTTTTTTATTGTTTTTGTTTAAATCAAGGATACGTTAAATTTATAAACATGACATAGATTGTTACGAAATATTTCTATTTCAAATAAATGCTATTTTGAACTTTTGAACTGGAAAAAAATGTATCACGGTTTCAAAAAAATGAATTGTTTTTAGCATTATTAAGAAGAAATATTTCTTGAGCACTAAATTAGCATAATAGAATAAAATCCGTCATCAAACTGGGCCTTGTTTGTAAAACAAGCATCTTCGAAATGCAGGGAACAAACAAAAACACTTGCACAACTCCATTGATGCTCTGTAAAAATAAACTCAATCCACTGGTCCCTTAATGCTGTTTTTTTTTTTTTGGTAATTTGTGCAGGGTTGTCTTGCCCTGTCAACCAAAAACACACTTCTTTTGTGACATTTCGCTCTCGCTCTGATCAGTGAAGTCTGTTGTGCTCTCAGTGCTCTGCTATAAGGGAACGCGCGCTCTTCCGGCAGACGTGCCCTCAGGACCCATATAAGGAAATTCCGCTCCATCTAACGTCACACAGAGCCATACTCGAAAAAACTTTCCAAAACTTGTGACAAACCGGAAGAGGTATTTTTGGAACAAAAATACTCCTTCAAACGTACAACTTAATTTTTGAAACTTTGTCCATGTTTAGCAGTAGAATCCAACTCTTTAACAGTGTAAAAAACTCAGTATGCATGAAATAGCATTTCACCCCCCCTTAACAATATTATCGTTTCTACTGTACTTCAGTCAAACAAATACAGTGAGCATAAAATAATTATTGCATTAAAAAAACATAAGTTGTACTTACCTTTTAATGTTTTGAATAATTTATTCATGAAATTTAAAAACATAATTTAAGTAACCTTGTTCTCACCATGAATATAGCCAAGATAGCTTGCATAGCGTTAAATCATAAAGAAATACATATATATTTGTGTTGTATATTTGTACTCTGAATGTCATTAGATCTTCTGCCAAAACTTATGATTGCACGAAAGTGATTCTTCATGAGCGAAAGCAAACAGACCATATATGTGACAATGTACTACAAACCAGTCTTAAGTCTTAACATCGTCTGAAAGCTGAATAACTAAGCTTTTCATTGTTGTATGGTTTGTTAGGATCAGACAATATTTGGCCGAGATACAACTCTTTGAAAATCTGGAGGGTGAGGGTGCAAAAAAAGTCAAAATACTGATAAATCGCCTTTAAAGTTGTCCAAATGAACTCTTAGCAATGCATATTGCTAATCAAAAATTAAGTTTTGATATATTTACAGTAGGAAATTTACTAAATATCTTCTTGGAACATGATCTTTACTTAATATCCTAATGATTTTTGGCATAAAAGAAAAATTGATCATTTTGACCCATTTTGACCATCAGTGCTCTAAATGCAGGTGCGAGGGCTGCGGTGCCGTCTTCCATGCCGAGTGCCGGATGCGAGCTCAGCCTTGCCCACGATGTGTGCGCAGAGAACTGCACAAGAAGCCGGCGTCATTCTGGAAGAGGCACGGCCCTCACGACAGCCCTGATGATGAGACGCTGGACTGCTTTGAGCTGGACACCTGAGACGAGAGCGGTGCAAAGCACACTGCACAAATAAAGTCCAAGTGCTGCTGCATCCGACAAGGACAAGCTTCCTTGCTCCCTCGGAGGACTTGCTCCGTGAATGCCGAGAAACAGTGGCATATTTTTTATTTTTTTAAATGTTCTCCCTCACCTGAGAGAGATGGGCACAGAGACAATAATTCAGCTCCCAAAGAGCGGAGTCTTCATAATGAGACCAATTTACCCTTGCCTTTCATCTACCAACCGACAAATACAGGCAAAGTACACACACACACACACACACACTTGCACATAAACACACTTTTACTGACAGATGTTAAAGAATGCCCCTTCTGGCAGACTCACAATCCAAGAGCGATGATTCATACCAATTTCTGGACACAAATAGAGCTTCTAATCCATTAATGGTTCGGTGAAAATGAGCGCTGCAAGATTCGGTTTCCCTTCACGCAATAGTTGACCTACAGTGCCGAAGACCTTGATCTCGAGCGCTTGAAGGCTGAACATAAAGATAAACATCCTTAGAAACAAAAATAGCTTTTTTCGGGTTCGCATTTTTGCACTTTACATTTAAGATTTGTCCCTAAATGTCTTCTTCTTTTTTTTCTTTTTTTTTTTTTTTTGCACTTTTTAGTCCTTTGGTTTGCATTGTACTGTGAAGAGGGAGCGATGTCTTGTCCCATCCACCTGATCTACAGTTTAAAAAGGTTGACTGTTTATCAACACTGAGTGGCTCTGCCTATAAGCAGCTGAACCACGTTGTTCTTGCTAACCGCCTGCTCCATGATTACAAACTACCCTGGGCCACCAAGCCCCGAAATTACAGTCTAGAGTTCCAGGGCTTTGTTTAGCATTCATAAGTCTTTTTAACAAGAAACGTAAAGAAAACCCGCCGTGGACAAGCTCATAATTCATGTCATCTTCCGTTTTTTTTTCCCCTTTTATAAAAATATATATATGCATACAGAAAATAGCAGTAGGCATCTCTTCCTGGACATTTCACCAGCAAATAGATACTTCAGATATAAATCACACTCCGCATTACTGATATAACATTCCAGAACAGTTACTGGTTATACTGGACTTGAATCATTCTGGCTGGAGCTGTACGCTTGATGTTTGACAGTGCGAGGAGCCGTCTGCTGAGATTTACAGCATTACTGGTCGACAGTGTTAGTTAATGAACTCTTTGAGATGCGTCTAGGTCAACATACATATCATTTGCTACCATGTTACATTTTGTTTTACGAGAATATGTGTTCATTCCCTTGAGCTTATGTTTTGCACCAAGAAGTTTACTTTTGAATGCGATTCTGTCTTGGTTTACGTGCGGTCGGTGTGTGATAGGACAATGTAGATGGATGGATGATCGTGTTAGCTGTTCAGAATACTTGGTTCTATTTATTGAATCTGTTTTGCCTGCCTTAAATTAAAAGCCAATGCATCGACCTGTTGATGTTCTTCAATTAGCAAGCTATAGTCATTTGAAAAAAGTTTCAGTATTTATCAAACTAATAAGAATATAAGGCTATACATAGAACATATCATAATATAATCTTTTTTTTTTTTTTTTTTTTTTTTTACCTTTCTAAAAAAAAGAAAAATAGATCGTGTGTGTTCCCATAAGATATCTCATCATTTTCCCATTTTAAGCTTGACCTGAGTTAAATGCACCATGCTTTACATGATATTATAAGATGTAATGGTGTATTTGCAAACTGTTGGCTTTGAAAGTTTGATGTATTATGTTACATTATCCGCACTGTTCTTTAAATCAGGGATTCTTAACACACTGAATAATGGTCAAGGAGGGACAAACAAAAAGGGAACTCAGTGGATGTACTTGGTGAATATCTTTTGTTCTTTCAGCACACCAAGTCTTTTATTATGGTCTTTATTTTCATATTTGTTGAAGGCGTAATTTGAAGTTTCTTTTTCTGCTGTCATGTTGTTCTCAGTTGTATATTTACATATCAGTTTTCTTTCCAAAGTATTGCATTTCTATATTTCTCGCTGTAATTTCTGTATCAGTTTCTGGAGTTTCCCTGTGCTTTCTTGTATTCTGCAAACTCTTCATTACGGACAACCTCTTATGCAACTACAAATATTTGTGTTTCAGCACAGGTGCGGGTTCCTTCCAGTTTTTCCTCTTCTTTTTTTTTTATTAAAATTTTTTTTTTTTTACCACTGATGCCAATAAAGTAAATTGCTTATTACATTCTCCTCTTTTTATGCTTCAACACTAATCTCGTCATCTGAATTAATTTGAGGATTTAGGGTTCTTCACAGATTATTTTCTTGGTCAGATTCCAAGGTGGCAGCAGTGGAACAAATGCATCATGGCCGTGGCCGTGGTGTTCCCTTTTTGGGTCCCGGTGCACCGGAGTAGGTCCAAGCATTGACTCACAAGCTAATCCCAAATTAAAAGCCACATGGTTGTATCTGGTTCTTTCTGGAGTTTAACCAATAACCACTGGACCTGTTAGAGACCACAGTACGAGGCTTCTCATTTTTAGCGCAGTGGTACTGACGTATAAACGATTGAAATTCAGTCTAGTGAAGTGATTATGATTCTATTGAGTCTAACAGTTACCATGGAGGTATTGTCTTCATCTTTGAGGCATTTTAAATATTTGTCCAACCTATCCAGGGCTCAACGGACAACGAGGATGGTCCGCTGGCCCAGAGTTTCGTGCCAGCTGACACTGAAAATTGAATGCCTTGCAAATGTTCGCTCTTCATTTTTGTTGCAAGTTCTGCTGATTTGTCAGTTAATGTTATTAAACTGGATAACATAAAAATGGGGTTTGTTGAAATTGCAAAAAAGTCTTGTGATTGTCTTTAAAAGTATCAGTAAGAATGTGTCATAAACTACACATTTCCGTGTGTTGATTTTCTTTTTAGTAAAGAAATGGGATAATATTAGTGTCGAGAACAATATAAAGAAAGCCCAATATTACTAGCAAAAATAGAAATTAAATGATAAAATAATTTCTATAAATACAGATATTAAAAATGTATCCTCCAAGCATTCTCATTGTTGAGCCGTGCTATATCTTTCTTTTCTTTATTCTGTTGAAAATTTATATAAACCATATTTGGACATTTTCCACTTTCCGTTCTTCTATATGTATTTGCGATGTATTTACATGAACATTTTTCAAATTAAGGATAATTTTCAATATTCACGTTTTTTTATTCAAGCAAAATATTTCACCTGATACATGTACATAAATACATACATGGATACATATATGGTCTCAGTGGACACCTGTGTGTGTTTGTGTGTTTTGGGGGGTAACCTATTTTATGTTTACACCATATATCCAGTTTTATCACCTTACATGTACATGGGAAAATGGACCAGATTTGTTTAATATTATTTTCACAAACCTTTCCCGGATCTTGAGTGATGTCTCAGTTAAGCTAATGGCTGGCCACCCCAGACGCTTCCTCCCTGGTTTACTTTTTCAACACTTCCCTTATGTTTTTTTTCCTCCTCCCTGTAATTTTTTTTTTTTTTCTCTCTCTTGAAAAAAAAAACTGTAATTTGTCCTGGCTTTAGAGAGCTCTAAAGCCTTTCTCTGACAGAATAATCCACCAGGATCCTGCCACTGCCGATGGGCCAGAACATGCCAAGTCTTCCTCTTGTGTTTGTGTGTGTGTGTGTGTGTGTGTGTGTGTGGTGGGGCTGCTCACTAGTTCTTAAAGCTGGTTGTCGAGCCTGGGCTTAAAATTGAGGCATCCTACTGATCCATTACTCCATTATGCTGAAGATGCCTTTTAGATGGGTGTTTTCACACATATCTGGACTTGTTGCATCCTTTTTTGGACTGGGGGAGATTTTGTGTGTGTGTGTCAAGAGGATGTTTTTAGGGATATGCTGTGATTTTTCATACGCATTGAACAATAGAGGAATTATGGTGAGGTTGTAAATAAAAGAAAGACAAACAACACTTCAGATGCGTTTTTCTTTCTTTTTTTTCCAAAATAAAAAGCATGATTGTCCCAAGGAAAATCTGTTTTGTAAAAAATTCCAATCAGCCCAGACAAGCTGAACAGTCCGTTCTTGTTCCATCATCCTCACAATACGCGTCTCCTGCACTGTCCCTTTATACCTAACCTGAAGGGGCGGGAGCGTATATTTTGTAGTTGCGCTATGCTTATGAGGATAGCTGTTGTTTTAGCAGGGCCGTGTGAATGTGTGTGTGAGCTGTGTGTGCACGGTCTGATTCATTTGCCTGTGATTTGTACTGAGGAGTGGGCAAATTGAACCCGAGTGTTGGTCTTGCTTAATTGTCGTCGCCAATTAGTGCATTGTTGAAAGCCACAATGGCTCCACTGTAGCAAGGGGAACGTTCTCCTTTGTGCTTCTCCAGTGGCCCACAGGCCAGTCAAGACTCATTTAGGACTGACAACAAGGGGCCAGAAATACCATCAGGAAAAGACAACAAAAGGGCAGTTTAAGGAGAAAAAGACGGCGGCAGAATGAAGACAATAGTGACATGAGATGGAGCATCAGGGTCTGATTTTTGTGAAAAAGGGGTTAGAATGTCTGATTCAACCCCTTATTCCCTAACGTCCACCTGCCGCACAAAGACAATAAAACATGAGCAATAACAAGACTTGACTTCAGTTGCCATTTCTCAAGGTCCGGTTTTTTTTATTTATTTTTTTTTATGTTTGTATGTTTGAGATCTTTTCATGCATTGTTATATCAAACACATTTTGTCCATAAATACTGATGCGTTTTAATAAAGCTATTTGTTGCTTAAAAAATATTTTTCTTATTATTATCAATGCCGAAGACAGTTAACTGCGTAATATGTTTTTGGAAACCATGATAATTCTTCAGGATTCTTTTATGAATACTATTCAGCGGCATTTATTTATTTAGTTATTTTCATGTATTTATTTGATTTTTTTGTAAAATTATAAAAATATATTTCTTTATCAGTTTGATCAATAAAAGAATATATAATCATTTTTATATTTATTTAATAAAATCTAAAATAATTATATAAAAATGATAAATAGCATTTATACGTATCTTTTTTTAATTGATTTTAACTGCTGCAGTTTTAAACTGGTACAGCGGTCATGTTGTTCAAATGGACTTATTTTTAACACTACGCTGTTAAAAAGCGTTTCCAGTTCAATATCCTATCACTGTACTTCAACAAAATACAACAAAAGCACCCCATATCATCTCATCTTCTCGTGCCAGAGACAGGAAACTAAATGCAGATGAGAAAAGGTCAATTTGGTGAGATTGCATCACACTGGCTTTGTGTATGAATTGTCTGTCCACACACAGACACGGAGAGTCGATCATCAGATAAAAGCATTTGCCCAAATGCAGGTTCAGGCATGTGAAGAACGAGAGGAGGGAGTGGAAACGAGAAAAAGAGGAAAAACCAACCACCATGGGATATTTTCATGCCCAGGAGACATCACAGAATAAAGCAGACGGCTAGTGTGCACCACACCTCATCACCCTTCAGCGCCATTTGATGTTGACAACGCTCTACTGCTCAACTTAAGTAAATCCAAGCTCGACTTATCTAGAGCTTGACTGAGACTGATTATAATCAGGTTATATTTCCTCCCTGCAAACTAGCTAAGTACTTTAGATACAAGTATGCATACTAGCAGTTTCCCTTGCAAGGCATATCATGGACACAGTATTCAGAAAGGAAGGTAGTCGGCGCACATGTGACTCCTTAAGGTGGGGTTTTGGAGTTAATGTGTGACAATATGCATAGGTAACCTATAAAACAGGTGCACAAGTGTCTGGAAAGATTGATTCGGTTACCATAGCATTTAAGACACAA
This sequence comes from Carassius auratus, assembly GCF_003368295.1. Taxonomy (NCBI): domain Eukaryota; kingdom Metazoa; phylum Chordata; class Actinopteri; order Cypriniformes; family Cyprinidae; genus Carassius; species Carassius auratus. Next base: position 12,454,519 of record NC_039276.1, on the reverse strand, counting down.
TCAAACATCTTGTGCGTTACAAGCAAAACAATGCAATCAGCCATTTGTGTCCTCGTCTGTCTGAGTGATTGATTCCTAAGCAAGTCTGTGGCATGCAGAGGTCTGTTTACTCTCGTCTTCTCAGACTTTCTGTGAGCTGATGTCATCTCAGTGTTAATCGAGCATTGGAAATACTCGACGGAGCAGTCGGATTGATCACTTGCACTTTTAAACACACATAATACTGGCACACACCCTGTGAGACCTTTGGACTTATAGAAAGCTGTGAGATTACAGAATCCTGGGAGAGAGAAAGAGAACCACCCTACTGAGAAGAATTCTTAAACATGCTTTCTGTCTGAGTAAGTGAACGGAGGAGTTTGTATAGCACCAGTGCAGACGTGTAGGGAGTGAGCAATCATTTGTCATGCTTCTTTCTTAATAGCACAATAACTGAACTACTTAAATATTAATAACGCATACTGTACATACAGTGGTTCCCATAGTTAGTATTTTACTTTTGCAATGACTTTTAATCAGCTGTTCCCAAAATTATTTCTAGAGGATGTGATGTCATTTTTCCCTCAAGTTTATTATGTAAGTCTATTATCATTTTAAAAACGTATAAAAATGTTTTATTCAATATTTTGCTCCAAAAGTGTTAGTACTGTCTTTTTTAAAAATAAAAATCACTTGGTTTGATTTTTCAATGCTATTTATACATTATAGAAGTTAAGCTGATAAAGTTATTTTATTATGATTCATATTCTATTCAAGTATTAATTATTGGCTTATATGTTCAGTTTTTATTTTAATTTCAGTTCAAGTCTCAGTGATTAATTTATTTATGTGCTTTGTCAGGTTTTATTTAACTTTGTTTTTATCAGTTTTAGTAATTTTAGTATGTCAACATACTTTTCAGGCAACATATATAATTTTCTAGTTTTTCAATATTTCTAAATTCGGAATATATTCAACAATGATTTTTATTGGTTGTATTGCTTTAGTGTTTAAAGTTAACAATAACAACACTAATATGGCAAAAGTGTTTAATTCGTTCACAGAAGGAAGCACAAATCAGTCTTTCAGCTTTACAGCTGCTTCACCACAAAACAGGACAATAACAAACATCACCTTATTTGGTTTTATTTGGTTGATGATTCCAAACATCACAAATATGTAAACAACGTCTGAACACTGACCTAGAGATAGCATCCTACACACTAGCTGTTCACAAACAGAGTAGCAGTGTGGCAAGGTGCTCCTCTCTGCTGCTGTCTTTGTCTCGTCGAGGCGTGAGTGATTAAGCTTGCGTTAGGAGTCATTATCTGAGTGTTTGCACAGCTCCGTCTGTCCTGAATGGGCCCAGTGGGTAAACACAAACGTAATACAGGATACACTTGCACAAGAGACTCAAGGCCTTTTCATAGTCAAACACACACACTCTCACCAGTGCCATTCATTTCCCCCCAAATCTCCACTGACTAATTCAAACATCTTCATTATGGTTAAATGAGTAACATGTGGCATCTTCCCAGAATTATTTAAATGTAACATAAATGTACATTTTGTTGATTTGTGAAGCCATTGTTGTATAATGCCTAACCAGTTTAACTATTACATTTCCTATTCAATTTAGGGTGGAAACCATTGCTCAGGTCTCATTAAATGATTAAAAGCTTAATTTCACACAATGATATGAATGACGACTCCCGAGACAAACCATAGAAATAATATTCGTTTCATAGATAGATAGATAGATAGATAGATAGATAGATAGATAGATAGATAGATAGATAGATAGATAGGGCAGTTTTTTTCCACACAGATGACTGTCAGTGGCCCCTGGTGATAAAGGGGTTGGGGCCTGAAAGTTGTGGGCGTGTCATTGCGGGTGGAGTATTTTCACTCCACAGAACCTCTACGGAGTGAGTAATTACTGGCTCCGCAGCCAACCGAGGGAACACACGCTCTGTCACACAGAAAAAGAGGTTCTCAACAAATTAGTGGAAGATTCTGGCGTGGAATTGTGGAGTTTATACATGTTACAGTGTGTGACTCCGATGGACTGCTGGGAAACACTGAAGGAACTGACAGAAAGCTCATGAAACCTGTTGCTCTGAGCACTAATGCGAAAGGTGAACTGATTTATTTTTTATTATTCACCCTTATTATATTTTTTTAAAAGGAATTTATTTTTGGATTGTGTCAGATTTCGTTTTCATATTTTCTTCTCGATTTTTCGCCGTCTTTTTGGTTGTGAATCCGCCGGATTGCGTTCATCGGATGCATTCACCTGCCATGTGGAATTTAAAGCAGATCCGAAAGGAAACCTAGGCTTAAAATGTTACTTTGTTACAAAGTATCTGCGGGAAATGAACTTTCGACCTTAGCACGGTTTACTCGGTGAATGATTGACCATTTAGTCCACGGATGCGCGTGCTTTTCCATGGTACGTTCTGACGCTCAGTTCTATGTTTATGATTTTCTGTAGAATTACTAAGCTGTTGTTTGATTTAACTTTAGTCGTTTTCTTACTCTTTCAGCCCGTGTTTAGGATCATGGTCTGTATGAAAGACACTCACACAGTTGGAAGAAAGTGTGCTCGGGATCTGGAATGAAACTTCACTGTGATTTACAACCTTGTGGACTGTGGACATGCTGCTGGAGCAATTAAGGTTTCCTTTTGGGATTTCTTCTTTCCGAAACACAGCAATAAATTAAAAAAAGAAAGCAAGGAAAAGGGAAAAACCTGAGCCGAGGAAATACTCAAGAATTGAAATTGAGAGTTTTTCAGTACGGGGAAACCTGCAGATGAGCATCACTTCACCATGGAGACCTCAGGGATGCACCCGGTCAGATTTTGGCTGCACGCTCTGCTGCTGTTGCAACTGTCTCGGCTTGGTGATGCTGCCTCTAAGGATATAGTGTGTGAGCCAATCACTGTACCGATGTGCAAAGGGATTGGATACAATCACACCTACATGCCCAACCAGTTCAATCATGACACCCAGGAAGAAGTCGGCTTGGAAGTGCACCAGTTTTGGCCACTTGTCCGGATCCGTTGTTCCCCGGACTTGCTTTTCTTCCTGTGCAGTATGTACACTCCCATCTGTCTTCAGGACTACAAAAAACCTCTGCCCCCTTGCAGGTCCGTGTGCGAGAGGGCTAAGAGGGGTTGCTCTCCCCTCATGATCCAGTATGGGTTTGAGTGGCCTGAGCGGATGAGTTGCGAGCAGCTGCCCATGCTGGGCGACACCGATCGGCTTTGTATGGACCGGAACAGCACTGAGACCACAACTCTTTCACCTTTTTTCCCCAAACCCACTCCCAAGGGAACAGCACGACATAGACCCACCGTGAAATCTGCTCCACCTCAGAAGTGTGAGCGTGAGTGCCATTGTCGAAATCCCCTAGTGACCATTAAACAGGAAGCACATCCTCTCCATAACCGGGTACATACTGGCTCTCTACCCAATTGTGCTTTGCCTTGCCACCAACCCTACTTTTCCCTGGATGAGCGTACCTTTACAACCTTCTGGATCGGCCTGTGGTCAGTGCTGTGCTTTGTCTCGACACTCACCACTGTTGCCACTTTCCTCATCGACATGGAGCGTTTCCAGTATCCAGAACGGCCGATTATCTTCCTGGCTGCTTGTTATCTGTTTGTGTCGCTGGGGTACATCGTGCGACTGCTTGCGGGCCATGAGCGTGTAGCTTGCGAAGGCTCCGGCAACCAACAGCACATCCTCTATGACACCACGGGTCCAGCCCTTTGCACGCTAGTTTTCCTGCTCATATATTTCTTTGGAATGGCCAGCTCCATCTGGTGGGTGGTGCTTTCCTTCACCTGGTTCCTGGCGGCGGGAATGAAATGGGGGAACGAAGCCATCGCGGGTTACTCGCAGTACTTCCACCTTGCTGCTTGGCTCGTCCCCAGTGTCAAGTCCATCGCTGTCCTGGCTTTGAGTTCGGTGGATGGAGACCCCGTGGCTGGGATCTGTTACGTCGGCAACCAGAGTTTGGAGAGCCTACGTGGCTTCGTATTGGCACCGCTGGTCGTCTACCTCTTCACTGGCTCCCTCTTCCTTCTGGCTGGATTTGTTTCACTCTTCCGTATCCGTAGCGTCATTAAACAGGGCGGCACCAAGACGGACAAGCTGGAGAAGTTAATGATCCGGATCGGGCTCTTCACTGTCCTGTACACCGTGCCCGCAACTATAGTGGTGGCTTGCCTGTTGTACGAGCAACATTACAGGCCAGGCTGGGAGCGGGCCCTGGCCTGTTCTTGCCCGTCGGAGCGCCAGCAGCTTGGCATGGGGCCGGACTATGCTGTCTTCATGCTGAAATACTTCATGTGTCTTGTAGTAGGGATTACCTCAGGTGTTTGGATCTGGTCTGGGAAGACTCTGGAGTCCTGGAGACGTTTTGTGGCACGGTACCTCCCCTGTAGGACCCGGAAGCCACCTGTAACAGGCTCATCCATTTACAGCGAGGCGAGTACCGCTCTCACAGGCCGAGCTGGAACAGTACCCACAGGGAACTATCACAAATCAGCACCTTCATCACACATCTGAACATTTGCCAGAAAGCCCCGGTCCATTATAAACCCTACAACTGTCAAACGAGTGAAGCATGAAGTGTGCAGGTCATGACTCTGAATCACCAGGTGTCTGTTCGACTTGATGGAAGGAACAAATATATTATGAAGGATTTTTACAGGCTATTGGTTGTTTAATTGTAGCCAAGATCTTCTCATTCACTGGTCTAATTTGCAGAGCAATGAACATGTTGATACTTTGTGAGGAAATGCTAATTAGTCTGCTTTACAATTGTTGCTAGCTTCTTTCTGTGTTTGTTTTTCTAGACCATGAATGATGGAAACAATAAGATGTTTAATACTTGATATGAGTCAAGATAATTGAGGGGTTCGTGGAGATATTTAATTTATTTGTGTATTTTTGTAAATTATATCTTGTATAAACAGTCGCTCGGTTGTTTTTGTGACTTTATCAGGAGGATTATTTTGAGTACCGTCTAGTCTTTTAATTTACAAATTTGTTCTAAGATATGAGGTGCTTTCATGGGTTCTCTGTGTAAAAAAAAAAAAAGAACATTTCAGCTTATACTGTCCAAGTCTAGAGAAGAAGCAGTTCACATTCACCTCAAGTTGTTGCAGGCAGTTCTACACAGGTTAATGCTCACCAAATGTTTTTCAGTGTCCCTCAAGAGCCACTTATCAAAGCTATCTCCCCGCTGATAATAGATGGTTGGTTAAGCATCTATTGGGCAGTGTTAAATGATAGGATGTGTATGTTCCAGCTATAGAGTTTTTAGAAGAGTCTGCAGGTCTACTGTGTGAGCTTGACTTCCCTCTTGTGGTCAATGGTTCAATATTCATGAGGCTCAGGTCTTAACCAGCAGCCATACTAGGTTTGTTGAATACAACTTGTTTTCGGTCTGTTCATTTCCTTGTCAAGTCTCATAATCCAGTTTTTGGTTATTTTATGTAATTTCACCTTATTTGTGTTTTGAATCAGAAAACCAGTTGATGCACTTTTAGCAGACAGAATCCATAAATGTTGTTTTTGTAGTTTTCAGTGGAGCATTAAGGTGTAATATAAGCATTGATTGGCTACTTTTATGGTCTAATCTGTTGTAATATTACCATTTCCTGTGTAGTCTTTAAAATGTCTCACAATTTTGCCGCATGTCTGGTTGTGTACATACTCGTTTGGCTCTATACAAATGTAAATCTTGCAGAAGACGTGTCCTTTTCTGAGTCCAGACTGCAACTCTGTACATATGTTTTGTAAAAGATATGAAATACAGTGCTACAATTTTAAAGAGATTCTTAGATATTTATGAAAAGTTTCTTTTAAACATGTTTCTTTTGTTTCTCTTACTAGTAGAGAATAAAAGTGAAGAGCAATCTTTGAATCTGCAAGTCAAATGTTTGGTTCATTATTAATTATGATTTTTTTTTTTTTTACTCATGTTTTGGAGAAAGGAAAAAAAAGAACAACTATTTACCCAGATGATCTAGATTCTAATGTTTTGTTAGTAGAATGCTATCAATTTGGTATTTTTTAAAGGCATTAAAACCTGTAATTAATTCCTGTGTATATATGTATTTTTAACATTTACACAAATACAGTTCTAACATTTAATTAGCCCTTTTTGTGAAAGAAAAGTGTTAAATTCCCTGGATAATTTTTTCACTGTAATGCAACACAACAGACCACCGTTTTGACCGTTTGGAGTGACCTCGTAAAACATTCTTCAGAACTACAGAAATTCAGACGCGTCACATGATTAGTGTTTATTTAAAATACTCCATCTGCAAATGATTTCAATTAAAAACTGACAGTTCACAGCTAGTAGCCTACATAGTAAGCAAAAAACAAACAAAAGAAACCAGTCTGTTTTTGTCTCTATGGTGTTCTGCATAACGTCACAGCCAAAGGTGGGGCAAAGAACGAGTTCTGTCCATTCAAATTGGTCTTGGAGTGGCCGTTGTTCCAAGAAAAAGCCCTACGAAAGAACGGCATTGGATCTGCGGATGCCCACTAGGTTATCTGCACTGAGTGATCTCCTCATGGCCACTCTGCTCAGATCCTTGTACTTATCCTCACATAGTCTTGAGATAGCCTTTGAAATAAAAAAAACAGTTTATATGAGAAAGTTGGTAATTAAATTGACCCATTAGAAGAAGAAGTATGACTTGAGGACATTTTGTAGGTATGCTGCCCACCTCTAATTTCTGTGCGCGTTCGTTGCTCAATGGTTCCAAAGGAAAGCTCAGGTTGTTGTCGTCTGCTAAAGAGCGCAGGTCAAAGTAATACTTGGCGTAGACGCTGGCCGGCACGTTAATGTTAAACTGTAGCAGCTCCAGAAAATGTCTCTCCATCTCATTCCTAAAAATTGTATAGAGATTCAAGAGTCAGGATTGTCTTTTCTGGTTTAAAATCACAGATAATAGTACCAATGTAAATAAAGCCAGATAAAACCAGATATTAAAGCAGACAGATTTGAAAAATGAGCAACATGAAAACTATACAATACATTATTGGCAAAGCTACAGTCCAATTTTCTATATTTTCATTTGTCTTTAGTGTCACACGATCCTTCAGAAATCATTCTAATATTTTGATTTGGTGATTATGACTATCAAAGAAAACATGTGCTGCTTATATTTTTTTTCCAAGATTGATTCGGTTCAGTCGCTAGGGGCAACAAATGGAGTGGGCGAGAGGCTGGACCATTGTAGAGGAGTCTGAGAGCACTTGAAGCCCGCCAGCCCAGAGACTCACAAAGACTGCTTCAATGAAAGGGATGAAAATAGAGCGAAGGGGCAAAGAGGAGAGAAGAGGGCCATGGCCTTTAACATACACAATCATCGAGAACAGACACGTCCTCCCATAAACCTGTCTGTGTCATTTATATGGATATTGAGACATCAGAACAAACAAAAAAACAAGGTTTTGAAGGGTGTGGTTTCATTTTTTTGAAAACCTTGCATGCTTGTTCTGAGGGATATGGGAAGCCGTGAGGTCTGTAGGAGCTGTAGACAGGAAAGAGTTAGGAGTGAAGTGAAACAGGGTACTGTCTCCTCATTGCAGCACATCTTGGATTTTGGAAGGTGCGTTGATGTATCACATCAAGACGTTTTGTTCTAGATTATTTTGCTGTAACATTTGAGCAGAACACACACTGACTATATTATCTCACTCACATGTCCTCAACAGTGATGTCTTTGAGGATCTGACAGTAGTCGACGTTCCACACGGCCTGATCGTCCCAGACTTTCGAGGCCAGTAGGATGGCTCCCAGAACGATCCTCTTCCAGTTAGATGGGCAGATGTCCAGCTCGGCATACGTCAACAGCCTCTCTAAATATACCTGCAGCAAAGACAGCGGACACGAATGTGCTCAAAAGAGGGTCTTCCAAGGGTAACTTGTGATATGGCATCATTCTGTGAAAATTAGAATGAAAATACTGGCAACTCTTGAACATTTAGTTCATTAACACTAGTGTAACTTATGAAAAATCTATTAATAATACTTTTACAGCTTTTTATAATTTCAGAAAGAAATAAGGAATTTGTCTTGATGTTATTTAATCTAGGTTAATGGTCATTTCTACATACATTTGAAAATTTGAGGGTTGGTTAAGTTTTTTTGTTTTGTTTTTTACTCAAGGTTACATTTAGTTAGACTCCTGAACAGAGATCCTGTATTAGAACTGAATCTAAATTAACATTGAGCAATAAGCTAGATTTAATAAATGCTGTAAAAACTGTTGTTCATTGTTTGTTCGTGATACCTTAAAATTCAACCTTATTGTAAAATGTTTTATTACACATATTTGATTGTAAATAATCATAAGTTACTGGTTGTGAGGTAAAAGGAGGAAGTTGGAATCGAGTCTGGACCAATACTGGCTAAACGAACACATAATGATCCATTCTCTGGTGCTCTACTGTCCTCTAGTGGACATCAGGAATATTTATCTAAGCACCCCAATAATAATAAAAAAAGCCTCTGCTTTATGTTCGACTCTGTCTTTTTCTCATTGTACAGAATACGCTGAAAATGGACCAGTCCAGTCAGAAGGGCTGCTATTCTCTTACCAGAGTGACGATCGCACACTCGGCTGTGAGCTGTGCTGCACTGAACAGTGTCCGGACGAATCGGTAGATGAGTTTGTGTTCGGGGTCTGTGCGCGAGTAATCATCAGGAACCTGCTCCCTCTGCCAAAGGTAGCATTTAGACACATTATATGCTAAATATGTTCAAAACTTCAATTTCAAATGCATTTTACGGTTTATTTAATAGAAGTGTAAAGTCATTTGAAACTTCTGAAAACTAAGACCAGGCAGTCGTTGCCTTATGGTTAGAGAGTCTTGCTCCGGTGTTTATTCACGGTTTGTGTGTTTGTTCACTACTCACTGCTGTGTATGTGCACTTGGATGGGATAAATGCAGATCACGAATTACAAGCATGGGACTCCATACTTAAATACACATCACTTTCATATTTTAAAATGTCATTATGAAGACACCAAGACACCTTCTACTATTACAAAGAGTCGCTGTCATTGTGGTAAGTGGTAGACTTTAACCAGGTAGACTTGACCATATGGGATAACAGTGAGAAAAAATAACGCACTTCTTACAAAGTGTATGTAATATGCCAAGTCCCAAATAACAAAGGTAACTGACTGTTAATGCTTTTCCAAAAAATCCATTTCAAATGGATTTTAAACCACATACAAATCAGATCAAATGTGTAAATCAGATTGCAGAATTTTTTTTTGGCTCAGACTAAACAGCTAAACGGATTTAATGCACACAAAAAAAAATAGATACTGCAGCCTTTCTGAACAAAATCAAACAATGATTATAAAATGTGGAATTGTCCAACAGCTGCAGATGTTACTAAAAAACAAGAAAAAATAATAGGTTAACTTACAGATAAGGGGTGCATTCTTTCATCAAAGATGTCCAATGACCTATCAGAGTCCCTGAAATGGATTAATTAATATTTTTTAAAATCCCAGAACACATTTAAATTTTAAATGCAAAGTCTTATTAAAATGTGTGGGTCATATGATTTGCTTTTGAGAAAAGAACATAATCAAACGTACCTGTTTTTAATGTGATAATATATTGCTAATGTGACACTGGAAACAGAGAACAGAGAGGTAGTCAACATACAAACCAAAGCAAAATAAAGCAAACAGTACTCTCTCTACCTTTTCATTTTGCTAATTACTTTTTGGTCTGTACTCATAACTCATTAATTTCTCCATTTTACTATAAATGAAACTGCAGAAATAGTAAAACTAAAATGTTTTTATAAAACAGTGAACTGTCACTGACCATTTGATTGTGCTTTTCAGGTTGGGCTGACTGACAGTACTGTCATCAATGAATATCGTAGAGCAGGAGCTGTACTTCTTCGAAAGCAGCCCAGGTGAGACCTTCAGGAAGAATGAACATTTAATACACTCGAAAACCATATAACCAAGCACAACCACTAAACCGAATCCATAACACATTTACTCACATGGTTTATGTGGTTGCTTTTCCTCCTGTCCCGTACTGAAAAAAGACAAAAGCAAGTTATACATTTCATTATCAAATACTGACAAGCTGTGCCAGTAGCCATTTAACAAAGTGACCTTCCAGCTATTCAAAGTTTGGTCAGAGCACTAGTTAATATGCAGCTGCTAACAAGCAGGTAAAATGAAATTATAAACTCATTAGATTTAATTTTTAGAGACACTCACCATCCGTCTGTGACTTGCTAAGGAAGATCGTGCTGGCACGGGCATGATCTGATGGGTTGGACTCTAAAGCCAGATCTAGAAGACAGATAATCAATCAATCAATCAATCAACAAATGGGCATCCAAGAATGGGTGCTACATGCTTGATACCAATAAAATATCAAACTTTCAAAATTATTTCACACATACACTACCGTTTTCAGCAGTTTCGGGTTAATCTGGTTCTCTAATGTTTTTTAGTCTCAAATGTTTTAAGCCTCTTCTGCTTAACACAGATGTATTTATTTGATACAGTGAAAACAGTAAAAATGTTTGAACAGTTTTCTATTTTAACATATTATAAAATGTAATCTATTCCTACGATGGAACAGATGAAATTGCAGCAGTCATTCCTCCAGTCTTCAGCGTCACATGATCCATCAGAAATCATTCTTATAGAATGACTTGGTGCTCAAGAAACATTTTAGTATTCATTCTTTTACAAATGTAAATTAAAATCTTACAAACTGACCCCAAACTTTTGAACAGTTGTGTTCGTTCAGTATAGCATAACATTCTAATATTCCTGTTCATTTGATCTGCCCAACAAGGCAAATCCAAGAAAATCCAAGCAAATTCATCTTTAAACTGAAACAGCCCCCTATAAGGGAGATAAGACGGTATGTCGTCCTGCTCTGAGTGCTGATTGGCAGGGGCATGCTGCTACCCGCTCTTGCCACAGAGGTGAGGGAGGGGGGGCACTATAAGCCTACTGTATGGGCATTGCAATAGAACAAAGTGAGCTCACACCATAAGCTCCGCCCACATCGCCGTGTGCAACAGAAGCCAAATCCAATTCATCAAAATGAATAAGCAGGCATTAGAGTAAAGTTTTCTTCTCTTCAAACTTTTCTGTTGCAGGTCAACAACTATGAAACAAGTGTAAAGCAGGGTAGTTAAAGTTCATAAGATTGTAAGTTATAAACTGACTTTATAAGTAGCTATATGAAAACATATTGATTCTGTTTAGATAATTCAAGATAACTCTAGCAAACTGCTGGAATTCACATTCATTAAAATATGGTCACAGCAAAGCGCAGTGGACTAAAGGTACATCCAAACACGTACTCTAATAAATGAAAACCAGGAACAGTCTTGATATCTTTCTCTAACCCAAAAACTCTCATCCATTTCCTACCCGAGGAAATGAATGGCAAGGCAGAGTGAGAATGACTGGTCTAGAGGAACTTTAGTTAGGGCTGAGGCCCTGAGAGATTGATGGACATGGGTGAGAGAGAATGCTGACTGATAGGGAGGTACAGGAACGCCTGGTGACAAGGCAGCTTTAGTCCAAGGGCAGCAAACTAGAGCCAATTTTATGTTCGCTAACTCAGTAATCAAACGCAAAGCTGACATCACATTGATGGCAAATACAAATAGTGGATCACACACATAAAGATTAGACAAAGATCTCTAGGGTGTCTGTTATAGTGATTTTACTTCACCTCACCTTTTTTTTGTGAATGTTTTTTGTTTTTATGAAATATCCATATAGCATATAGGGTCAGTAAGAATATTTAATGCTTTTAAAAGACATCAGTGCTCACTGAGTCTGCATCTATTGTTAAGAAATACTATAAAAACAGTAATATTTTAAGTTAAATACCTGTTTGTTAGAAATTACACACCTGTATACATATATATATATGTAGAATAACTTTATTATTGTACCAAACTGACACTTCTATTCTCCCAGCACCAAAGTCATAAATGACCCCTGGAGATAGGGCAACTGTCCTCACTGAGGGGAGGAACACGCTATAGTGTGGCATAGCACAGCGATTCCCAACAAGGGGTATGTGTACCTCACAGATAGATTATAATTTTCAGTGCTGGCAATGCAATAAAAATAAATATTTCTTGCATTTTGCCTCTCTTTTGTTTTGGTGGTAATTAAGGAGTATGTACATTTTAAGATATAAATGATTGGGAAACATTGGAATACCACACTAGAGAGAAACGATACATGAATACGGTGAGTCTTATCCAAACTTAACCTCTAAGCACCGAAGGGAACAAAACATGCCTCGTGGAGATTCCCAACAAGAGAGCGAGATAAGGAGAGAATGCAGCTGTCCCAAGATCTACATAACTGGGATGCCAGGAATACTACACATTTTTGATCTTCTCTGCCGATTAAACTTAGAATCGTTTTTATTCTCATGTCCAACAGAATTCCAAATGAACGAAAACCTGGAATCACAAAGGATTAACCGCAGCCATAGTGGTGAGATGAAGATGAAGACATGTTACTCTAAATACAGCACTGGAAGTTATTTGTGCGTGTGTGTGACTATATGCATCTCCCCTAAGGGTAAAATAGCTCAGGCAAAATAAACAGCAGTAAAGACTGCAAACAATCCCAGGAGGCATCTCACACATGCCAAACACTAACAGATATCCTTATGAGGATCTCCATAAACCTTGTTTCTTTCAATAACATTATTAAGTGTAGCTGATTACTATAATATGCAATTGTTATTTAGACTGAAACTGGCATAGGCCAATCACTTTCAGAGCAAACCAACAGCACTTCAGGTATTCCGCTCTTAACAGAAACCCGACCCATGAGATGAAGAGGTCAAGGCATCGGATCACAGCAGTAGAGCTCCTCAAGGCGCAGTGGCACACAAATGTGGAAACACAAGTGTAGAATAGAATAGAAAATAATTTTGTGGTGTCATGGACCAACGCTTAAGTTAAAGATTTAGTTTTCAAATCTGGTTCTGGATAACTCCAAACCTGCACATTTCGAAAGGGTGCTTAGTTTTGTTTGTGGAGATTCACCTCGAAAGTAAAAAAAAAAAAAAAAGTCCAACACCTGTTTGTATTATTATCACATAAACATTAAAGCGATACTTAAACTCAGAATGAAAACTTTGTCATTAATCACTTACGCCCATGTCGTTCCAAACCCATAAAAGCTTAATCTGTCTTCTGAACACAATGTAAGATATTTTGAGAGAAAACCGGGAGGCCTGTGACTGTCCCATTCACTGTCAAGTAAATTACACTGTCAAGATCCAAAAAAGTATGAAAGAGATCATCAGAATAGTCCATCTGCCATCAGTGGTTCAACCGTAACTTTACGAAGCGACGAGAATAATTTTTGTATGCGAAGAAAACAAAAATAATGACTTTATTCAACAATTTATCTCCTCTGTGTCGTCAAAGCTTTTACAGGTTTGGAACAACATGGGGGTAAGTGATAACTGACTAAATTTTCATTTTGAGCTGGAGTAACCCTTTAAGACCTAGTTCAGATTTGTTTGAGCAGGGTTAGTCCAGAAGTTTTATTTCCACTAGTAAGACTGAGCAATCATGGTCACGCTCAGGGGTGTCAAACTCAATTCCTAGAGGGTCAGAGCCCTGTAGTGTTTAGATTCAACCCTAATTAAACACACCTGATCCAACTAATCAAGTCCTTCAAGCTTATTTGAAAACTACATGGTATGTACAAAACTCTGCAGGGCTCCAGTCCTAGCACTAGTACTTACCATCGGGCACCTCTCGGTCACTGATGTGCTGCAAGTATGGACCGGTGTCATCGCTCAGGTCTGTGTTGATCTGATAGTCCTCCAGACGCTCCACCTGCCGGGGTAGTTTGGGGCTCCCACTGGGGGACACGCAGCAGGACACTGTATTTCCCATGATGATACACAAAGGTATGTGCTATACCTGATCAGGTGTGTTCGTCTAGACCGCTTCTGTCATTAAATGTGAATCAATGGATCCAACGAATGAACTCAAGCTAAATGAAGGTGCATGAAAGGCTGAAATGGACACTCAGATCTGTGCTGTCTTGCTGCTCCAGACTCGAGAGAGGGATTTTACTGTCTGTGCCAGTCATATAACGGGACTCCATGCATTTAGAGACAGTGCGACAGAAGACCTAAGGCTTTAACATCCGAGTAATAAATACAACCGGATATAAGACAGGTGACTGACAGCATATCACTAGAAAATATCAGTCTGAGATAACTGAATACAGATTTGTTCTTTTAAATTAACCGCACATGCTAACTGCTAACGGCTAATATTGATTCATTGTGAATAAGCGAGTTATTAGCCGCTTTGCTAACTGAAATAAACCATCCCTTTAACTCTGATTTAAATGTCTGAATGTGTCCTAAGTTAGGCCGGTTTGGCGGTTCAAATCGGGAACGGATGAAATATCCCCTGAAGAACAGACTTCCAAGCATTTATCCGTCATGTACAGGGCAGATCTGTGTTAGCTGAAACTCTGGATCCAGTAATCACTCAAATCCTCAGGCCTTCGGGTCCGTAGCGAGGGAAAATTAGGCTTCTACGCAGCAGATGAATAAAGACTTGTCCGTTTACAAGCGTCTAATTCAAACTCCGGTTTGTTTAGAGTTATTAGATTTTGTCCACCGAGTTTCGTCGGAGAGTCCCCTCGTTATCCCCTCCTCTTCGCCGGGCAGTGCAGCAGCGATCCACTCCCCGCCACCACCACCATCTGCTCCAAGTGACGCAGGTAAGGTCCCGCCCCTTTCCGACATTCCATCAATTACGATTGGATGAGCTACCAAAAAACATAAATATCTGTTTAAGAATTGGTTATTGTAACCGTCAATCACGCCGGCTAGCTGAAGGTTTATACCCCGCCCATTTACACACCTCTTTGTGAATAGAATGCAATGGAATACTAGCATACTGCACAGTATATCCCGTACAGTGCCTACTATTCTTTAGTGAAATAGGACGTGTTTAAGTCAGCAAATGGTGTCTAGTTATCATCTCTGAAATAAAAATGTATTTTTGGGGGTTTTTGGGTTGGCAGTGGTATCCCTCTACAACACCATATAGACCTTAAATACCAAGCATATTTTACAAAAAAGGAAAATATAAAAAAACTGCCTAGTTTGCCACTCCAATTCAAGAATGACATTATTATAAAATGTTAATCTAATTTTGCTAAATACAAACAGAAAAATGTGAGTTAATATAATTCTTCAGACTAATATTTTTTTTTATATATATATATATATATATTACACACACAATATTTTTTTTGTAAATTACTAAAAATTTCAGGGAATGACAAGTAAAACATTCAATTTTAAAATAGAAAGACTGAAATGGTATTTTCTTGTAAAACATAGTCCAATAACCTTTTGTTTACAGCTTTGAAAAATCATGTTTTACATGCACATCAAGTTGTGCATTGCACTGCATCTCTACCCACAACACCCATTGTGCAGTATTAGTATTTTATTAAAGATTTACATTTGTGTACAAAAGAGAGGTGGGGGGAACAACAAGTATACACAATTGTATTGTAACGGTAATTGAGTGCAAAGCATCTAAAAATGTAAGCCAAGTCACAGAGTGTATATATAATACACTTCTAAACACTATAAAATCCTACCAGTGCTGTACATCATGTCCAAAAAGTTAAAGCTATCATACAAAAAGTGCATGATGTGTTTGTCCAAAATGAATGAGATCAAACATTGCTTCAGACTGATTGTTTTTTTCTTTTCTTTTTTTTGTATGCATGGAGACAAACACACATAGTAGCATATTTCAGAGTTCACTTTGGCCAGCATGATAGTAGGTCAATCTTATTGCATATGGGGTACATACAAGTGGAAAAAAAGTTACTACCGGTTCAGAAAACGAATAAAGATTCAATCACTGAAAACAGACAGAATTTGCATTTCTCTGAAAGCTGAGGTCAGTCTGTCCTCCGATGTACCAATTCAGAGTCTTGTGTCAGAACATAATTGGTTTTGTGAGGGAAATCAGGTTGCATAAGCAGTTAAACTGCAGATCTGGACCACAAGCGCCTGCTGTGGAGAGATTGCTTCCCCAATTTGTCACGCCTGAATGCATGAATGACACGTCAGGCTGTCGGTTTGAAGTTTAGGAGTCGCAGCAGATGATGCACTTGCTAACAGATGACACGGGTACATTTCCGTACAGACTGGATTTGTTGATGGGCATTTTTAATTCATAGTCTGTTAACATCTCATTTAAAACTTTCTGTGCTCGATGCAATCAATTTAACTGACTTTTTTTTTTTTTTTAACAATTATTCATCAACTTTCAACAGAAGCAACTTTGTAAACAAAATACAACTTGTGTTGTCGAAGGCAAATTGTAATAAGTTTCCAGCTGTCCAGTTGTTTCTTGAAAGCAACTCAATGTGGAAAAAGGAAAAATGCAATCAAGAGAAATCTTAATATATATTTGAAATAGCTGCCAAAAATGCATATGCAATAATAGATAACATGTACTCTTTACTTATGTTATCACATGATCAAATACAAAGACACTGCGTCCCAGTTGTTAGTGTTGAAATGAAAAACTGACCATATAACGATATCAAAGCTAATGTAATATTTATAAAACATGCTTTAGTTTATAATGCCAGCGACAGAATGTATTGGACCGTATGTCATCCAATCATAGCTCTATGATCTAGAAGCATAACACACAAGTGATCTGCTGAATATGATCAACATAAATGGGAAGAAATGTTTCAACCTGGAAAATATACCAAATTCCTGACATTGTAATGTGAATTTTGGTGTATAAGTGACCAAATGTCTGCAATAAAATAACCTTTTATATTGTGTATGTGCAACTGTTCCTACTGCAATGGCAGTATTTTATGAAATTGAAATGATTTAGGTAAAAAAAAAGAAAAAATTTGCCATCCTAAATGTGCAAAATGTCAAAATCGAAATATTCATGGGCTATAATCTTGTTCTGTATATGATACACAATATATCTGTTTATAAATGGCATAGATTCTGTAAATCAATATTCATAATTTTATATAGTTTGTTCATATTTAAAGGTAAAAATGCCAACTTAAAACACAAGAGCACTAAACGCAAATAAAAGTAACAGTCAGACACGTTAAACCTTTAGAATCTCAAGAGGGAATGATGCCAACTCCAAGACCAAATCTTTCTCGATGCCTACCATGCTATTAATCTCCGTCTAATTATTATTATTGTACATTATTTGTATCTTTTTTTAAAAAAAGTTAGGGACATATTATACACCAACACAGAAAAAAGGTAAACGTTTTCCCACAAATCCCTCTTCTGAGTTTCCGTTTGAGTCCAGGAGTAAAGATGCCTGAGAAAGTACTTTGTGTGTTTACATCCACCATAAAGTTCTCAGCACTTTTTTTTTTTTTTTGTTGTTGCTTGTTTTTGTCTTTTAAATGCATGATCCAATATTTCTAGAGGAGATTGGTGTTGACCAGGGGGCTTCTGTTCAGTTCCCTCATGTGCTTGTGTGTTCATACAGGCAGTCTGTAGCAATTTAAAATAAGAAAACATTTAGAAAACATGCTTCCGTGTCTGGCTGACTTGCCCTTTAGTCTCTGTACACGTAAGTCGGCTAGAACGAAGGGAGAACGGGTGGTACGTCACTCTGATTTGTGACAGTACAGGTCTTTGAGTGCTTTGAGTTCCTCGATGAGAGTTTTGTTCTGGTTCTCCAAAACGGCCACACGGTTCTCCAGACACTTGACATATTCCTTTTTCTTTCGACGGCACTCGCGAGCAGCCTCTCTGGAGGAGGAAAGAGATGGAACCAATGGGCTGAAAGTCCAAATTGTAGTTTTAATGCAGCTTCAAATGGCTCTACATGATCCCAGCAAAGGAATAAGGGTCTTAGGGTCATATCTAGCCAAACCATCTGTCATTTTCTGACAACCCCCGCCCCCACCCCCCCAAAAAAAACATTTCTATACTTTTTTTTTTAACCACAAATGCTTGTCTTGCTTTAGCTTTGCTTGCACATGAGCATCTTAACTTATTACGTAATCCTGTTGGATGGGTCAAGTGCGGTTAGCTCTTAATCTGTGCCCTCCGGTTCAGAAATGCAGGGCGAAAAACTCCATCTCACTTTCTCCTCCAACTTCAAAATCATCTGAAGCTCACGTTCGCTTTGTAAACACTGAGGCGGTGTTTCCGCCTACATCACGCATAACCTTGCAACATGATTATGTAATGAGTGAGGTCAAGCTAGTCCAAGATGAGCATTTGTGGTATAAAATGTTAATTTTATTTAGGAAATTCTTGATTGTTTCACTAGATAAGACACTTCTTTCTCTGCTGGGATCGTGTAGAGCCGTTTGAAGCTGCACTGAAACTACAGTTTGGACCTTCAGCCCTCACTGAGGTCCATTATTAGGAGAATGAATTTGGAATGTTTTCCTCAAAAACCTTAATTTCTTTGCGACTGAAGACAGAAATACATGAACCTCTCAAATGAGATGGGGTTGAATAAATTATCATAATTTTTATTCTGGAAGTGAACTAATCTGTACTCGCTATTTCTACAAAATATATTAACCAGCACAACAGTTTTCAACATTGATAATAGTAGGAAATGCTTCTTGATCAGCAAATTAGAATGATTTCTGAAGGATCACTGAACACTGGAGTAACAGCTGTTGTAAAATCAGCTATCCCATCACAGGAATAAATAACATTTTAAAAAGTTTTATAATTGTTGGTGCCGATAGCTTCGTGGCCAGTGTGCTGACATATAGTGCTGTTGCGTGTCTGGCGTTCAGAGTTCAAGTCCCGGCTTGTGGACCTTTCCCGATCCTGCCCCCACCCTCTCTCTCTCCCACTTTGCTTCCTATCTACAATACTGTCCTATCCTAATGAAAGGATGAAAGGTTTTTTCTTCCCAAATAAATGAAACCTTCGGTTGGCAAAAGACGCTTCATTCAAAAATCTTACCAACCCCAATCGGTAATGGACATATGTGAGTATTAACTGGCTGACTTTACGTGGTTTGCTTTTACCAAAAAGTTGATTTGGTTTTTACCTGTTCTTCATGAGGCGGACCTCCCTCTTGCGCGTGGCCTCTTCAGGAACTCCCTGACTTGGCAAAGCCGGAGAGGATGCCATCACCACACCTGGAGCAATAGTGCTGGTTTGGGCAGTACGAATTTGATAGGTCTGAACATCCCCAGAAGCAGCTTAAGGGCGGACAAAACACAACCGACAAACAATGAATGAAAAGTTTTGAATTAAAGCAGAGAATACAGATGGATACATTCAACTTTCAATAGCCCAGATACTAAGGCAAACCGGTAAAACGATATCAAAATTGATACTATTTACTTAAGCAACATTAGTATCCTTAAACTCATTGGGACACTATTTTCAACATTTACAGAGGTTAATTTGTGATTTTTATTGCCATCTGATTCCAGAACATCTGTGTTTTTCTCCCACCATCCGTGTAAAAATTCCCTGGCCAAATGACTTGTATATTCTTTTGACAAAAACGAAGGTTGTGTGGTAATTTAATTGCCGTTTGAAACCACCAAGATTCCCTTTTAAAACTGGCAAATACTGTACGTCAATTGTTGTGCTTTGCTGTAACTTCCATTTATATTTATTACCGAAACTGCGGGAAAGTATTTAAAAAAAAGAACTCGGGGAATATAGTCCAGCTCACCTTGTACCACCACTTGATTGCTTGGCACCAGAATTTGTTGACCGTCACTGGTCTGGGCGTACTGCAGGATGGTGGTCCCCGGCTGGGCTGCTGCTGCATTGGTCATGGTGAGAGTCTGCAATCCCTGCACTCCGTCTGTACCATTATTCGCAAGCTGAATGGCTCCACCCTGTGTAATGGCGACTGGAGGAAGAAATGGCAATCAAGAGGTTGTCATTGATTAGGTGAGAAGCTTTGCACATGGAACTATGTTTAAGATCCAAATATGTTGGGAGTTGTGGTCTTATGGTGCTCCTGACATGCTGAGGATTATAAAGTGTGAGGTGCAGATTGAATCTCAAAATATCTCAATCATGTACTCACTGTACTGGCCGCTGCTGGTCTGATATATCGGGGTTGGCACAGTAACTGTAGTGATGGCAGGCGCAGTGTCCTCCTCAGATTTCTCCTCTTCAATCCTTGGAACTCCCGGAGCGTCTGATGATAGGTCATTCAGGATTTTCCTATAAATCACACAAAGCTGTTGACTTGGAAAATCTCCTTACAATAACCACTGAAGAACATTTACATACCTATATGAGGGGCGTCTAGAAAGAATCTCTCTTCGTTTTCGGGAGTCCGTCACACTGTCCACTGACTCCTGTGAGTCCTCACTCTCCGCTACTGTGGAAATCTGATCAACAGACAATTCTTACATTTTTAGACCTGCCTGCCTATATGGGACACATATCACATAATTGCATGTTAAAATCTTTGCTGGTAAAATCATTCTGGGCCCTTCACAACTCACTTTCAACTGTTTCTGTCTGGCTGGCGCTAGAGAGCACTGAGCACCAAAACAGTAAGACATAGGAAAAGTTTCTTCCAGCATGTTAAATGTTATCCCCACTGTGCAATAAAATGAGCAATTCCCAACTATCCATACTTCTATTTATCATACGTATGTTAGTGACTTAATATATCTTACATCTACCCACATTCCCTCGCATAATTTGTCTAGAGCACTGTACATACAATATAATGGTTACTGTCTCCTGTCTAATGTTTTTACATATTTATTTCTACTCACTTATTTTCAATCTTTGCTATCTGTGTCTTGTCACTTGTCAACCTGTCTGTGCATTGGAAGCTTCCCTCACCAAGAAAAAGTCTTTGTGTGTGTGTGTGTAAGCACACTTGGCAATAAAGCTCTTTCTGATTCTGATTAAGAGAATCACGTGAGGTGATCAGAATACATCAGGGATGAAATGGATCTTGTCACCTGACAATCAGTCATAAACATGTAGAGATGTTGGAAGTGTTCATTTCTCTTACCTGGACCGTCTGCACCTGTGGGGACTGAATGACTGAAGGTTGAGCAGCCTGAATCACTCCGTGTACCTGCACTGTCTGACCATTGGGCAGCTGCACCAGGGTGACTGTGGGCGCTGAGGCACTACCGTGTCCGGCAGCCATTGTTACCTATCCAATATCACACATACATTCAAACACAGTCATCCTGCCACTAATGTCAGACTCTTGATTGAAAGTTTAAGCTCTTCATGTTTCAAAATAAAACATTAAGACCTGAATTAATTTGATGTACTGTACAGTAAACAATCGATTGTGTTCCCACCTGTGCAAGAGTGGCGATCTGGGCCTGTGTGATCTGTTGGTTCTCAGTTTCAGAGACTGCAGTGTCTGCACCCTGCTGGGCATCGGCTCCCGACTCCATGGTCATTGAGTTAGCTGCTAAGAAACAGGATGGAAATTGCAACATACTGAGTTTACATTTTTGACACGTGTACAAAGAAACTATCTAGCCCATATTTTGAAGTAGACAAAAACTATCTAGATACATTTCATGTTTTAATCATCATACATGCCGATATCATGTCATCCCACTGAAAAATGTCATTTAGTTTTCCATTTATATATTGTATATTGATAGAATAAAACCAAAGAATACACAGCATGTCAAAAACCACATTATCATTTTTATGAAAATGTCATCAAAGGCATCACTTACTGAGCCCCACACATAACACGCAGGAAAAAATATAAGGCTAGATTGTGTGCACAATTTACTAATTCTTTCCCTCAATGTACTAAAACGTGCACACGATTACTACCGAGTTCCCTCGATTTACAATTTAGTTCACTTGATTTATTAATTGTGCGCACTACTAATTCGTTCCCTCAATTTGCTAAATTGTCCGCACTAACAAATAATGATGAGAATATATTTAAAACAAAGATAATATTGATGAAGAAAATAATAATTTTAATAAATTCCGCAATAATCCATACAAAAATAAGAAACTGGTGATTTTGAATTACCGTATTTTCCGGACTATAAGTCGCACTTTTTTTCATAGTTTGGCTGGACCTGCAACTTATAGTCAGGTGCGACTTATTTATCAAAATTAATTTGACATGAACCAAGAGAAATGAACTAACCGTCTACAGCCGCGAGAGGGCGCTCTATGCTCCTCAGTGCTCCTGTAGTCTTCACTGAGCAGCATAGAGCGCCCTCTCGCGGCTGTTAGATGGTAATGTTTTCTCTTGGTTCTTGGTTCTAAATAAATGCGACTTCTAGTCCAGTGCGACTTATGTTTTTTTCCTCATCATGACGTATTTTTGGACTAATGCGGCTTATACTCAGGTGCGACTTATAGTCAGAAAAATACGGTACATAAATGATCAACACATGTTACGCAAGCTAATTCCTCTTAATCAACACTACAGATGAAGTGTACATACATCTAAGAGGGAAACCCAGACAAAATCTTCACACCGTCCACTGACTCTGGTAAGTCTTCACACTCTGCTACTGCAGAAATCTGATCAGACAGACACAGAAAAGTCACTATATTAGGCAGGAACTTTTGACAAGTATCATCAAAACATGACAATAAATGTAAGATTAGACCGAGTTCCTTTTTTCCTTGTCACTGTGACTTCTATAAATGAATGTACATTAAGTTTAATGAAAGTGCTTCACAGCATCCTGGTACCATCACATTCATTGCATCCAAGCCAGTGGTATTGTAATGCTAATTGGTACTGTAGTACTAGTTTAGCTGGGATTATTGTAACATGATTAAGATATGAAAACCCAACCTAAACAAAGTTTCATATCCACTAAAATGTTTTGTCCAGTTTTATAAGACAAGCAAATCAAAATTAAGCTCGAGGGTTTCTTGGAAAAGGTTGCTAATTTTAGAATATACATATATAGCCACAAATTAGTTAAGTATGGTTAAGTTGTTCCTGTGCTGCAACTTTTTTTAATTGGTTTAATTGAATTATTTGACATTACGTAGGAAAAAAGGGCACAAATTTCCTGCACTCAAGATGAGCACAGTAATGAATAAATACATTACATGGCCATTTGGTCTAAAAACTGAGACCGCAACATTGCATGTCCATTGACAAATGCTTCTTGTTCAGGGAAACTGCATCAAATATGACTTGCCTTCATTTAAAGTTGCTAAATGTAAGATGCAGAAACAAACTGCTAAATCATTGCTGAACATGTTTACGCTCAGGGTTCTGTGAAATCTAACCTTTGTTGCTTTAGCACAGAATACAGGCAGGTCTCTCTCGAAACATACAACTTCATACGTCCCACTAAGAGATGCAATGCATTACAGTGCACAGCAGAAAAGAATTAAAATCCCACTGTGAATTTAAAATCTTTGTAGGTTCTCATTAAATAAAGTCCAGTGTGTAACCCCAAGGTGCTCTGAAAAGCTTTATTTCTGCACTGGTCTACAATAACATCTTATATTAGAGTGTAAAATTACAAGTGCACTGCCCAGTGATAAAAAATAAGTACTGCAATAAAGGTGTCATCATATAGCTTTTTTTTTTTTTTATTGAAAGTGCATCACAATATGCTGTGATTGCAGTCCTGACTTCTCTTGACTGATCAGCATTTGTAGACTTTGGAGTGTCTGACCTCTAGGCCTCTAATAGTTGGATTAATTTACCCCACATACAGATAGCAAGGCTATAGGTTTTCATGAATGAACCTGTGACCAGCTTCTTTCAGCATAATAAGAAAATAATAAGAAAAATAAGAAAAAAAAGCCATTTTTAATTACTAAAAGAAAAAATTATTTGCAAAAATAGTTAAATGGGTTTCCTGAACACTTCCTATTGGTCAAAACAACAGACAGTAACCTAGAATGGCGAAATTATACTCATCTGCTTTAAAAAAATATATATATATATATAAAATTAAACCTTAAACCATACTAAATGTTTGTACCATAATGTTAGTATGATAATTAAAATATCATATAATAATGATTTGTGATCATATATTAAATTAATATATAATGATAAAATGTCTAAAATAAATACATTAGAAATTATAACAATGTTTTATTAACCTTAGTGGCTGTTTTTAGTTGTGTGTGAAACAAAAAGGTCGACCGAGCACTTTGAAACAAAAATATGAGAAAGGGAGAGAGAACAAGCTCCAGCATGGCAGAGAGCCTGAACTGACAGTAATGTGATCTCATCTGTGGCGTGATTGGTCATGCATAGTTCTCCCTCTACTTTTTAAATCCTATTTTCTGCCAGACGGATTATTCTAGGAAAAGTAGCTGTTGTGCATTTATAGATCTTTACATCTAAAGCCATAAGCATGCATCCAAACGACAGCATATAGATATTACAAAATAATTATTTGCTTTTTTTTTTTTTTTTTTTTTTTTTGCCACTGTGGAACAGATCATGATCAATGCATTAAACTTTTTTATTAAATACTTTTTTACATCTTGCATTTGATTAAGTTGGTGCAATTTAATATCCAAATATGTAATACAATAATGAATTTATTATGTGCAATGTAAAGAAGGTAAATGTGCTTGAGGGTGCGCAATCACAGGCAGAACAGAATCGTATATAATGAAACATTAATAACCCAGTCCTACAGGATCAGTGTGTCCAATAAATCGCAGAGTGTATCAAAGGACATCAGAGAAGATTAAATTATTTCTGAATGATATTATACCCTGAATCCACCCAGAAGCACACATTTTGTCTAGCCAGCGTGTGAAAGAAGCCAACAGGAAAAGGGGAAAACCCACATCTATGATCTGCACAGATGGTTTGAGAACACCAGAGATGTTATACATCCATATTTCCTTTCATTTTAAATTTTCAGCCATACATTAAGATTTCCCACCCTGGGTTTGTGTTGCTCTCCCGTTTGCCTCCCCTCCCTCTCTGCATGCAACAACTACAGCCGCCATGATCTCTTTGTTTCCAACGGGCCGAACCCAAACCAAATTTTTATGCTACTCGAGACGAGCCCTTTCCCTCCGGACACTTGTCTCCTCTTACCGATACAGACTCCCTCCGTCACTCTCGAGCCCTCGGAGCTCCACTTTTATTCAGGCCGACACGTAAGAGACCGCGTCAGGCTACACCTCCGTCGCGTCACCGAGAACAACAACACAGAGAACGAGACGAAAATCCGATCATCAACCCCACTGCACTGAGCGAGAGCTGCCGAACAGCGTGGCGGAAAGAGTCGAGTGGTGACGGATATAGACGAAGCGTTGCCGAAGCTTAACGAAATAGTGCGAATACGACATACTTGAGAAATACTGTTAAATGAACCTCGTCACATGTTTCTAAAATGGAACATTATTTAGCCTACTTAGAAATACCAAATTAATATCAAAATATAAAAAACAGTCTTACAGTCTGTCGAAGCTGGTTCCAACTGGTTAACTGGTAGGTGTGACCAACTGAAAAGTGCCCTAAACCTCCCAGAAGACCAGTTTAGAGCTGGAACAACCAACAACAGCTCAAACCAACTAATGCTGGTTTGAGCTGTTATTTAACTCATCAGAGATTTCCTCAAAAAGCTTTAACAGTGTAGACTATCTGAAATCCATCATACAGGCCTATACGCAAAATACTGCAAAACGTCATGTTCATCAATTAATAATTAATTCAACATAAATTATCCAGACAGAAAAGACGAATCACCCCTATTATTTTCACTATGGCCAACTTTGGCTTTTCTAAATGAATATGCAGAGCTGGCAAACACACTTATCGTGGGAGAGGAATAACATGACAAGCAATTGTTTTTAGTTTAACAATATTCTTATTATATCTTAGAAATGTGTCAACGTCAGGAAAATATTATTGGCATTTCTCTTCTACATTTAGGAGAACATGAAATACGGTGACTTCTGGAGCCATCGTGCAGAACATGTTAATAACAACAACAAAAATAATATTCCTGATCATATAGTGAAACACTCAACATGAAATAAAATCTCCAAACTCAAAAACCAGAAAAAGCAATTATATTCAAATTGAATTCTGATGGTAGTCAATAAAGACCTGTATAGAGTCCATTGTTTTGTTTGTATTGTTTTTATATGATGTTGATTCAATTTAATAGATTGCATTTTTGACCTAAATAGACATCTCAACTCAATGTTTTTATGAGATTGGAAAAAATGAATGCTCTCATGAAGCTAAAAAAAAAGCATGCTCCCATAATGCTGAAAAATGGGAAATATTGACCTTTAATAATAATAAAAAAGGGTTCATTTCTAACGTGGCAGCTGCTCAAATAAAATATATCATTTACAGACAATATACAATATGCTCAGCATGCAATATAGAAAAACTGTATATACACAATACACAGAGTATACACAAACTAGATGACAGACGGCAAGAAAAAAAGTCATTTATCCTTTTTGCCCATTTGCCAAACAAAATGAATCATTGATGTTGCTGGTCTGGATTCTTTTCACACAAGTTTGTAATGCTCAAACTGGCCGTTTTGAGTTTCTTCAGGAAATATTGGGCCTTATTCAACATGAGGAGGAGGAGTGGGCACTGGATACTTCCTGAAATCTAAAATTACTTCTTGGGTTTTACTCCAATTAAGAGAAAAATTGTTATTGCTTCACCACGGAACAAAGTTTTGTTGTTATCTCAATTTGTCAATGTATGACGTGAGAAGGGCTGCATTTCAAATTGTATTATTAGAAAGTTAAATATAATAGAGAATATTTTAATATAATCTTTCATCTGTATATGTATTACAGTGTAAGTATTAACAAGTATTTATACACCTTCATTTTTTTTTTTTTTTACATTTTTATTAAACTGCTTTAAATTACCCCCCTTGAACTGTCACCTTATCGTGGTGGAGAGGTTTGTGTACCCGAATGATCCTAGGAGCTATGTTGTCTGGGGCTATATGCTCCTGGTAGGGTCTCCCAAGGCAAACAGGTCCTTGGTGACGGGCCAGACTAAGAACAGTTCATAAAACCCCTTATGGCAAAATTAAAATCAAGGACCGTGACGTCGCCCGGCATGGCGCAGCCGGGGCCCCACCCTGGAGCCAGGCCCGGGGTTGGGGCCCGTATGCGAGCGCCTGGTGGCCGGGCCTTCCCCCATGGGGTCCGGCCGGGCTTAGCCCGAAGGAGTGACGTGGGGCCGCCCTCCTGTGGGCTCACCACCTGCAGGAGGGAGCGTAAGGGGCCGGTGCATAGAGGATCGGGCGACAGTCGAAGGCGAGACCCCCGACGACCCGATCTCTGGACACGGAATCTGGCTTTAGGGACGTGGAATGTCACCTCGTTGGCGGGGAAGGAGCCTGAGCTTGTGCGGGAGGTCGAGAGGTACCGACTAGAGATAGTCGGGCTCACCGCAACGCACAGCTTGGGCTCTGGAACCACACTTCTTGAGAGAGGCTGGACTCTCTACCACTCTGGAGTTGCCCATGGTGAGAGGCGGAGGGCTGGAGTGGGTTTGCTAATAGTCCCCCAGCTCAGCCGCCATGTGTTGGAGTTTACCCCGGTGAACGAGAGGGTCGCTTCCCTGCGCCTTCGAGTCGGGGATAGGTCTCTCACTGTCGTTTGTGCCTACGGGCCGAACGGCAGTGCGGACTACCCGGCCTTCTTGGAGTCTCTGGGAGGGGTGCTGGAAAGTGCTCCGACTGGAGACTCCGTCGTTCTACTGGGGGACTTCAACGCTCACGTGGGCAGTGACAGTGACACCTGGAGGGGCGTGATTGGGAGGAACGGCCCCCCTGACCTGAATCCGAGCGGTGTTCTGTTATTGGATTTCTGTGCTAACCACGGTTTGTCCATAACGAACACCATGTTCAAGCATAAGGGTGTCCACCAGTGCACGTGGCACCAGGACACCCTTGGCCGGAGGTCGATGATCGACTTTGTGGTCGTGTCATCAGACCTTCGGCCATATGTCTTGGACACTCGGGTGAAGAGAGGGGCGGAGCTGTCAACTGATCACCACCTGGTGGTGAGTTGGATCCGATGGCGGGGGACGAAGCTGGACAGACTCGGCAGACCCAAACGTACTGTGAGGGTCTGTTGGGAACGTTTGGCCGAGCCCCCTGTCAGAGAGATCTTCAACTCCCACCTCCGGCAGAGCTTCGACCGGATCCCGAGGGAGTCTGGAGATATTGAGTCCGAGTGGACCATGTTCTCCACCTCCATTGTCGCTGCGGCTGCTCGGAGCTGTGGCCGTAAGGTCTCCGGTGCCTGTCGAGGCGGCAATCCCCGAACCCGGTGGTGGACACCGGAAGTAAGGGATGCTGTCAAGCTGAAGAAGGAGTCCTATCGGGCCTGGATGGCTTGTGGGACTCCGGAGGCAGCTGACAGGTACCGGCAGGCCAAGCGGACTGCAGCCCGGGTAGTCGTGGAGGCAAAAACTCTGGCCTGGGAGGAGTTCGGTGAGGCCATGGAGAAGGACTATCGGTTGGCCTCGAAGAGATTCTGGCAAACTGTTCGACGCCTCAGGAGGGGGAAGCAGTGCCCTACCAACACTGTTTACAGTAGAGATGGGCACCTGTTGACCTCAACTGGGGATATCGTCGGGCGGTGGAAGGAATACTTCGAGGATCTTCTCAATCCCACCGACTTGTGTTCCGTTGAGGAAGCAGTGGCTGGGGACTCGGGGGGGCACTCGTCCATCACCCGGGCTGAAGTCATCGAGGTAGTTAAAAAGCTCCTCGGTGGCAAGGCACCGGGGGTGGACGAGATCCGCCCCGAGTACCTCAAGTCTCTGGATGTTGTGGGGCTGTCTTGGCTGGCACGCCTCTGCAACATCGCATGGCGGTTGGGGACAGTACCTCTGGACTGGCAGACCGGGGTGGTGGTCCCTCTTTTCAAGAAGGGGGACCGGAGAGTGTGTTCCAACTATAGGGGGATCACACTTCTCAGCCTCCCTGGAAAAGTCTATGCCAGGGTACTGGAGAGGAGAATTCGGCCGATAGTGGAACCTCGGATCCAGGAGGAACAGTGTGGTTTTCGTCCCGGTCGTGGAACACTGGACCAGCTCTATACCCTTTCCAGGGTGCTGGAGGGTTCATGGGAGTTTGCCCAACCAGTCCACATGTGTTTTGTGGACTTGGAGAAGGCATTCGACCGTGTTCCTCGCGACATCCTGTGGAGGGTGCTCCGGGAGTATGGGGTCGGCGGCTCCCTACTTAGGGCTGTTCGGTCCCTGTACGACCGGAGCAAGAGCTTGGTTCGCATTGCCGGCAGTAAGTCAGACCTGTTCCCGGTGCATGTTGGACTCCGGCAGGGCTGCCCTTTGTCACCGGTTCTGTTCATAATTTTTATGGACAGAATTTCTAGGTGCAGCCAAGGGCCGGAGAGTGTCCGGTTTGGGGACCATACGATTTCGTCGCTGCTTTTTGCGGATGATGTTGTCGTGTTGGCATCCTCAGACCAGGACCTTCAGTGTGCATTGGGACGGTTTGCAGCCGAGTGTGAATCAGCTGGGATGAGAATCAGCACCTCCAAGTCCGAGGCCATGGTTCTCAGTCGGAAAAGGGTGGATTGCCCACTTCAGGTTGGTGGAGAGTTCCTGCCTCAAGTGGAGGAGTTCAGGTATCTTGGAGTCTTGTTCACGAGTGAGGGAAGGATGGAACGTGAGATTGACAGACGGATCGGTGCAGCTTCTGCAGTAATGCGGTCGCTGTACCGGTCTGTCGTGGTGAAGAAGGAGCTGAGCTGTAAGGCAAAGCTCTCGATTTACCGGTCAATCTACGTTCCTACTCTCACCTATGGTCATGAGCTGTGGGTCATGACCGAAAGGACAAGATCCCGGATACAGGCGGCCGAAATGAGCTTTCTCCGTCGGGTGGCTGGGCGCTCCCTTAGAGATAGGGTGAGAAGCTCGGTCACTCGGGAGGAGCTCAGAGTAGAGCCGTTGCTCCTCCACATCGAGAGGAGCCAGCTGAGGTGGCTCGGGCATCTATTTCGGATGCCTCCTGGACGCCTTCCCAGGGAGGTGTTCCAGGCACGTCTCACCGGGAGGAGGCCCCGGGGAAGACCTAGGACACGCTGGAGGGACTATGTCTCCCGGCTGGCCTGGGAACGCCTCGGGGTCCCCCCGGAAGAGCTGGAGGAAGTGGCTAGGGAGAGGGAAGTCTGGGCGTCTCTGCTTAGACTGTTGCCCCCGCGACCCGGCCCCGGATAAGCGGAAGATGATGGATGGATGGATGGATGGATGCTTTAAATTACTTTTTTCCCCACATCAATCTCCACTCCATTCACCATATTGACAAAGCAAAAACAGAATCGTCACAACTTAGTAAATGTATAAAGCTCTGGCTGGGCCACTCAAGGACGATCACATAGTTGTCTCTAAGGCACTCTTGCTGTGTTAAAGGTCATTGTCCTATGGAAGATTAACCTTCTGCCCAGTCTGAGATCCTGAATGCTCTGTACTGGGTTTACATTAAGGCTATCTCAATATTTTGTTGCACTGAGCTTTTCTTCTACTCTGATTCCCTCAGTCCCTGCTGCTACCAGCACTTTTGGGATGATACTCTGCAGATGATGAGCAGAGCTGGATTCCTTCAAACATAATACTTATAATTGAGGTTCATCAGACCAGAGAATATTGTTTTTTACAGTCTTGGGGTCCTTTAGGTGCTTTTTAGCAAATTCCAAGTGTGTTTTCATGTATCTTAACTGAAGAGAGGATTGAGTTTGGCCACACCAACTGACCGACATAAAGCCCAGATTGGTGGAGTGTTGGAGTGATGTTTGTCCTTCTGTAGATTTCTCTTATTTCCATAAATGATCATGGAGTCAACTAGAGTGACCACAAGGTTCTTGGTCACCATGCTAAACCAAAGCCCTTCTCCATCAGTTGCTCAGTTTGGCCAGGAGACCAGCTCTAGGAAGAGCCCTGGCTGTTTCAAACTTCTTCCATTTAAGGGTATCAGAGACTACATGCTTCTGTGACTTTCAATGAAGCAGAATTTTTTTCAGAAACCTTCCCCAGATGTGTGACTGATTGCAAACCTGTTTCTAAGCTCTACAGGCAGTTCATTTGACCTGAGGGCTTGGTTTTTACTCTGATTTGCTTTATCGGCTGTTAGACCTTATTTTAAGACGTGTGTGTGATTCCAAATCATACCCATTCAATTGAATTTGCCAAAGGTTAACTTCACTCGAAGTGTAGTAACATCCACAAGGAAAATGTATGTTCCTGAGCTAAATTTCAATTGTGCCAGCTACGTTTGCAAAGATTATTTTTTTTTTTTACCATTATGGTGTATATTAATGTGGGGAAAAAAGTAATTTAAATCGGTTTAACAAAAGGCAACAACATAATAAATTGTGAAAAAAAAAAAAAATGCTGCATTTAATAATAAAGAAATATATATTTAGTTTATTTCACATAAAAGGAATGCAGAGAAAGACAATTCAATTTCTCTGTGTTTCTCTTATGTGAAATGTGGCAATTTCAAGAGGTTCCATAAAGCCGCACACTTAACTTAACACATGGGGGCAGCAGTACACCTTACTTGAGGGAAGACTCGTCATTTTCTCTTCCATCTTCTACACTCTGTTGAAGTCTCTACGAAGTCTTCCTGAAGGGGGCAGCAGTTACACAGTTTTTTTTACAGCATGCACTCAATAACCCCTCTCTCTGAATGGCTATGGGTTTGGGGTGTGTGAGTTTATTCGGGTGGCAGCCCTTTTTATAATTCTCCAGATACCTGTTTGGTGTGCTTTATCTGTTTAATAGCGCTTTACTGCTACAAGCCATAAAACCTGCCTTTTATTGTGACGTGAAGCACATTGTTTGGGGAATTGACCGTCTTGTTAATGAACAACTATGAATTTGTGCTTGGTGGATGTCTTCAGGGAAAAAAATGACAAATCTGTGCAATATGTGAAATTATCTTTAGGAGGCTGCGTGGGCTGACAGTAGACCTATAGAGTGATGATAAGGGGAAACTCTTGTGATATACAGCAAAATCAATAAAAGAATTTGCTCCATTATCACAAAACGCCTGCACGTTAAAATTGCCCAAATCGTGCACGCCGCTCGGCCCCTATGATACAGAGGCAATGGCAGCTGTTATTGAAAACATAAATCTAGAAGAAAGCATCTTTTCTAAAGCAATTTTCAGTTTCTAATGAAAGTGCTTGTTGTATGTAGTCTTTTTTTTTTTTTTTTTTTTTTTTTGTATAACCGTTCCAATGTGGTTGACCTTGAAAAAGAACTACATTCAGAGTTGGCCATAGAGACTCCCTCCTCCTCCTCTTCACCCTCTCCTCCCTCCTCCCCCTCCTTCTCTCCTTTGAGCTCCTGCTGCGCATCATCCCTCGAGTGAACGCACACTCTCGTTCAGTCTCTTGTCTGAGTCTGGCACGGTTGTTTCTCTTCTCAGCCTAATTCTCAGGACCCATTAGGATGAGCAGGACTTGAGATTGGGCGAACTGCTCCATTGATGCTGCAGCAAGGGTGCTCAACGTAAAAAAAAAAAAAAAGAAAAGGGGAAAAAAAGAGCGAGAATGAAGAAAAAAAAAAACATGATACATTAAAGCCTTTTCAATGCTGCAAACCCTGCACATCACTAAAAGGAAATTCATCAAACGTCGTCAGAGGAAGCAAAGAAGCCAGTGGCTAGTTGTGCTGCATTTGTGATGTGTGCCAAAACAAGGATTTAAACACTGCTACTCGGTCTGTGATCATATTTTCATCTAATAGAAAATTCTCTTTAAAATCGTTATTCAAAAAAAAAATCAGAAAAAAATGCGAATGTGTTTAGTACTTAATGGCCTATCGTTAGAATTGCAGATTGGGTTTTATTCACTGATTTATATTCAGCTAATTATGCAACCCAAACAATTCGAGGAAACAAGACTGAGCTCTCCCAGGCGAGCAGCAACCCACACTGCATGGTGGTCTGACACAGACTTGAAGGTAATGACTGCTCTGAGTCAGTGTCAGAAATGAACTTTTCTGTTAAGGGGTGTTGTGTTTCTTTCAGATGCTTTTTATACACTCTTAAAATTAAAGAATCTGTGGTTCCATTTAAAAAACTTGAACATCCACAGAATTTTCCTATTGCACAAAAGGTTCTTTAGTGCAGATGGTTACTAGATTATTAAAATATTATTCACAAAAAAAAAAAAAAAAAAAAAAAACTTTTAGGGCCATTGGGGAACCAACAATGGTTCTTCTAATCTATGGCATAGCTGTGTAAACCTCCTTTTGCAACCTATTATACACCGTTAAATATGAAACTCATTAACATATATTGTTGCAAATGTATCAATAACTTAATTTAATGAAGAGTGTCAAAATTGTTTGCTAGGCTGTTTGATAATGTACTATAGATGGTTCCTGTCACTTTCTGTGGCATTTGTTTTCCAGGGTCCACTTAATTTCTGACCCTGCTCCGTATACACAAATGAGCTTTAGAAATTAGATTTTTTTTTCTCCATGCACACAAAGTAGAATCACACACACACACAAAAAATTCTTTATTTAATTAATAATTAAAAAGCTAAAATGTTAATGTAATGCATCATGCATTTCTTCAGTCTATCATTTTAAACCAGGAAAAGTTTGTTCCTATCAATAAGCGATGGACTTTTTCTTTAATTCAGTGGGTATGCACCCCAGTTCTGAGTCATGTCTTTTTCATTCTCTCTTGTCTGTGTCTGCAGTTTGATAGCGGTAGACTTCGAGAAAGTAAGAGCCACAATTTTTATTGATGCGTGGGCTCAAAGGCTGCCTCAGTGTAGCTGTCAGTGAAGTTGCACTCACTTTTTATATTGTGCTGTTCCTTATAATAGGCACTAGAACTGCAGTGGGGACAACAGTAAACAGAGTAGATAGAGATTTTGTATACCCGGAGGAAATTTTATTGGCCTTTTCTGCTGTTTAAAACACAAAGTTAGTAATGCAAGCAAAGTTACCGGTCACAGCCCCCACAGAAACATCAACTTGAATATGTAATATGTAAATTCTTATCAAGTTACTAGACAAAAATATGCATAACAAAATGTAGGAAGTACTGGATGAAGCTCTGGATAGCTTAATTTTTTTTTTTTATCTCTATGCCTCAGGAACCATTCAGAGGTGGAATATGTACACAAAGTTTTATTTTTTTTTAATAAGTAAGCCATAGAAAACCTGGTGTCTTGAGATCTTTGACATCTCAGGACGATGTTTCCAGTCTGACCTCTTCTGATCTTAATATCTCAGGTAAGGTGGTGCGCGCACGTGTGTGTGTGTGTGTGTGTATGGTTGTTTGAGTAATAACCGTCTGTGCTCAGGAGCGAAGGAGGATGGCGCAGTCGTAAACAATGAAGCATGAGCACCGAGGTCTGCGTTTCTATTTTTACTGCTGCACAGGAGGGAGCAGCATGGAAATGCAATCGCTACATAATGCATGGCCCCTGTGGAGCGACACTGGGGTGTTACACAACCAGGTGCTCTCTCTAGACCTGAGCATCACACTGTGCTGACCCGAACCCTTACTTTAGACCCGGTTTACATCTAATGGGAGGTGTGAAGTGCAAGCTTCGCTGGATATTAATTCAAAGTACAAACCTCGGTATTTGCTTTAAGTGGACTAAGTTGTTAGAATTCAAAGCAGTATGCTCTTTGAGGGCCGTAAAAGTCTGCACTGTATGCACTGCACTTGGAGTGAACACCGAGCCACCGACTGAAGCAGATACAGACACATGCTCCATTAATATTCACAGTGCAAATGCAGCAACAATGCTCTTTTAGCTTTATTCGGTTTTATTCAAAGCTGTTCACATCATTGTTGTTTGCCAGTCTATGGATGAATACTGAGTAAATTAACTCTCTTAAAACACTTTTTACAATAGCCTACTTTATTTAATTTGCCTTTTATAACAATGTCCAAAAGTGTGTATATAGTCTACATAAGCATCAGAGGGGAATTATGTCTTTTTTTTCCTACATACACACAATTATGTGATGTTTTCTCACATTTTGGATAATTTGCCTACAGTTTTATATATATATATATATATATAAGTATGCATAAACTATTATTTGTTTTCCCCCCACACACATCACATTTCTTATGAAACTCTTCAGTGACATTGTTATATCT
The DNA here is from genome assembly GCF_003368295.1 of Carassius auratus. Classification (NCBI taxonomy): domain Eukaryota; kingdom Metazoa; phylum Chordata; class Actinopteri; order Cypriniformes; family Cyprinidae; genus Carassius; species Carassius auratus. Next base: position 12,419,343 of record NC_039276.1, on the reverse strand, counting down.
TTATTAAACATGTACACTAAACAACTTTTTTGGACAAAGTCATTTGTATGGTGGGAATGATGCCATAGCTGTTGGACAGTCTTTATATCATAACTGATATCAAACAACTCAAACATTTTTAACACAGTAAATATTTTATAAGTTTATGATTATTTAGGTTATTTAGATAATAGTTTTACACGAGTAGCTTAATCATTTATATTATGTTAAAGTCATAGTGGGGTTAGGACAATAAAATAAAAAAGGATGATCGCTATATTTATGTTGAGTTAAATAAGAATTGTTCAATGAGCCTATAAATAATGATGTTGCACATACCAGAAGTTGTTTTGCCTAGGGTAATCAGGTGGTGTTTGAAAACGGTATACTGTCCATGTCTAGAAATGTAATAAAACATCATCAAAGTAGTCCATGTGACTACTGTCCATGTCCAAAAATAGCAAAAATTACGACTTTATTCAGCATTGTCTTCTCTTCCGTGTCTGTTGTGAGTGCATTCACAACGCTGCTGATGTGTTTTCTGGTATACCGTACATACATTTTCAATGGAGGGACTGAGAGCTCTCGGACTTACAGGTTTGGAACGACATTAGGGTGAGTCATTAATTACATAATTAAAAAATTTGGGTGAACTAACCCTTTAAGTTATTTCCCTAAGTCATGTGCAAATCAGTGGGGGGACAGAATTGGGCGTTGATATCTTTCTGTGCAGGCAGTGTTTAACCTATCTATAATGGTGTAGGTGTATTCCAGAACGTTTTCAGTTCTTAAGCTTACAGGATATTCCTTTAGTATGATGATCTCTTATTTATCAAAAGCTCAAGTAAAAGTTAATTCTTCAAAACATGACCCCTTTAAAGTAAGTTAGTAAACCGCAATCGCATTCTGCCGTGAAAGTATCTCCCTTCAGGTGCATTTGAGAGCACACTGTGTTGTTTGTATGTTTAGGTGTCACCACTAAATTTATGGCATAAATGTGCATTTGGTGCCTGTCAAGTCGTATTAGTGGTAGAAAATATGTGTATTGAGCTGATAAGGGATATAAAACCTTTTTGCGTTAGTTTAAAATGAGTTTTCCTCAATGTTTCTGTAGAGATAACGTCATCATAACAGAAGCTAATGGTTTTTATTAGAAGCTATTAACAGAGCATGGTGCAAGCAATGACAAAATTGATAAGTGATACAAAGAGATACAGTGTAAATGTGTAACTTTAATGCAATGTAAGTCACTTTTGATAAAAAAAAAAGCAACTACTAAATGTAATTTACAGAGAAAGTAGTTGCTGTAGTTACATGTCCATCGGTAGAATTGATCTGGGTTATCTTTCCACCTGGAACACAGACAGCACTCATTTTACTGCGGTCTATTGTAGGGTATTTTCATGAGAAAATGCAGAGAAAATGTTTAGTATGCGTTTATGTACACAACATTTTTTTTTTCCCCCAAACAACTAATTAGGAATAAATTAATAAAGTAAAAGAAGACTGGAAATTCAGCAAAAAGATCAGTATCAGATGTGAAATCAGTATTTGTAGGTTTGAAGCATATTTTTAAGGATGATTTTCTTTCAATAGCCAGACTGGCTATTTCTCATTTTCTCTCTAGTAATGAACAAGTAACTATGGTAACCTCCATAGTTTCTTCCCACGATAAGCCACACCCCCGTACATGATGTGTTGTCTATTTTTATTCTTGCAGCACCTGCTGTGGCCTTCATTACCTACTGTAGGGTTTCATGCTTAAGTTTAGCTTTGCACACGTTTTTGTTAGTAGAAATTTGGCCTCAATATTCTTTTACTTTGGATGTGCATGGTTTGTAATTTCATTGATTTGATCATTGGTAGTGTGTTAATAAACGGCAGGACTAAGTCAAGTTATAGTGAGTCTATATGGGCATTAATGCTAAGTGAACACCCATTGAATCCTATTGCCCATCTGAAGGTTCTGTCTGAAGCTTCTGTTTTTTCTGGTAATGGTTAAGATCACGAGTCGACTTGGTGAAAGCAGGTCCTAGATCAGCATATTAAGGGCATTTAGATAGGAGGTCATTTGGATCATAAGCTTGACATGAATAATGTATTGAGTTGTGCTACTGAATGTGATTAAAAACTGCAGTAACTCATCACTCATAAAAATAAGAAAGAAATTGCTGTATTCATGTTGATCTTAATGTCCAGTATATTCATGCTTATTTGGACATGACTGTGGACCATTGAATGTTTGTCTGTATATGAATTCATTTCAGCATTCTGTGAGTGTGACCTTGTAACAGATCAGTGACAGTCATTCATGTCATGAACACTTAGACCCAAAGGGATTTGAATGATACATTTTGCTATATTCTCTCAGCAGCACATGCTGAAAATCCCTCTGACTACAGCCGTATTCTTTAGCTAGGCTGACAGAAATGTCAAATGTTCTTCTGAACGCACCACCCGGGTAGAGCTCATTAAAACCTAATATATTTATAAACAGCGTACCTTCCGTGTGCTGTTAAAAAAAGATACTAAATATGCACCGGTCTCAACGACAACAAAGGGCTCCAGACAAAAACTGGCAAAGGAGGAGCATTGACTTACGCCAACTTACTTATTTAGTTGACACATTATAGAATCATTCGACAAATTGTTCAGAGGTGCTTCAGTTTATTGTATACACTACAGCAACAGTTCACAGTACAGTTTTTTTTTTATTGTACATAAACAGAAGATGATTGTGGTTCATTAAAGGAGTGGCTTGTTAATGCAGTTATGTCTCTGAACCATTTACTGAGTGAATCTGATTCATACTGCGAACTAAAAGAGGAGCTCGAGTCAGTCAGAAAGATTCACATAAGCCTCATTAAAAAGAATCAGTTCATAAGAGTCATACATGATTCGTTCACAGTTACTCATGCTGAGTTTCTTATAGAGTGCAATAGTTCCAAAGTAAAAATCCTGTTAATGTCTTGTGACACAAAAAGCTACATGTTCGAAACATATCCATCCATAAGACATGTTTAACTTCAAATGGTTGCTTCCTCTATCCATAATCTTGTTCTCGCCAGCGGAAAAGTCATCTTGTTTGAATCAGAAGAGAAACACAGCTCTTCACTTCACAAGACTGGAGTCACGTGGATTATTGTGACGTTTTTATTGTCTCTCGTTCTGACGGCACCCATTCACTGCAGAGGATCTAATGGTGAGCAAGTGATGTAATGCTACACTTCTCCAAATTTGTCGCAATGAAGAAACAAACTCATCTAAATCTTGGATGGCCTGAGGATGAGTAAAATTTCAGTATGTACTAAAAACTGAGTATTTTTGTCCAATATTTTTATTAATTTCTTTATTTTTCTCCAAATCAAAGTTTGTAATGTTGGTTAATGGCTTATAACTCTATTGCATACAAATAAGACTGGCGCACACATTGAGAAAGTAATATCTGAATGTAGGGACGAACACAAAGCTTTCCCAACTGACTAGATTTTCAATTATAGCTGCATATTGTTATTTTAGTCACCGTCTGGAGTCCTGCAACAGATAAAAAGTGCATAAATGGAAAGTAGAAAAATATGATTTACACCATCTCTTACAGGCATTTATCGCAGCATCATATCAAAATTAAAATAATAATAATAATAATAATCAAATCTGGTGGCAATTACTGAGCAGCCCGCAGCCCGTGCAGTGGTGACCTATGAGAGTGCTGTCTATATTCCATGTCAACTGGGTTTTAATTACGACAGGTCTGCCTGACACTTTGTTCGATAATTGGAAATATTTAGACCTTCCTGTGCTTTGGGCACTTGGTAAATGAATACATTACAGTCAGCAAGGAAACGATACACAGTCAAAGTGACCTACAAAAAGGAGATTGACTGCATTTTAACTGCGATGCAATGATGGTTTATATCCTGTGGTGTCTAATATGTTTAGGATATCCCCTCTGGTCGGAAGGAGACAGGTAGCAGGTGTGAGATTCAACATTTCATTAGGAAAAGACACTTGCACCAAACAGATGCTTGTTTTATTGCCCGCCATATCCAGTGTCACTAAACGAACGGTTTGAAATCTGCTTCTTAAGGCAGTTAATCACCAGGCTTTATATAAGAGGCCTTTATGTTTTAATGTCTGTATAGTTAAGCATATGGTGCATTACGGCACAGTGTGTCCGGTGTTACTGCTTCACTGGGATTTGAAGCATTATGCGATTTTCATATTCCAAGCCATGTGTGCTGCATTCATAAGACAAAAGCTGATTGCTCATTCCTAATTAGAGTGAGCTCGAATGAAACATGTAATTCGAGCAGTACATCATCATGTATTGGCACTCTTGGATGCTCTTAGATCCTTTAATTCACAGTGCACCATGTGGCTTCTACATGCTGTTGTGATGTTATCGTGGATCATTTTTTCAGAAACCCCTTGTAGAGGACCGGGGTTGTTTGCATTATCTGTTTTGATTGTGCAAAACAGTCCCTTTGGCAAGAATATGTAAGGTGAAGTGTGCACCGTAACGTTAGGCACTTTCACACATGACAATCGTTAAATTGCAGTCAGACTGACACATTTAAAGCTGTTAGCACATGCAGCATCTTTAGACTTTTGCTTGTTTTCATTTCCATTTACACATCAGCAGAAATATTTATTGTAATTAGCTGAAAATGACATTTTAAGCCGATGCACAGGAAACATGGTAAGGTTTTCAGAGAATTTCTATTCTAAGTAATGTTGACTAATATTTTCATCCGTTCAGATGGAGAGAGCTCTCTCATTTCAGTGTGTTTGTGGAAGCACCTAATGTTAGAACACTATCAGTTTAATGTTTAGAGCCAAATAAGATATTTGTAGGTTGACTTCGTTAACTCTGTAAAGCCTAGTTGTGTCATATTTGCTGCATGAATTTGTAGGGCCTCTACATTATCAACAAGATCAAAACTTAGCTTTTTTTATTTGCCTCACAAATAACATAGTTATTTATTTATTTTTTTTTGCTTAGTTTATAGCCTTGGAATAAAACTGAATAAAACTTTCAATATATATATATTTTTTAACCTATCATTGAAGTAAAACAATGGATAGTGGGGGGGGGATTTATTATGAAATAAATGTTTTTCTCTACTTCACATTAGCCACAATAATTGGCACCAAATTATTGCAATGTCCTTTACCCAATCTAACAGCTCTGAGTTTTCTCCTATAATGCTTCATGATTCAAACAGAGGCAGTTGGGTTTCAATTTGTTATCTCTTGGTATTTGATAGGATCCATCCATGATGTCAATATCAATAATAATAAAAATAGGCCCACAACATTAAAGATCCAGCAGGATATTTAACCGTGGACATGGGGTACTTTTTATCCCTGTTTGCACCAAACCCATCTGGTGGGTTTGCTGCCAAAAAGCTTTTTTTTTCCCATGTCTGACAACTGAATATGCTGGAGTGTGTTTTTGGTTGAGTGAAGAGGATTTTTCTTGAAACCTTCTAGAACAACATGTTTGTTTGTTTTTTTGTTTTTTAGGATTTCTGACCCCAAGTCTCATCTAATCTCTTTTAATCTCTTTAGCCACTCAAACTCTCTTCTGTATGTAAATATGAATGGAAATATAGCTACTTTAGAGCTATTTTACTCATAAACATTTATAGGGGTGCCAATAATTGTGGCCAAAATGCATTGGAGATAAAACATGTATTTCATAATGTGAGTTTCCCCCCAATTTCAATTGTTTTACTTCAATGACAGTTTCGAATTTTGTGTTTTTTTTTTTTTAATGAAAGATCAAAAAGACAAACAATGCAGATTTAATTTCACAGCCGCCTTTGCTCATATTTACCAACGGTGCCAAAATAAGTTGGCACCGTATGCTGATAATTATATGCCATGTCTGATAAGTGGTGACAGATATTTAGATAGATAGTTTGGAAACTTTTGCAATTATGTTTTGGGCCACTGGTGGCACTTCAGGGATGCACTTAGCATTTAAATGAAGTCTTAACATTTAAAAATGATGATCCTTGGTGGATCAGTGTTGTATTTAAAGAAGAGATCACAGCAAGGAAGATTCTTCAATATAAAGATCCTCTTTTGTCCAGGACTTTAGTCTGTGGCATTAATTAATAATCGTTAATGTTGCAGCACATCCCTAACAAACAGACTGGTGTCTTCTATGAATAAGCTCATGCTATTGGCCACGGCCCCATCCTGGGCGCCTGCAGTGTGTTCTGTGGTTATAGGCTTGCATGTGCTATCTATTTCCAGAATCTGTGCATGTAGACCCAGCTCGATGCCAGGATAGTGTCCTTAATCTGCTCCCAACAGCCTGCCAGAGATTTGACAGTCCCTACTGATTCTTAAAACCAGATAGACAGAATGTGTCTGGTAGGTGGATGCAGTGATTTGGCGTGTGCTGTTTTGCTCAGTGCTCCTCCTCGCTTGCTCAATTTATGAAGCTTCCCCCAAACTGCTACTGCAACACCTTCTCTGTTTGCTGTGGAGTGGTACTGACAAGGGTTTGTGTTAACATTTGATATAGATTGAACTGATTTTAATGCAGTTTGAAATCCTCTAGATCAGGGGTACTCAAATATAAGTTTGAAAGGTCCACTTACCAATTTTCCATTCAGTCTGAGGTCCACAAAAGTGACCGTCAAATTCCAAATACAGAACTCCAACAACAAAAAAGGCATTCCCCAAAACTTTTGAACTATTCACAAAAAAATGACATGGTAGAACTTTTAGTGTGAAAGGTGACACCTTCTTTGTGCCACCAGTTGTTTAAACTTGGGCATAAAAGGTGTTAGGGCCAGGCGGAGGCACTGATGTAAGTGTTCATTGGTGAGTGTGCTGCGGTAAGCGTTTTTCACCATGTTCATGGTTGAAAAGGCAGATTCACAGCAGTACGTTGAGGGAAACATTGTGAGAATCTGAAGGGCCATCTTCTGCAGCTGAGGAACACCTGCTGCGGTAACCATCTTCGTCCAGAAGGTGACAGGGTCACAGTGAGATTCCTGCAGTGCTATGTTTTCTTGGAGCTCAATTAGCTCTGTTTGGAGAGAAGCAGCATTGGCCCATGGGAAGACTTTTGTGACTTCAGTTGAGAATTCTGCAACATTTTTGACAAGAAATGGATTTTCAATGCACAGCAAGACGTGTTTTGCCAGAGGGAAATCTTCAAAGTGAGTTTGGAAATTTTTTATCAGCTTTTCCAGGAATTCAGCATATTTGTGATGGTGATGTTTTCCTGCAATCTGATCCAAAAGTCTTGGAAAGTGAAGCAGGTCCTGCTGTAAGTCACATTTGAAGACCTCCAGCTTCCTCTGGAAAGCACGGACAGCTGACATGAGGTCACACACTGTGGTGTTATTGCCCTGGAGCTTTATATTAAGGTCATTGAGATGGGAAGTAATGTCAGTTAGAAAAGCAACAACTTCCATGTCTTCTTCATTCTTCATGAAATCCACAAACGGTTTGGCTTTTGCACTCTTCTGATTCAATAGAAATGTCTCCAGCTCTTTCCGCAGTGCCCAAAATCGCTCCAGCACCTTGCCTTTACTAAGCCACCAGACATTGTTGTGAAGGAGCAAATAATCAAATGTTGCATTCACCTCTATTAAAAATGAGCACAACAAACGATGTTGAAGAGCAGAGGATGCTCTTAGATAGTTGACAAGTTTCATGAGAGTTGTCATTACTTCTGAATACTTTTCTCCAAGGCTGGCACACAAAACCATCTGGTGAATTATGCAGTGGTATGCCATGAGGTCAGGGTGGTGAGCTCTCAAGCGTGACATCAATCCCCTCTCTCTCCCAATCATACATGTTGCACCATCAGTAGCAATGGAAACAACATGCTTCAGGTCTATCTCTCTATCTCTAAGCATCTGTGTCACTGCTTCATAAATGTCATCCCCCCTTGTGTGTCCTTGGAGGTTTGTGAGACCCAAAACATCTTCATGAAATTCTCCCTTTTCTTCATCAAAAAATCTGACAAAGACCATGAGTTGTGCATTGTCTGTGCTGTCTGTGGATTCATCCACAGCCAATGAAATGAATTTGGCTTTTTAAATAGCAAAGCTAAGTTGTTCAAGCAAATCATCAGCAAGTATTTCAGTTCGTCTTGCAGCAGTGGAATCAGAACAGGGTATTTGGCTTATTTTCTGGATTATTTCATCCTTTTGAGTGCCTTCAAACAGAGCAGTCACCACTTCACACATACACTCCTTGACTACTTCAGCATCAGAGAAGGATTTCTTGTGTTTTCCCAGGACCCATGCTACTCTTAGTGAGGCTTCCGTTGCCCGCTCCTGTTGTGTGGCTGATCTAACTAATACACTGCTTGTAGCTTCATAGGATGATTTCAGCTGGTTTATTTTTATGGTCCTAACCTCTGTGTTCTGAGGGTAATTTTGTTCAAAATGTGCATGCTTGGTTTCATAATGGCGTTTTACGTTACCACTTTTGATGATTGCTACCGTCTCGGTGCAGATGAAACACATTGGTTTTCTGCTTCCCGCGGGGAGCACGAATGCATATTTTTCTGTCCATTCACTCGCGGTTTTCAAAATCCACTTTTCTTTTCTTATCAACGGCCAACTTTGAGCACGCCATTTTCACTTTCAGTCAGCAAAAAAAAAAAAAAGGGTCAGTTATCGATATTTGCACTGCTCGCAAATGGTGAGAATGCCTGCCCGCCTGGCCCAGATGATGTGATCGGTAGATACATCTGGCTGCCTTGAGTGAGCGAGCGAGTGACGTAGTAAAGACGTTGCTATAGCGACCCTGTTACAGCTACTGTGATTGGACAAAGATGAAGCATTCAAACCGAGTAGACGCTTCAAAGATAAATAGCGCGGAATCACAATTGCTCACCCCTTTGAAAATTATGGATTATGATTAAATTAGTATGTTGTGTTTGGCATCGGTCCAGATTTAACAGCACATGGGTCCGGATGCGGACCGGAGTCCGCCTATTGAGTACCCCGGCTCTAGATAGTCAGTCTAAAAAACCTATTTAAACTGTACTCCTGATCTCAAGAATAATAGGCTTTGTTCAGATAGTTTGTTCAGGTTTTTTTTTTTGTACATATCATAAGGGCTGTTGTATGTCTGACTGTATATACTATATACTTGTATGTTTTGCCACTTATGTTAAATCAGAGGGCAGAATGCATTAAAAAAAATTGGGACACGGTCATGGCAATTTGTATAACTTCGTTCGACAATCTGCGTCTGTCCCATCAAAGTTAGGTTTAGCTTTGGTATTCTGGATATACCCTTATTTATTTTTTTATTTTTTCTTCTTTCTAAAGATAATACAGATTTCAAATGTTACGATGAATTCATAAAAAATCCCCTACTCATAAATAGCTAAGTTTTCTCATGAGATCAGGTTTGGAGAATACGGAGCTAAACTTGTTCATTTATTAGGCACATTCATATAGATTTATAATTCATAAACACATTTATATCAACATTATAATGCTACTTTTACATTCTTGACTTGTGGTTTTTGACTCAAGTGAAATATATTGTGACTTTGTTTTTGCTATATGATTATTCAATTAGGTTTGTATGAATCAGTTTCCCCCCCAAAAAAGAGAACATAATGAAATGAAGTTCTGCTAATTAAAGTTTAATTGGCTTGATTATTTAAAAAATATATATTTTTTTCTTTGAATTTTCATCAGCAATAACAAAATTGGGATTTGTACTGTTAACAATGCAGTGTATGTGAAACATCACAGCATCTACAACTGTGCCCAAATATACCAATTTTTTCTTCCCTTTGCCCCATATAGTTAACTGTTTGCCATGGACACATGGACATTTGTGAGCATAAGAGACTTAAAAAAATAAAAACTTTCCAACCCTTAACTCCTGAATGGTACAGTATATTTTCCTGTATTCTCCACAGTGAAGTACTTCATGGTGCATATAATGTATCGTAATGTTGTCTCTCCATGAGTTTAATAACACAATGTCATTATGTACAGCAATATAGAGGTCATGATGGAGGTGAAATTTCCAGTTTTCATCCACAATGACAACAACTCTGCTGTTGGAGAAAAAAGTATCTGCATCACCTTTGCATCAACCATTGTAGATATAACCGATATTGACTACACCGTCTAAATAAAAATACTGACTCATTAATTTGCAAAATGACTGTGAAGATAGTCCTGAAGATCAGATTAAAAAGAAAAACAAATCAGTTTTGATTGCAATGTGAGGCTATCGTTTCCCTGTAGATTCAATGTGTTTTAGTAGATTGTTTGATTGTCTGTGTTTTTAATCTTAAAGCTGGAATACTCTACAATACTTGACTTTTGACAGACACTTGCTGACTTTGTGAATGGCTCCAGAGAAAAACTCGCCATCATATTTTAATCGACTAAGAATCCGACTTTCATGATGTTCTGAAGCACAGACTCACGCAGGAACACATTCCTCATTGTTTGGACTGGGAGATGCGTGACAAATGAAAACAATGTGTTCTAAAATTGGCTCCAAATATTCAAGATGTTTGATATCCTTCAGCTGAATAAAATCATAGACTGAAACTAAAAACAAAAAAGTTGTAATCTGTGCCCATCATACAGTAAACAATTTTCTGTGAAATCTGTCAACTCCAACTGCCCAAAATGTGCAGACTGGCTCTGATGTTCAGTCACTGTCAACTCATTTCAGACTGCAAATCAGGACAAATCTGGGCAGAAAAATGTGTAGTTTATTCCAACTCTTATTGTTTAGCTAAAGCTTGTGTGTACAGATTGTACAGTATGGTTCACTGTAGTATGCTAGATTGTCACATGACCTCACAAGAGCATGTTTAATACAGCATCCAGCTATTATAGACTGCACTTTTTTAAAACCGTTTTATTTTTCCCAAATTCTGTGTTTTTCTTTTTTTTTCTGAATTCCATTTTAATGCACTGGAAAAAACCTTTTTTTATTTTTTATTTTGAAAGTTTTTGCACATATTTAAGTAAATATAAAAAATTAAGTCAAATCTACTTAACTAAGTTATGTGAAAAGAGTATAAATACATTTAACTTTACATTTAACCAGTTAGTTTTAATAATTTCTGCTCAATCGTTTGAAGTTTACTGAAGTTTACTCTGCAATGCTCAAGTACATTTTACTCAATCGTTATTATTTTTGATAATTTGATTTTTTTTATATATTATTGAGCACCAGTATCATAACTTTGATATTTACTCTGAGAATTCTTGTAGACATAACATGAAATATAGGAGTTGAAACTTTAATTTCTACAAGCTTGAATTGAATACTGATGTATTACTCTTCTATTTATTTTTTAATTCTTGGCTGAACTAAAAGATGTAGGAATTACAGTTGTTTTCCATAGAATTTATATCTATTCCATAGAATCAGGTTAATTACATTTTAATAATTAACATGCATGTCCAATTAACTAAATTTGTTGAACTTTAACCATTCAAAAATTTAATAGAATCAAAACAATAATAGGGCCCTATGATTTTTCAGAACTTTTGTGTCGTCTTGTCTCTTATAGTTTTTATGGATTGTGAGTTTTATGGTTTAATAAAAATTTGAGTGTACAATAATAGTATATTTCGGTAATTTCAAGCTATATATATATATATATATATATATATATACACACACAGTGGCATATACATATATTTTATCTTACTTGGGACAGTACTAAATAAAAAAAAAATAACATACATTTAGTATGATCTCTTATTTTTTTGAAAATTATTCACATTTTCACAGATTCTGCATGGGGTTTCCATCCCAAACTTTTGCATGCCACTATATATATATATATATATATATATATATATATATAAAGATTTTGTCACAGAAACCATAAATGTATGTATAAATTTAGATCCTGCAGCTATTCCAAGCAGTCGAATTTCATACAGTGCACATTATACGAGTAGTATACCATTTAAAACGAATGTTGTTATGCTCTCCATTTCTGTCTTTCCCTGTATGATGGGATGCAGCCGGTGGAAAATGGAGACAGGAAGAGGACAGGTAAACAGTCATTATCGTGACATGTCTGTGAGCTGCCCCCCTGTGTGTTCTAGTGACATTGCTTGGGAAATGGTCTCTCTACATAAGCAATGTCATACATGGGGCAACGATAAAAAAAACAACTAAACAAAACAAAGAACAGAATCATCTTCTGGCATGGCTTACAGTGAGCAGTCTCTTGAAAAAAAGAAAGAAATATAATTGTGTGCAACAAAATCTTACCGTTCCACCCTCCTGCTACCTATCACTCCTCAATCTGTCCGGAGCGTGTGACTGCTGATGCTTGAGTAGCAGGTGGAATGTTTCAGTGAGCCCCATGTGCTGGATGGAGAGAGGAAGAGATGTGTCCTCCTCCCTCAATCAAGTGTGCCTGAGTGCACAGCACAACAACACTTCATCAGGCAGGGGCTTCCAGGACCATCTGTGGGGAGGGGGACGGGGAGAGGACTGCTTGCTAAAGACCTGGCGCAAAAGATGCTGCCTGGTCCACACATGTTCTCTGAGAACGCCGGGAGACTGAGATGGATGCTGATGGATGGAGAAAACTTTGAAGGAGGGATGCACTTAAAATAAGAGATGATTATCCCTGTGACATCTTTGTTTCAGGAAGGATATGTAATATGGTGGAGAGTTGAAGTTGCACGCCAAGCCCCAGCATGCCTTGGTGGGGCACATCCCCCAGTTTGCCTAGCGCTCCTCCTGATTCAGATGTCATTTGTGTATTCTCTTTGGATCATAGGCAGGTCACGTTAATTAGCAGATTTCACACTGCTCTGCCAGCAAACACCCCCATCTCCCCCTGACTGTCACGGAGTCATTAGACATGTTAATCGCCTGCATAAGCCTGGGAGCATAATAGTAACTGGTCAACACATGCTTCTGGAGGTCATGGTCGAGGCACCTCTGTGACACTTGATCAAACCCAGCCCAGGTGTGGCTTGGTCAGTCCATCTCAGGGGTTCCCATTTAGGATTGCAGGGTCTTAATGTGTCGCTTTGATCCACACCTGGGCTTCTGTTCCTCCTGCTGGGCTGGAACGAAAGCTACCACTGCAATGGATGGGTTCTGGAGGCTGGCCCGAGTACTTGAGCCCTTTGAGAAATTTTGATCAATTCAGTCTTTTTGGCACTGAAGTGTCTTCTGGTATTAGTGCCAAGAGTATTAGTGCCATGTTGTGTCCCATACGTCAGTCCAAGGGCGAAGTAGAGGACACAGAGGATGAACAGAAAGTTTCATGTTAACCTGCTGTACCTGTTCGTGTAACTAGTAACTGAGCAAACTGTACTTCACTGTGTAGAATACAGGGAAATATACTGTACCATTCAGAAGTTTAGGGTTGGAAAGATTTTTTTTAAAGTCTCTTATGCTCACAAAAGCTGTATTTATTTGATCCAAAATACAGCAAAAACTGTAATATTATGTTATTACAGTGAAAATAACTGTTCTCTATATTAATTCATTTTCATATTTTATTCCTGTGATGGCTAAGCTGAATTTTCAGCAGTCATTACTCCAGTCTTCAGTGTCACGTGATCCTTCAGAAATAATTATAATATGCTAATTTGGTGTTTAAGTTAGTTATCATCAATCTTGAAAATGTGTTGCGTAGTATTCGTTGAAACCATGAAACAATTTTAAAGCCATTTTAAATCTAAATGGATAGTTTACCCAGAAATGAAAATTAGTTGGGCGAACTATCCCTTTAATGCACTCTTACTGAATAAAAGTATTTTTTCCCTAACCTTTGACTGTCTATTTTTTTCTAAGGCTGTCAGCTTGCATCTAATTGCATAATATGCCGATAAATTAATCAGAAAATAAAAATATTTGCTGAGAAAAGCACCCAGTTGAAGAGTCAAAGATATTATTAGGGCTAACACGTAAAGCATTTGAATAGATGTTACAAAAGGTTGCTGTAGAAAGCATGCCGAGCTTCTGAAATGTGCAATTAATGCAATTACTGCTGTAGATACCAAGAAAATTGTTCGTTGTGTTAAATTGTATTTGTTTGGCAACACCAGCTACATTCATTTGGAGTCAAGCTTAAGTTGATTTACATATTTTCCCCATGATCCAAAAATTCATGTCATGATGAATAAAATAAAATGGAAACTTTCATCTGAACTGATAAAGCCTCAGACCAGCGTGTGTCAGCTGCCCTTCAGCACTAATCTGTGAATAGTTCAGGCTTTGAGTTTAAAATAATGGTGCTGAGATGAAGCCAAAGCCCACGAGAACATAGGCCCAATACAGAGAAACCCTGGAGCCCTCTAATCCCTATTGGAACCGGTAAGTCTTCCTGGATGTGAATTTCTATCCTGTCAGTGTGAGGAATAGTTCGACCCAGTATCTTCATTAGGAGCATCATTTCAATTCCAGGTCTGTCAGGCTGGCGTGAGACTGCCATCTAACCGTTCCCGGCTGCAGGTGAATCAGCGCGGCAATTAAGAGAGACAATTAGAGCCCATTCACTTCTGCAGGCTACAGGCACAAAGATAAGCTAAGCCTCAGCTTAATTGGATCATTGTCTCTGCAGAAACACAAAATACTAGAGGAAAAAAGGAATTAAAATGTGATTAGTTCACTGACAAAAACAACATAAATAGGTTTTTAAACTTCTTGGAAAGCTAGTCATTTCTTGCGGCTTTTTGGACTTTTTGTTTTACCTAAGTGGGTGAAAATGTGCACTGAATTTTGTATCCCATATCGCCGTCTCTTCTTCGCCCATGGTGTCATTTTGTGTTGGAAGATTAAATTAGATCGTCGTATGTACCCTGACAATTAGATAATGGAATAATTACATCCTCACCCTGACTGTCCTCTGCCCTAGCCATTGGCAACCTGGAATATTTGCTTAATGAACTGTTTTTTTATGGCTTATTGTTTTGCTGTAATAGTTTTTTTTTTTTTTATATGATAATTTTTAACATCTCTGTATTTTTGAGAAATGCCTTCTTATTATGTGAAATGAAGTATTCTCTGAACTTTTTCCTCACAGGCTGTGGGTTTGCTGTTGGCTCCAATATTGTTTGCACCGCACAATTCAATAACAGCCTTTTGGCAAACTCTGAATTACACTTGTGACAGCATCACAAAATATAATTCTGTGAAACCATGAAGTTGACACTAAACTGATCAGAAACATTATGAAAAATAAACAGCAGTTCATTTCTAATGTTGGAATCTGTCAGGAGGACATGTTGAGTTGTAGTTGCTTTACACAATCAGAGTTTGTAACCATAACTGTACAAAAGCGTACCAAAACAAAATAAATGGCAACCATATCAATGATATGATAAACAAAAGATTCTGACGACTGGTGGTAGGGGTGGGCGATATGACCAAAATCTTATTTCATGGTATGATACATTTTATTTCACGATAATGATATGTACCTCGATTAAAGCAATTTTTATTTAATTTTTGTTATTAAAATTAAGAAAAAGGAGCAAATTGCAAGCACAACAGAACAAATAAATATGAAATAAACTTTTAATTTATTCAGCTACAGTAGGCTAGGTTTATTTAATTTAATCCTTTTTTCCTCTAGTATTTTGTGTTTCTGCAGAGACAATGATCCAATTAAGCAACTCTTTAACAGTGTAAAAAACTCAGTATGCATGAAATAGCATTTCACCCCCCCTTGAAGTACAATTCATATTTCTTTATTAAATAACTTACAAAGTAATTTGAAAACTTTGATATGTTATTTCACAAACAGCATGAGTGAATCACCGCACACTCTCTGTCTTTCCCTCTCAAAATGCGCAGATGTCTTCAAATCACCACATCGCATCCAAGTGAGCTGCACGGTTGACACAGGAATTGTCATTTACCCAAGTTTATCATGTATATTTTAATGTTTACAATATAAGTTTATAATAAGTCTTGCCAGTGTTCAAACCATTCAGCACTCGTGTTCTCTCCTAGAGACGGTGTGCTCGTGCACAAAGTGCCGCACACACACAAAGACGGCTTGCATACAGCTCACAAAATCAGACTTGTGCTGTGTGTAAGCTATTGTGCAACAACTGCTCCATTGTTAAAATAAATGCACTGTATGGTCAAACATTTAGGTGAGAAAATTATTACATATTTTTGAAAAATGAAAAAAAAGAAAAGAAAAAAAAAATGACACCCACCCCTTAAATTAAAAAATCCCCCCACAAGAGTCACCAAAGAGGGGAAATCCCTCCCATTTTCAAAAATGAAATTCAGGGTCTGGATGAATGTCTGTAAAAATCTTGATTTGAGCATCAATATAAATAATTCTACATGATAAAAAGAAGGCTTCAAAAAGATCAGTATCGGTGATCGTATCGGCAGATCATGGTTCCTGCGATCGATTATCGGTGATCGGCTCCAAAAATCTTGATCAGAGCTCCGTGGAGAAGTGTGAAGAAATTCTGCATTTTATCTATGAAACAGCCCAGATTGTGTTGTGAGACTCAGATGCAATGCTTCGCAGGGTCAAGTGCTGTGAATGGTATTTGACCTAGCTAGTAAGGGAAAGAAATTGCAGTTTTTGCCCTCTGGCCCACACCTGTGGCCACAACAATACACACAGGCCTTGAGAAAAAGGAAACACGTGGACTGTCAGCAGACCTTTCTCTGTGTGTATGTACTTCCTTTTCCTCTGCCCTCTTAGGCTTGATAAGCGAGAGGGGGGAAACATGATGAAAGACAAGACAAACAGCACTGAGGCCTTTTCTTTTTACACTTTTTCTGTCAAGGGGATTAGTTCTGAGGTGAGGTTGGTGACAAAGGAACATTGTTCCCACCTCATGCTCAAAGAGGCCGTATGTATGTGCAGTGCCGTTTTTCCCTCGAGAGGAACCAGTTTTTTTTTTCTTAAGAAAAGGGGTTGAGGCATACTTGTGAGTGGGGCAAGTTACTTTTAAGTTTATGTTCAAAGGCTCATCTTAATAGCTGAAGCCTGATTTTCAATAAGAATTAAATTCTGGAGACTGAACAGGCCACTTAAGAACATTCTATAACTGATCCCTGAACCAAGCAGAAGTAGGTTTGGATGTGTACTTTGGGATGACTGTCTTGCAGGAAAGTCCACTGATCATTAGCTTCAGTCTTTGCACTAAAGGCATCACAATTCTTGTAAAAATGGCCTGATACTTCAAAAAATCTGTGATGTCCTTCTTATAGTCATGATTTCCACTTCCTGCTACAGCTAAGAAACCCCATAATAGGACTGATGCACCTCCAGGTTTGAGGATGGAGATGGTTTTCTTCAGCTTATGAGCTTTTCCTGTTTTGCAGCAGACATACCGCTGATCCATGGGTCCAAAAAGTTCTTGTTTGGTCACATCACTCCATAAAACATTCTTGCAGAGCTCCACGGGTCTACACAACTGAATTTTATCAAGTTCAAGTCTACCTTTTGTTCTTCTTGTCAAGAGTGGGATTCATCGAGATGTCTCAACATGAAGGCCATACTTGTCTAGTGTTCTTCCTACACGCTGCATTGAAATGGTTTTATTCCTCACCTTGCAAATAAGTGATTTTAAAACAGCATTGTTGAATAGGGGTTGAATAATTATGACATAGCAGTATTATTAAAAAATCTTATAACTCAAAAATATTACATTATATATTGACAATATCACTTTTAATATGACCGTCAACTGTTCTAGATGCAATTTTTATTTTATCCTGAATCTTCAGAAAAGCTGGTATTTGTAAAGTACTGCAATCTCTGAGGGTTTGAGTAATTTTGATTGCAACTGTGTGTAGTGCAAAGATCGCTCTTTTCAATTTGAAAATGATGCGAATGAAAGCTAAGGACTGAATGTGCAGAAAAGCACCTAATGTAATCCCTCGATAGACAGGACAGCTATAAAGATAGCATTAAAATCAATGTGGATTCTCTGTGACAGAGAGCAAGCTGCAGATAAAGTGATCCACAGTTTGTTCAGAGACACAGGATGATCGGGATGATTTCTCCTGACACTGGTCGAATTGATACGCACTGAGAAGGAAACGTAGAAGAACAACAGGCTGCTCTCTAAGATAAGCCTCCTCGGTCCTCTTCAGATGTGCATGTGTTTACCCTGAATAATTTAAGCAGTACACTCCAGCAACTGTCTGATAAAGACTGCACATGACATTAATGAGTCTGAGCAGTCAGTAGATAGCAGTTGACTTGCTGGTATTGGCTATTCGAAGCTTGTTGATGTGACTACTCAGCAGAGCAAGAAATAGACCATAATGGTGGATCTCAGCAGATTTACTGAAGGACCCTGATACATATCTGAAATCGAGCAGAGGGAACATGATGTCATCAAGTGGATGTTTTTTTTTTCTTCCCTTTCTTTACATAGGCTGGGCAAACATGTAAAGTGGCATTTTGCTGAAAAAAAAAAAAGATATAGATATAACTCAATTCAGTACTTGCACACTGTAACAGCTTAACAGTAATACTAATAATGGTAATGCTTCCTGACTGATTGCAAATAATTCTGCTCAGTGAGTGGACAATACAATAGACAGTTGTGTTAAATTTATTGTCAAATTGTGTCAGATTTGGTGATGCTCAGTCTTTTTTTCCTGTCACATTCAATTTACAAACTAGCAGCGCAACTGAAATATTTTCTCCTGTTGTACTGCAGATTTAGCAGTGGTGCAGGAAACATTGCTACACGTGCACAAAAAACACCCAAACTCCATTCAGGAAGTTCACTGGTCAGAACTGCTTCTCAATGGAATCTGCAGATGTTTGGATCTAAACTTTGGGGGAATTTTGAATGGGCTGAGCAGTTCTGACTCCATGTGACCCTGAGTGTGAGTCATTGGCTTGGACTCAGCTGCTTTTAAGATTTTCCTTGAGGAAACGGAAAGAAAGCATGTGCCAGAAAATGGGCAGGAAATACTGCATGTGTGTGCGTGAGTTACTGAATGAGTTTGAAAACCAGGGTAAAAGAGGACGATCTAAATCTGCTCTTGAGCTGCTGTCATCCAGAGATATGTTTATAGTGTCTTGAATCCTTATAAACCTTTTGTAATTACTTCTCTTACCCTAAGCACTTCATCTGGATTAATGGTAAGATCTGGCTTAAGTACTGTGCATATGCGAGTTCCCCCTCTCTGACCCCTGACCCTGCTGAATCTTGACCTTTGACGTTGAAGTAAACAGACAAATTTCTGGATGGCAAACTAAGGTGTCTGCACTGTGAAGATACTGTTGCTATTTCCTACTGGAAAACCGGCAGACAGCATGCTGTTATTTACAGATTTGTATATTTTGTTCCAAGTAAAATTCTACACGTCACAAATTCTATACATTTATAAAAGTCCAACTCAGTTTTTTTTTAAAGCATTAGTATTTTGATATTTAGCTTTCAGTAGGACTACCTAAAACATAATAGATTTAGAAAAATTCAGATTCCATGACTTAATCACAATCTTCATTTGAACATTCCTGAAATCTATTTTTAAAATGGCAATAAATAAATAAATAAATAAATAAATAAATGTGTTTATACAGCACATCCTCTCCTGCAGGTTTCACAGCATTCTGCTGAATTGTGTATGATGTGAACGTGAATTCGTAGAATGTGTTGTGATTAAAAAAAGAACATGTGCCGTGAACTAATCTTTCTATTGAGGTTTTAGTTTAAGGCTGCTATCAAAAACAAGCACAAAGCAACCAGGGTAGTTCAATTGACAAACAAATGGCTCTTATAAGGCAGTCCTTTTTAGTCAATGAACAAAGCATGAAAACAACGAATGACCAAAAATATGGCTTACATATATAATTTACAGCATCAGCAGGAAATGTATGTATGCACCAGCTAAATGGACATTATAGTTGCAAATCCATTGTAACTGAAATGAATGAGAATTGAATCAAGCGAATCCGAATCAAACCATGAAATCTGTATGAAATCCCAGCCCGTTGCCAGGCCGTTGCTACGGTGTTGTGATTGGATGTTTAAAGTGTATAGAGTTCCACAGTAGGTTCTGGAAGTAAAAACTCCATTCCATGGGGAAATGGATTTTTTAACAATAGCTTAAAAACCTTTAAAGACAGACCTACCGTGAGTTCCAAGATTGTTAATCGATAGTTTATGCTTTTGTTGAAGCTTGTTGAACAACTTCATTACCCATGAAGCTGGACAGAAAATTCCGCCAATCAGAGTAGCAGGAATCTGAGGAAATATTATGCACAATAAACTTAAAATATGTTGTACAGTCATCAACAAAATTCTTATTTGTATATTTTTTTAACTTGATTATATAATTTGCTTTATCTTTTATTTATTTAAAAAACTTTTTTTTCTTTTTTACCAATTTTCAAATATGTTTTTGGTTCCGATAAAAGTTTGTAATCTTGTGATTCACCTTGTCGCTAGTTAGCTTGTTTAATGTCTTCTAATGCTTTAAAGACTTTTTAAAGATTCATGTGGGCAAAACTTTTTTAAATAAAATAAAAAACACAGCTTAAACCAACACAGCTGAAAAAATGAGCAGGCACTAATGCACTCTTGATTTGTGGTTGCTAGGGTGTTTTTAGTGGTTGCTAGGTGGTTTTCTACTATCCTGAGTGCCCTTAGACATTGCCTGGGTTGTATGGTTTGTGGTATTCATTCATATTTATATAGTACTAACATGAGTCAAAGTTTAATTCTAGTAACAATAGTCATTCTTGCCTTAGCAAGCACTGCTAATGATGTTTTAATCTTCAGACAGTCCACTCTCAGATTTCAGTTCTTTTTCTTTTCCCTCTCTGAGACACGTGGTTGACAGAAGGGTGCTGAATGCTATTTACAGCAAAACAGTGGCAAAGGACAGACAGATCTAGCACAGTCATATCAGAAACAATCACAACAGATATTTGAAGAGGGTACTAGAAAAGTGTTTGGGTGTGTGTGTATGTCAATCCGCTCAGGAAGTGTTTATTGTGGTGTGTTTGCACGGCTGCTTGTGAGATCATCGTTTTTCTTTCCTCTATTCTTGGAAGTCGGAAGTCATTTCACAGGGATTTCTCTCGCTCTCTTTGTCTGAGCCACCAAGAATGTTGCATTCCTTTTTCTTTGTCATGTGTTTAGTTTATTCAGAATATTAGAATACAATGTTTCAACAAATTACCATCAAATGCACCTATTTTTCAAACTCAAGCTTGAGCTGAACGAAGTGGTATCTATTTACACGGAGGTGGTACTGTTTCAAGCTCATATAGTTAAACTACCATGTTTGCCATCATTTCCTGCTTCCAGCCTGTCAGGATACAAGTATTTCCTGTCCTGGGACAATCATGAAACCCTTCAATTTATGCCATATCCCACTCCAAATACCATCTCCTCTGGCAGTTAATATAATTCCCCTCCTCCATGGTTAGGAAGAAATTGCTGGCTTTTATTGGAAAGCGCTCATTGTGCCCTAACAGCAGATCTTTTATATGTGAGCTAATGAAACAAAAGCATATTTATTGCCATCATAAGATTAAAGGTTTAACAAAACGTGATCATCCCTCTTCAGACAGCAAAGCAGACATTAAATTATTGTCTAATACAATGAAGGGCTTTTACGAAGTTTCTTTATGAGTCCTTTGACATTTTCACCATTTTCAATCAAGTTTGATATTTCATTGTTGGTGGCAGTAAATTTTTTTTTTGTGAAATTGCTGGTGAGTGAAAAAGCTAAAATTCAAGACTATTAATGAAAGGAATCATATTTTGACCTTTTTAGTGTTTTATAACCATTTCACATCCTTTCCATTCAGCCTTCATGTCAGTTTTTATGCACATTTATACATCTATAAATACACAATATATGTACAATATATATGTGGGTATAGAAAGATTTTTTTGTTTTAAGCCTCACCAAGGCTGCATTTATTTGATAAAAAATACATTAATATTATGAATTATCATTACAGTGTAAAATAACTGTTTTCTATTTTATTATATTGTGTCCCTTTTATTCCTTAAAATAAAGGATGCTGACTTTTCAGCATCTGTGTGCTGCTTAATATTTTTTACAGAAATGGTGATACTTTTTCAGAATTTGTTGATGCATAGAAGGTTCGAAAGAACAACATTTATTAGAGATATAATTTTTTATAACACCATAAAAGTTTTTACTGTCACTCTTAATCAGTCTAACACCTCCTTGTTGAATAAATGTATGCGTTTCTCATGTGAATAACATGGGGAAACTAATTATTCAGTACCATGGTATTTCAAAATACGATGATATTATAATCTAATCCAGTTTGAGTAAGTGTAGAGAGTGGAATCATGGGAAATCCCTTTTGCTCATGCCTTCTACTATGTTTGCTTACATCCCAGAATGCAGTCTTAAGGGGAAATTTACCACCGCACAATCTAGGCGTTCACAAGAACATGTTGTGCGCAACAAAACATTGTTTTCCTGTCCCCAGCCACCTCGAGAGTCCTGTAAATTCCTGATTATCTTTAGCTATCACTTCCTTAATTAAATGACCTTTTGTTAGTTAGCATCAGTTACAGGGGTTTAGCCCTATTAAAGCAATAATCACATCAGTGGCATAATTTCCATTTAATCAACACACTAATTTTAGTACCATTGTCTCTGTGCACAAGGGCACGGGGACGTATTACATTAATAAACTTGGCATGGATGAATGTCTTCTCCGCCACCCAGACGATTCGACCCCTGTGCCAAGAGCAGAGGGGGTGAGTGAACTGGTGAATGGAGGGGGCTGGATATGCACATTAAGCTACTGACACGGATCCCAAGAGACCGAGCTGAAAATTTGCAGCTTGCAGAATTCCTTTTTTTCCTGATTAGCCTAGGTGAGATTATTCAGCAGTCACTGACACGTCTATTCCTGCAAATTAACAATGCAATTAATTGGATTTCCTCATTTACACATTTGACACCAGATGTGCTGTGTATCAGGTTGCCACTGATGAGATGAAACTGTAAGGCTTGCATCAGGAGGTGGATGACGCATAAATCTCACATTTGCCTTTGGTTTGAGGCGATGACAATGTGAATTTCAATTACCAGCAGCATCAGCCATAACCGAGCGAAGCTGATGGAGGAAATCTCACTGGAAGACATTTACAAGGCTGTGAGAATGTGCACTAAAAGTACCTTTTCTTTCACATAATTACTCTCTAATTAACCATTAGTTATTCGATTAGCCCTTTTAATCCTTGAGTCATGGCTCCAAGTTTCTAAATGGTGGCTTAGTCATTGGCAGCCCTGTGACGACTAATTAAAGGATGTGATGCACAAAATGGCCCGCAGAGAGACGTTTTGGGGGGTTGGGGGGTGGGGTCAAAATTAAATTATTAAATGGCTAGTTCTGGCTCGAAAATCTGATTGGATGAGTCGTTGCACCTCCACGGCTGACGCCTAGTATCCCAGGACGGTTTTTATGGGTGAGTGAGCTTTGCCAAAGTGGACGATTGTGGGCCGCCCTCATTGTAGGGTGGGGACAACAGGGCTTCTCTTGTTACAGGAGTATATCGCAGAATTATAAGCACTTGTTATATACTTGGACCTGCAACAGTTAGACTTCACATAAACACCTAATGTACTGATGCACAATGAGTAACTATATTATTAATGCAGCTGAGCAACCAGAAATCTCCCATAATTAGGGTAATTAACTGTAATACGAGTGTAGTTATGGAATTGATTTATTTATAAATGCAATTATATATTTCAAGTCAAATACACCATTATATCCTTCTTCAAATAAGATCTTGCACCTTCACAGTGCTTTTGTTGGCGACTGTGTTTGGCTTTCCAATTTCAACCATGGCGAAAAAAAATAATAATTTTGAGCCAACATACACAGAGCCATTGTCACAATGTGGTGATTTGATTTCTGTGACAAAAGCTGTCTAGTAATGAGTCTTGGCTTTTTGAAAGCACTCCACCAAATATTATAAAAGGTTATGACGAGACGCCTTTCTCTCACCTGCTGTCAAAGTAATATTTCTTCTTTCTAATCACAGAAAATGTCAGTCCGAGGCATTCAGATTCTACCATTTATTACACTTATTACATTCTTAAATAAAAATGCTCCACTGAACAGTTCTTGCATAGATATCTTACAATACCAATTTAAAAAAGAATTATGAAACAGACCAGTAACAAAAATAAATTTCATCTTCTGCCTTAATAAAGAACATTACCATACTAACATTATATCATACAAATAATAATATTTTAAACACTTTGTACAGCAAAAGAACCAATAAAGAAAAACACACAAGGAAAGAACAGAATAGAAAACCAAAAAACAGAGAGGAAGAGTGTGAAGGTTACAGGAAGTGAGGGGGTGGAGTGTTAGTGATGTGGCGAGGGAAAGAGAGGACAGTGTATATGAGGGTCCCTGCTCTAGCGAGAAACTACATGCTTCAGCCTACGTATGGAAAAAGTTTGTCCTACTTCCATACAGATAAATCAAGATGGCACATAACTGTTCTATTTTTGCTTTCTTTCTTTTTTTCAGATCTGTACCTGCTCTACCAACTGGCGGCTGTCTGCGAGATCAATGTTTGGATGAGAGAGAGCACCTGTGAAAGCATTGAGGTCTGTTGTTGGCCGGTTGCTTCCTGTTTAACGATGTCGAGGGACATTCACAGGTAAGAGATCGCTGACAGATGGTAATGCATAACTGCAGGATGAAGCTGAAGCGATAGCATTTTCAGGAAGTGGCTGTGGTTCAGCAGGTGCAGGGTGGGAAAAATGGGGGTGGGAGGTGAGGAACGCAAAAAGCCAAAGGGAAAGACCTGGTGAAAACCTTACGTACAGACATATCAAGTTTGGACAAACACGGATACAGACACACTTCAAGATGCGGTATACCTCAAAACAAATGACTGGGAACCATATGGATGAATATTTGAGTGTATATGCAGAAAAGCTGACTTTTGATGCACTGTTGACCAAAAAAGACAAGTTATATTGTGCCATGAACCTACAAGCATTATCTAGGGAGCTGAAAAATGAATGGTTCCCATATTCTTGTGATAAGTGCACCTTGAAATGCCACTAAATGTTATGTAGACAATCGACAACAGTGTCATTTAAACAGACTAAGCTAGCGGTAACAATGAAGAGTGTTCGTTATGCAGTGAAATGTTATTCCAATACGGACAATAAAAAAGGAAAAAAGTTGTCACCTCTGACCTTTTGTCATAAATTCCCCTTGTGGTGTTTCAAGCATCTTTTTGTATAAAATTTAAGCTGCCAAAAGCCTCTTTTGAAGCTAAAAAGCAAAAGGCTTGGGAAGGGAGCTTCGCTGAAAGAGTGCCCAGATCTAGTTCACTTAAAATTGTTCCCTTAGAATGTTTTCAAACATTCTTACTGTCGTGTAAAACGCTCCGCCACAGAATTATCTCCGTTTTGAAGTGGTACGGATAACACGCGGTACAAAAAGTGGTCTTCTGTACAGCTACTTAAGAATCGTGTTAGGAATTACGTGAACGATCTCTTTAAAACTGATTGCCTGGATGTTGATTTCTAAAGACATGCATGACCTGCACTGACTATAGAAGCACTAGAACCGATGCGACTAATTCGCTGTTTGAACTTCACGTTAAACTCATCCTCAACTTTGCATTCAAACCGTATTTTACAAAGCTCACATACTCGAGACCAATTCAGTGGTCACCTAGACGTTGTTTAAGAACGAATCATAGGAAGCTGGTGTAGGGCAGAAGAGATACTGTGAGAATAAAATGAAACAAAAATGTCTTCTTTCTCTCTTTCAGCATCCAGCAGTTTATTTGCAAATGTGTAAATCTTTGGGCAAAGTATGCACTGAACGCCTGTGCGATTGCGTGGACTGCTGCTGTCATTCTAAGAGCGAGAGATAGGGGGTTTCTAATGGCACTTGATATGTGAGGGGATATGTATGGGATGTTGTCGGCTAATGAATCTGATTGGCCTATTTTCATTGGTAACATCTGGAGCATGTTGGCAAAAGGGAGATTTGTTTGTAATTTTGCATTTAACGTTGCTTTGCACTGTATTTAAAAACTATATATTTGTATATCTTCAGAGTTGATTTGAAGATTTGCCTCATTGTTCGTCGGTGTTAAAGAAAATTATATGAAGCATTTGTTTTCGGTCCCTGCATTCCTGCTGTTATATCCCATATGGTGCATCAAGGAGTAAGTGGAATCATCATTTTGTCAAGGAAAAAGTAGGAGAGCAGAACAATGTGAAAACATTTAGCTTTTCATCCCTGCTATCAGTAAGTAAAACCCTTTCAAAGCTTTAAAGTTGTCGTGACACATGTAGAATGCTGTGCACTGTCAATAATTGCCCAATTTGTGGAATTGTGGGATATTAGCGGATGCTATTATGACACTGTAGCAATACATCCTGCTTGCTTTACAGAAACTCATACATACAGTCGTCACATACACCGCACTTCTTGCAGAAAAAAAGTGCCACGAACCACAACTGATTGTACATTAGTGGAGATTCAACCAATTTACCTCCTGTTTCTTCAGAGTTTTGGCATGACTTTGCATTTCAATTGAGAAAATGACACGGAAATAAAAAAAGACATCAACTGAAAATGGCAACTGAAGTCTAATGCCTAGGTTGTGGTCAAACAGAGGTGATGGCGTGTGAGTCTGTGTAAGTGTGAGTGTGTGTGTGATAGAAGAGCTGCCTTCAGCAGGCCTCAAATCAAGAGAAAGGCACCAACCATTCACTCTGCATTGAGAGTTTCGGAAACGATCTTTAAGCTCTGGCGGTCCCCAGAGGGATACTCTGGGATCGTTTAGTAGAGTCTGCGATGACTCAGAACATGTTACAGCTGAATTGAAATGGCTTTCAATCTCCCTTCCGCCCTTGTAGCCATTAAATCAATGCAGAAGAGGAGGGTCGGCAGGGAAAGGCCCTGATTGTGAAGCCACGGCAGGCTTCACATCCTTGGGAACGATGATATATATTTCATCCCCGCGATTTAGAAGCTGATTGTTAACACAGAGCTAGACCTTGGCCTGGTTTAGCATAATTTACTCGAGTGTAAGAACAAGCTCTCGATTTAACGTCTGACGTCTGGATGGAACGCAATCCTACAAAACAACAATTGCTAAAACCCTGCTGTGAAGATTTCGGTGCAAAACAAATAATGCTGAGAGGCAAGCTGTGCATGTGTGTGTGCGAGTGCGTGTATCTGTCTGAAAGAGGCTGCCATGCAGTGTTTTGTTTTAATGCTATTCATTAACTTGGTAATTATTGTTCTTGTTTTTTTCTTCTTTCATTTTTTTTTTCTCAGGAAAAAGCCAAGAGCAAAGAAACCATTCTGTCTGTATTGCAGCGTGTGTATGTGAAGGTTTTTTTTTTAATGCATTTTTTGTTTTCTGCTTTTTTCCCTCCAAGTAGTTTTTTTGTTTTTAAGCTTTTTTTGTATAGTTTTTGAGCTTCTTTTTTGACTGTATGGAAAAAAAAAAAAGCACAGAGGACATTGAAAAAAATCAGTGCAGACAATGGATACGAAACAGGCAAAGTTTGTCTTGGCTGATGGCACCAAGTTCTTTTGGATCCTGATCCCAGCAGGTGCTCCAATCTAAGAGTCAAACGTCCTGCCAGCTGTCCCTCCCCCATAACGTCTCCTCTATTGGCACACCGGTCTACTACGTTCTTACACAGGTGCCAGTATCAACACAAAGCAACAAAGGAACATTTTCCAGTGTTGAGAGTGACACACAAGGTCCATGACGACATGCTCTGGTTCGCTTTTCCTGGATCAAATCAGAGCAAAGCAAAATGAAAAACAGAAGACTTATGTCCTTTCATACCAAACCAGCAATCCCCATCTTATTATTATTTTATTTTATTTTTTTGGGGGGAGGGGGGTGCTCTGTTCTCATCTTATTCTTCAAACGTTTCGTTTCCATGCCAGATAGCAGTCACTGAACCATGTGCATACTGAGAAGGACTCACAATTCCCTCCTGCTTCCCGTATGTGCACATTTATGCTTGTTTTCACAAAGCAAGTTTTTACTTTTCAGGAGTTTAAGACATTTCATCTCAGAAGGAAAACAAACCATCTTTTTTAACACTCTTTTAAATAAAAACAAAGGCAAGAAAGTGTCGCTGCGCATCGTTTATGTCGCCTGTGAGGCGTGAAGAGCAGAGAAGAGTTTGCTCCTGAGCGAAGAGTACGAGAAGTCAACACACATCCTGAGCGTTGCCGTATTTGTTTGTTTTTCATATTTTTTTTATTTTCCCAGGCAGATCCTACTTTTGGGGCCGGGCGATGTGTTTGGCTGCTTGTTCCATTGGTCACTCCTCAGAACGCATTGGCAATGTTGTTTTCCGTGTTTGGTTGCTTGCTGTATACGACATAGCTGCAGGTTGGTTATTGTGAGGTGTCCTTGGAAAAAGAAAAAGGAAGTTCCTGAATGTACAATGAATATGATTCTCTAGTAGAACCATTATGTTATGTGATGAATGACATGTGCGTTTCAGTTTTATACATGAAGTGTATAGTTTCCATTCCATGCTATTGATTGATTTACTGTACACAAAGAGAATGATGGAGAAAAAAAAAAAAAAAAAACAGGGTTGTGTTTGGCAGTGTCTGACCTCCAAGCTCGCACTCGGTAAGGCATGGCTAATCGCTGATGAAAAGGCTTTTAGTCATTTAGAATCCAACAACATTTGCCCACGCTGCCTCGCATGTTCTTCCGGTTGATGTTTGCAGCCAGATCCCTCATGTGCACTCAAAGTCTGTTGTAAATGATCCCGTCTAGGCGGTGCACACCTGTTCTCCTCTTCGTTCTCACTCGTTTTCTCTCACTCTCTCTCTCCCATCTCCCTCGGCTTTAGATATGTCGCTTCATGTGCAATGCCAAATGATCAGACCTGGAAAAACATCTGTACGGAGAGAAGGAGAGAGAGTTAGCTTGGATTCACTTAAGGAAACACAGTTATCATCGCACTAAAGAGGGACACAATCTGAGTTTCTTGGAAGACGTGTGGCGGCTTTGCAGATGGAACAGAGAAAACAACATTTGGCATTTGGGAAAAAAATTAGAATTTTTAAGCGTAGCCAGCTTTTTGCTCTAAAACTGGTGACAGATCGTTTAGAACCAAAATCTTGCCAATGCAGTTAGCAGGGAAGTCTGTACTGAGCCTTTTGGGAGTGCGACCACAAATCACGCTGAGCCTATTTGAATTAGGAAATTATTTCGAGGCTGGAGGTGAAATGGTATAGTTTAAATTGTGCGGCCACATTAGTTATGTAGCACTTGAGTCATAGCGGTTGGTTTCTCGTCAGGAGCCATGGGCTTTTTTGTGTCATCATCAATTAAGCTCACATGTAGCCGCTGCCAGTAGTAGCAATACATAAACAGTATTGCAATGCCATGTCTATGTTACATTTATAAGACTATGAAGATTACAATATTACAGCTAAAGTTTTGAAAGTGAATCTTAACTAATGAATAAAAACTGTTTAAGAGTGTAGAGAATTGGAATTTTTTTTTTAATTTGCCTCTGGCTTTATCCATTATGAATTAGTCAAGAGCTACTTGTGTTAACTCTGGTTGCTTTTTGGATGGAAAGCAGCCAAGATGGAAATTGGGGTGGAAGGAGGATGTTCATCTTCAGGTAGACACAGTTGGTTTTCAAATAAGTCATCTTGATGATTTTCTGTAATGCATATCATTTGGATGGTTGCTGTTTTGTTGGTGGTTTGCTTTGCAGAATTCTGTTCAAATCGAAAATATTTACAAATCAGTATTTTTACATTGCACCATAATTTTGTCATTCACAGTTCTTCCCTCATAAAACAAACAAACACATATACAAACATTATATCTATTATTGAGGATTAAAAATCGTAATGTGAAAAACGAAGGTAGAGAAATATTTCAAGAATCAAAGCCATTCAAAAAGTGAGTGGTTGCTGTTGCATTGTGTTGACATTATTTTCACAACAATCAAGCCCATATCCCCAACCATAACCTTCACAGCAGTAGCAGCTTTGACAGTTTTTCTTAATTTCTTATATTGTTTTATTTTAGCACAGCTGGACTGCAGTATTGACCAATCAGCCTGGCTGTTGTATATTTTCTTTTCATTCAGGTATGTGAATTTTTGGCAGAGTCAAATGACATTGTATATTCCAATCCGTTAAATTTTTTGTTTGTGATTTGCATCGATATTGGTGTGACTAGGCTTTTAGGGGTGTGTGTGAGTCTGTCTGTCTGTGTGCGTGTGTGTGAAGTTTACAGGGCAGAGCGACTGGACAGATGGTCCTGTGACTCACTGTAAGTGGCAGCTACACCAGCTGGCACACCCTTAGATCTCATAACCCCTCCCCCACCTCTCACTCAACCCCTCTCAACACCCGACAGGGGGCTGTGCTTGATTAGGCAGGATTAATGATGCCCAGTACACTGGTGTGTGTGACTGTGAGACAGTATGACTGTGGCTGACTGTATTTACTGTTAGACTGCCTATGATTGTTGCTCCTCATAACTCAAACACGCGTGCAGTCAGTCATTACACCTAGAAGAGAGAAACGACACAACTCATGCTATTCCAAACCTGGATGTCTTTCCATTTATCTTTAAGAAAGTTTAAACCTTTTTAATACACATATATTCTTTATTAAAGTGACCTATTCATAAAGTTACCTTTTTTGAGTATTACTAGATTATATTACTATTTTACTATTACTTCTACCACATTTTGAAAATGAGAAGACAAATATTTTTATTCCATTGAATAATTACATTGAGAACTTTTTTTTTCCTCATTCAAACTTGTATGGCTTCAGAAGACTTCACATACGGATGTAGTTAAGGTCTATGGAGTCATTTTTGGAGCCATTGTTATTTTAGTATTATTTATATACTATTACAATATTTATTAGCATTTTCAGTTGGTTTTTATTTTTATAATTAGCTTTCATTTATCTTTCTTTTAGTTTTAGTAATTTTAGGACATCAACTTGTACAGTTTTGGAACAATATAAGAGTGAGTAAATGATGACAGAACATGTAATTTGAACATGTGAAATGTCACTTTAAAAGGCATAGATAATTTAAGTTGAACTAAAAGGTTGTGGGTTTAGCCCTGCAAGGGTTAATCCTTGAACTATCACTGTAATGGCCTTGAGCAAGACTTTTAACCTCAGGTTGACCCAGAGGGACCATCGATGTAACTTAAGACGGTTGCAAATGTCTGGCACTATACCATAAATTGTAGAAGAAATGCTCCATTGTGTGCTGATCTATTCTATTCTATTCTATTCTATGCTATGCTATAAGAAGGTTACCACATGTCTGCAACTGCTTTTGTTTATTAAGCTAACAAGTTAAATAAAATCTGTATCTAGCTATTCATCTCAATTGTAATGATACCATCACCATTTCACATGTTTTGGCAGTACAGGTGGCAAACTGATCTGGAAGCTCAACTCTGTTACAGGACTCACCCTGAACTGACTGGAAGCAGGACCAAAGAAGAGGACCGTTGCAAAATTGAAGATTATAATAGGCAATTTTGCACATCCTTTCAACAGGGTGCACTCTGAATCACCTTAAGCCCCTGGCTTATTTCATCCAGATTCAACTGGGCATCCTTCCTGCCATCAGACTGCATGGTATTGCCTCCTCCTGTCATTCCTACACATTAATCTTGATTGTTGTCCCAGTGAAGAGCAATAATGCAGCACAAGGTCACTTTTTAGATTCCAGCAGCATTGCTGTTCACACTTGTAATACTTTTTCCACTCTTTATGCGCTCATAATGCAATGCACAACTAAAAATGGATGTGCCACTCAAAGAGATTCTTCAAGGTTTAGTATTAAAAGCAAGAAACAGGAGTGCTCAGTTTATAAATGCTTCCCTGGTAATGATGGGAATCTATGTGTTGGGGATTCAGCAGTGGAGCTAAATTGCTTAATTGACTCCAAATTCAGAAGATGCTTTTGTTTATACCTGACATGAGGGAGAAAGAATTGCCAATGTAGATTTGCTTATCCAAGCTGGCTCCTCCTCCTTTTGTCAAGCAATAGCTGCCAAACACTGAGTAATGAGTGTAGGGACACAGATTTCCCCATGCCTTCCCCCAGAGAGTTCACGTGCTCTGCTGCGCCTGAGGGAAAATGTCGCTGTTCAGGTGTCAGCAGCAGTCTGCAGAACAGAGGCCTTCCCAGCCGTAACTCATCCACTGGGATCAGCGAGGCTTCATTGTGATGGAGCAGCAGAGAAATGTTCAATGGACAACTTTCTAAAGGCTGCAGCGAGGTTGGTTTGATGCCGGCGGCGAGATAGGGAGCCGTGTCTAATTGTGCTTCCACCTGGAGCTGGCTCAGTGGGCACGCAGCCTCCACTGTGTAATTGCTGCCCACATGCCAGGCCCGAGTGACATCTTCCTAATACTGTCACCTGACAGCCTATCACTCTTTCTCCCCATGCTAATGCAAATCTCTCTTTTTCTTTGCTGTTCCTGTGTCTCTTCACCTCTTTATCACCAATACACACACGCAAGCACATGTTCACCACATTGCTTCGGCAGTGTGTGTGTGTGCCCTGAATTACAGCCCTTACGATTTAAACAGGGATCCCACAGTCATGGACAACCTAGAAATATGAAATATAAGGGAAATTAAAACTTGTGATTTCCTGACTTTTAAGGCGTGTGTTCTTTTTTGTGTTCATTATTTCCATGCCTTCCTCTATGTCTCATGTTTAATGTAACTGTGTTTATTGTATGTTCAGCTATGAAATATTTTGTTAGCAAGACATTTGTTCTTTGGGAGTGCAAATATTATGTTATTATATCATGAAGAACATTCAGTGGTCAAAAGGTGTGGAAAAATTGTTTAAATAATTAATGAGGTTGGTGAAAGTTAAAAGTACATACTAAAAGTATTTTGAACAGTTTCATTTTTTTTTATTTCTTTAGAAAAAATACATTTAATTGATCATTTATCCACAATAAAATTCAAAATAATTGTTGGCTTGTTGTATTTACCAGAATTGTAATATCAATTAATTTCTAATAGTATAAAAATTGTGGTTAGTTATTCTATAAAACATCCTACAAAAAACACTTACTGTGTGCTGATGTTTCAAAAAACAAAACAAAAACAAAACATCAAATATGCTGTGTCTCTCCGCCAGAGCCCTACATACATCCATCTTATCTTGTTCCTCCCCAGCTCTTTAAAATGACTGTTGTATAACTATCTTACTTTGGAATGCGCACCCATGCCTTCAACTACTTTTTCTCCCTGCACTTAACCCACAGTGTGGGTATACGCTGTACTGATGGGAGGATGGAGGAAAGTGGAACAGAATGTGAGAATGAGATATTCGCAGTAATTTGGTAATGGGTATCACAGGACCAGACTGTGAATAAGTTATTCAGCAGGGAACTGGGCCTGCACTAAATTCCAATGAGCCCAATGCAGTACTGCTATGTGCGTGCCATCATAGAGAATTTGAGAAAATAAAAGCAAAAGGAGCGGGCGATAGGTTCTTTTTAAGGGAGAGAGTTTAGTCTTGTGGTCTCATAACTTGAGGAATTTGTTTATGGGCGCTCGAGGACTGTGGACTGGCGTGCTTGAATGTGTGTGTGTGGGGATGTTAAAGAACTAAAAGGGGTTAAATATGTGCATACATTTATTGTGAGCAAGCTTTGCAGCTTTTGCAGTGTGTCTCTTACCTGTCGCAATGGTTGCACTTGAAAGGTTTGGCACCAGTGTGCTTGCGGTAGTGCCTCGTCAGTTCGTCGCTTCGTGCGAAACGCCATTCACAACCTTCCCAGGAGCATTTGTAAGGCTTCTCACCTGCATGCACAAACACACATCACTTAATCCCTGCTTCGCCATTCACACACACCTGTTCACAGATGGTGCACCTCTGGAGTGAGGCAGACGCTGTGCTACTGTAAGCACCATCAGCAGTTCCATTATATCCATCATTCATTACTGTTTCTCTCAATCACATATCCAAGCCAACCAATCAGATCGCTCACTTTATCTCCCAGTCGACCCATTGCATCTCTGTAGCACATACCTCCTGCATTCCTAGTCATCGACATTTGAAAAATGCTGCCTTCTCAGTCAATATATGGAGGTGATCGTTTTCAGACACAGAAATTGATCAGATTGAGAAATCGATCAACGGTCATTTTCCATCTTTTTTTAAATCAATGAGGGGCTGCCTAAATGTGCTCAGCCACCATAACAGAACGAATTCATAACCCAAAGTCAAGTATGCAAAATGAAGCCATTTGTGCTAAATGTTCTCCACCCTCCCAGTGAGCTCTGAAATTCAAATGAAGTTAAACAGATAAGAAAGGAGATACCAATTGTTCCACACGCTGTACTTTTTATGGCATAGATTTAAAATATGGCCTTGAGTGAGGGAGGAAGGGGGATTCCAACCACCGAAGAGAGTGTCCCAGCACAGTTGCAGTGTTCCTGGGGAACAGCATGGGCTTCAGCCCGGGGCCTGGGTGGGAATGGGGAGGCTGTCGATGGCACTGATTCAGATCTGGAGGTGGTAATGATAATTGGGGTCTTAATGACACTTAATGGGAAACAATGCCATATTCACAGCACAAGAGCTGCTAGCTTCTCCAGCAAACAATGTGTGCACCAATCTTTCTAACTACAGTAAAGCTTCATTAATGTTGAAGTTGCCCAATTGGAAATAGCTTTTCACTGAATTGATACCGACCATGGTTCTAAACTAGGATCACCACCAAGTTGGGAATTTATTTCTTAAATGAAAATACATGATATTAGGTTACGTTTAATCGTTGCGTTAGGGTTAGTTAGTTGCGTTATGTTTTTCAAGACATGATGTTAGCTTGACAAAGCCTTGTCTGAAAGTTTCATATATTTATTACATTTATTACAGTCAGTCAGACAAAGTAGGTAGGTTTCTAGGGCATTGTGAGTGGTTGTTCAGGCATTACTAGGAGGCTGCTCTGATTTTCTAAGTGGTTTCTATTGCATTTCTATGGTGTTTGTAGTTGATTGCTAAGATGGACTTGGATAGGAAGTCCAGACAGATAGACAAATGGCTATACAGATAGCTGGACGCACAGATGGATAAATAGACAGACGGCTAGATTTTTGGTTCTTGATTATCGAAAATGAATAAGTCTTCAAAAAAATCTTACTAAACCAATTTACTTGAAAGACCAAACTAGCCAGTCTAAACTACTCTTGACCAGCATATAAGTTCATTCTGTTCTATGCTAGTCTTTCGGCAAGGATGTGCCTGGACCTCCATGACTGTATCTGGACACTGGCAAAGAAAATCATAGAGAGGAATGGAAATGATTACAGGCTGTTATTTTCCTTTTTCCTTTCCTTTTCTTTTCCTTTCCTTTTTTTTTTTTTGTAAGGAAAATATGACCCAATAAGAGGTGGAGAAAATGGAAGGTATTCGCTTTTGCAATATTTGCAGTTGATATGAGCATACATATTGCTGTAATGAAATCAAAGTCTTTTTATCTATTTATCCCATCTCGGTTTTTAGATTTATGATGCAAGATGAGGTAAAGGATGACATAACGGCGGGTTTACCACTACATCGCTTGGTCGGTCCTGGAATTCTCTTATGATGCAAGACAAAGTAAAGAATGACATGGCAGCGGGGATGAGGAAAACGTCTCCAATACGTCTGACCAGTTCCTCTTTCCATCTCCCATAGACATATTTCTTGACTTTCGAAGACAGAGAAGAGTATTTTTAAATGTAATACAACATGCTTGGCCTTTTTTTTCAACTAGTTCACCTCTGGGAATACTGCAAATAAGTAGCATGTCTTCTTTGACATCTCATCTTTCTTTGCCAGGCAAGACGAGCACAAACAAACAGCAGGTCAAAGTGCCTTGAGGTTTATTTTATTATGTTTGCCTGTCCTTGAGCTCTTTCAATTTATAAAATCAGTTGGAGAAAATATCGCCACATCTGCTCTCATGTCTGTGACTGCTACAAGTGCACAGAAAGAGCATCTCTGTGTCATTTGGAGAGTGGCGGGGCCGCAGGTGTGAGACGGCAAACGTTTCGCACTACATTCACAATAATTGGCCAAAGACCCCCCTCATGCTCGCTCCCTCTTTATGCCGTAGCCCACTTACTCCCCCTCTTCCTGTCTGACAGCAGCGAGGCAAGGCTTGGACCTGCAACCATGGCAACCATAACACAGGCCAATTATAACTTGGAGAGTCAAGGATGCAAAATGGAGTCGCCTAGCAACCAGCCAAGAGAGGTAGAGAGAGTGTTAAAAGGAGAGAAGGGAGAGAGCAAGAGCCATCCAGTCAGTATGCAACCTATGGACACTCTGCAATACCAACCAATTATTGCTTGCTTTTGATATGCATGATGTAGTTGCCTGGCAACCCCAACTGTACCAAAAGAGGGTAGGGGAAAGGTGGGATTGATTTGGCATATTGGAGCTTCAATTGGTGTCTACAGCCACAAATAATCAACCTATTACTGTTTTTTTTTTTTTATATAGTCTCCTAGCAACGAGCCCCCTCCAAAACAGCAAGCTCCTTCCCTAGCACCAGTGTCACACTAGGTGTGTATGGTGCGCTTAATTACATTTCCTCAGGACAGAGTGGTGGTAAGCTATTATTGTCTCTGAAGTTTAGATTTCAGAGGTAGGGCCTAGTGCCCAATTATCATCCATTTATTTTGTCTTCTCCAGTGGCTCATTCTAACCCACTTTTACTCTTCAAATCCCATTTGGGGATGTGCCGTTCACTTCAGCAAACACTGTCGACAAGGCAAAGCAGGACCATGTCATTAGGCTCCACAGCTGCTCTACAAATATATGAGCATAAATGATTGAGTTTAAATGTGAAAAATCAGCAATAAAATAAGTGGTGCTGATAGCAGATATACACGTTTTCATTTCTGACCTTTCATGAACTACTGTAGCAGAAATGAGTCAAATCAGACAAATCAAAGAGTCTATCAGAGCTGTGTGCATTGAAACATGAGCTGAATTCCTCAGGAAGTCGTAACTCAGTTCGAGTGCCACAAGAACCAAACAAGATGACCAACCAACTTGTTCACGCAACAGCTTTCAACATGAACACCACTAGAGCAATTATTTACAATTTCAATTCGAAGAAGAGATTGTCAAATTATGTTGTTCATAATTGAAATGCAACGCTGGACATCACATGAAAACCCATGAGAGTACTGCACACTTACAAGAGAGTCCCCCCCCCCCCACCTAGCAGAACCAGACTGAAATTCCTAAGGTGGGGGAAGGGCTTTAAACCTCTATCTTCACAGAAAAGTCCTTTGCCAGAGAATGCCAAAGAAACTTCTTTTGTACATATCTATGGACCAGAATGAACTCAAAAAGACTCATAAATGAATCAGTCCATCGCATCACTCCATATTCATTTATGTGTAACCCACACATTTGACTATCATGTTATAATCACTTATTGTGTATGTTTTTTTTTAAATAACTATGGTATAGCTGAAGGGTACATAGTCGTGTTTGATATGTGTGTGATCGCATTTTCTTGCTTGATATTGTCCTGACAATCATTTATTTGTAAAATATATCATAATCATGTTATAGGAATCATGTCCAAAATTAGACCCTGTGAGGCAAGAACCACATGCTTGGTAAGATAAACAAATGATTTATGATACCCACCCCAAGAACATATCTGATTGGTCAAGGCAACATTTGAGGGGTGGCCAACAGGAAGTTTTAAATACTTTGGACACGATGTAATTTTGCTTTTTAGTCATGCCTTGCTTTTAGTCTGCCTGCTGCTATTAGCCATGTCGGCTTTTAGTCGGCTTTTAGTTGGCTTTTAGTTCTAGTCTAGCTGCTGCTATTAGCCATGTCGGCTTTTAGTTCCAGCCTTGCTCGTGCTATCAGTCATGCCTGCTCTTAGCTTTTAGCTTGTAGCTTTGCTACCTAGCTTTAGCTTGTAGCATCTAGCCATGCGGTAGTCATCATTGTTCTTTGAGCGCGGTTCCAGCGTGCCTGCCTGCTGCTACTATG
The DNA here is from genome assembly GCF_003368295.1 of Carassius auratus. NCBI lineage: Eukaryota > Metazoa > Chordata > Actinopteri > Cypriniformes > Cyprinidae > Carassius > Carassius auratus. The sequence goes on along the minus strand of NC_039276.1, from coordinate 12,381,330 downwards.
AGAAGGAACACAACCTAGTCTCGTCAAACTTTATTTCTTTTCTTTTCCGTTTGAAAGTTTCGTGTTCTGAGTTAAGTTTTGTAACGTCCATTCAACTTCAACCAGCGAACACGACTCTGCACTTTCAGCCAACGCCCAACAACCACGGGCTTCCCAAGACGTCACTTCAGAGACTGAACTTCCAGCCAATCAACGACCTCGGGATAGCCCTTTCACCGAGGCTCCTTCTTCACAGGAGATGCAAGTAACTTTACCTCCAGACTGTGACCTTTACTGGTGTATCTAATATAATTTTAACCTCATTGAGGAACTCAATGCGAGCGCTAATTACGTGATTGATGGTTGTTCATGTTTATGCAATTTAACGTATTGCTGTTAACTTGGGATTCCATATTTCCATTCTCTTAAACTCATCTTTCCCTAACTTTCGACCTTCCTGCAACTTGTGTGAATGTGTGTGTGCGTGCGTTTATGTGTTAGATTAGTTTATATGTCTTAGATTTATCTAATAAAGCCTTATTCATATTGAAAAGAGAAGTATCTTGTGTTTTGTGCTTACAAGTTAATGTCTTAAACTGCCGATCTTGTTACTGTGCTAATTGATAGTGTTTTCACTATAGTTTGGATATTAGTATCCAGCGCAGATTTGATGTTAAACGGCTCGTTCACTGAACCGCAGGCGCGTCTCCGTGAACAGCCGTGAAACAGTGATTCTGTTCAAATTCCCTTTAAAATCTTAAATGATTCCCTTTGAGCTAAATTGACCTGTTTCCCTTACATTTATAATGGTGGAGAATGCGGGCAGTTTAACCTAAATTGTGAGCATAAACCAAGTTATTTAATCTTTGATTTTGCTAAAGGAATGACGGATGAAAAGCTTGCGAGACCGGAGTATGTAGGTGTGTGTGTGACCCGTGACGTAAGCAGCGCGCGCTTGAATGAAAGGAGCTAGAGGAGACTTTAACTCGAGTCCGTCTCCCCTTTGTTAACAGCAGTAAGTGAACTTAAAAGTAAACATCTGAGATCGTACAATAAGGTAGAAATTGAGCGTGTTCCTCATTTGTGTAATGCCTTGTTTTATAGCTGATTCGATTTCACTGCGTGTTCCAGTGTCTCAAACGCTATCTCAGTCACTGTTTGCTGAACGGAGCTAAACTGTTAGTGTTTCAAAAGGGATATAAATCGGTGAATAAAGAATAGTTTGAGCGGGTTCCTCAATCTATTTATCAAAGTCCCCGTATTCATATTTCATATAGTTTGATTGCCAGTGCGTGTTCCACTGCCGAATCAAATTTGATATTCGACTCCCCTACGTTAACGTTAAACATTAGAGAACAATGTTTGCCCATTTGTATCCGTTCACAAAGTGAATGCAATCTCGCGTAACACTGCGTGTGTCCGAGAGTAATTTGAATGGGAGTGTTTTAAAAGCTTGATCAAGTAAAGTTTAACTGTGTACCAACAGCGAAGGAAAACTTTTATGTTTGTGTCCAGAAAAACTGGCACGGAGATTCAAATTGCTGAGATTGATATAACTGTGTTCCCTTAACTACAGCAGGAAGCTGCTATTTGAATTAAGATAAATTTAACTCTATACAAACTGAGAGTTTAAGTGCCACATCGCAAAACCAACTGAAAGGCGGTGTTGTTATTTGTACAGTGTTGAAATGAGCCGACATTTCATGTAACATGCTTAACTGTATTTGCAACAATGCAACGATTCATGTACTAATCCACTAGAATGTGTTTTGGTTGCCATAGTGACGACCGTGACCCGGAAGCCTAACGTACTTCCGGAGCAACTCTGAACTGTGCATGCGCAGCGCACAAACTCCGCGGTGTCGCTAAGCTAACGAAACCATTGCATTTACATTGAAGTCTATACTAAAGCCACTAGCCTCAAAGGTTAGCCGTTAGCAGTACAATCCAGTGGATGAATAGTGTGTGTTTGGGCAACGCTGACGTGATTTAACCATTTTAAACATCTTAACTAACACTTGTTAGTCTCTTTCTTTTTATCGCTCTGTTTTCTCACTAGACCACTTATTTTCATTTTACTAGAAAGGGAAATACTGACTCACAATTATTAATTGTCAAATTGAAATTTAATTGAAACATTAAATTTATTTTGAATCATTTAAAATTTCCCTCTCAGATCATTTCATATGATCTTTTATTTCTAGTATTCTCTTTTGGTCTTAATTATTTTAGGAATGAATAAGCCTTGAACTTTGGAAGTTAAGTAAACTTATTCTTCCTAATTTATTTATTACCCATCTGAATATATGCTATTCAGACCTTTACTTATTTGAATGCGTTTTACCCCTCTTCCTATTTTGGTTATACACTTAACCACTATTGTGTTACTTATTGATTTCCTCTTTTTAATTTCATTTTTGCATATTTTGCCCATTTATTAATTTTTTTAATTTTCCTATTTCTTACCATTTCTTTTGTGTATCCTAGCCTGGGAACGACAAACCTGAGTCCTAAAAGGAGACATTGTTATCCCTCACTACGAGTTCAAATAAATTAGAAAGACAACCCTCTTTCACTTAAAGTTTATTTTGTTTGATTAGTTGTGCAGCAACTAACACAACGCTCTCCTTGTAGTTGAGATAACCGCTACTGAGACTTACCATCTCCGTCCTCTCTCTCCTTTACTTTCCTCTTCTCTTTTTACATTTGTAGGACATGTAAGAACCATCAATCAATTCTAAGTGAAGTAAATACACAATCGTGCCAAAGACGACGAATCATCCTTATGAATTTGATTGTAATCATCCTCTCATTTGTTCTTCCTAACCTCCCTACATTTGGAAACGCAATCCAAGTTTTAGCATCTCATCCAACGTTGCGATCAATTTAATAGAGATACGTGTTGAGCAACTGTCGCCTTCGCTGACTCCCTGGTGAGAGGTCCAACTGAAAGGTGTACGGTGTCAATCCTGTCAGACTAAGAAAAGAGATATCAGAATTATTATTGTATTCTTTTGTCCAAAGCAAGAAATATAATAATATTGTTTATGTTTTTGATAACATTTAATTGGAAAAATAATTTTCCTCATTTGAAAAACAGAAATTTTGCTTGTCATTTGAATTTGTTTTTCACCTCTGTCTCTCTTTTCCTCTTCCTCATTAGAGTGACAAAGTCTTCGCATCTCTAGTCTACTTAGACACCCTGAGACCAACACAGTCATCACCACATTTCACTAGTGGTTCACAATCACTGATACAACACTTAGTTGTCCCACCACACATAGGCTTTTACTCCACACAGATCTGTGTCAGTCTCTCTTCTCCCCAGCGTGCCAACATGCCGCAGACTGCAGACCCCATTTCCCATGGGGAAGATGTGAACGTTTGGCTGAGAGGCATAACAGACAGCCTCACTCCAAAGACATTTGAACTGTTATTATTTTTAATAATAATCCTAATCCTGAGAAGATTCCTGACACAAGATTCAAGCCAGAACAACAACCACGAAGAGCTAGTCAAGATCACAAGCTCACTAAGCTATGCCTTCACAACCCAGCTGAAACTGAGCGACAAGCACATCACCCACCTTCAAGAGGAGCTGACACGTGCTCAACGTCGCATAGACAAGCTGGAAGTGAAAGTTCAAGATCAACTCAAAGCACCCAGCGAGAGGGAGCAGGATACAACAGAACAAGTTATGAAGCTCCAAGCAGCCCTGGCAGCAGCTCAGCTCGACCAGCAACATGCAACGGCTGCTCAGAAAGACCTGGTAAACAGACTCCAGTATGCCGAACGGCTACTGGAGAAAGCCAAGATAGACATCAGAAACAAGAACTCTGAAATCAGTGCTTTGAAAGACCACCTTGAAAGGTACAGAACTGAAATGGACAATCTGACCCAACAACTAGATGATACCAACGATGAGCTCTACATGGTCAGAAAAGAACTCCAAAATGCTTACAAGCACAAACAAGAGCCAAGGAAAGAGAAACCTCTCTTAGCCTCATCACTGCTGAGCAGAGCAGAGTCCCACGTCCAAGAACTGGCATATGACGAAAGGAGCGAAGGGCCACAACCCAAAACCTCACCTGCCTTCGCCACACAACCCTTTCCTGCCAACGAAAGAAAACCTCCCGTCCAAGGCCTTGAAGCTGCACACGGGATGACAATCAAAGACCTCAACAAGCTGTCTAAAAACATCAGCAGGTTCAACCCGAACTCCACAGAGAGCCCCGACATCCAAGCTTACCTGCGAGATATCGAATTTCACCTGGAAGTGAGACCTCATGTGACTGACAGAGACTGGTTATACCTCCTTAGAGCCACGTCCAGTCCCGAGGTACGAAACTTTCTAGATCGACAGCCCAGTCAAACCAAGTCAAACTACCAGCGACTTCGTGAGGTCCTGATTAAAGAGTTTACAGACCCAGAGTCTGAACATGGACTGTTAACTGCCTTGGAAACCAAACAAGGTCGTCAAGAGACTCCGACAATCCTACTTTGGTGCACACAACAACTCTGACCTTGAAGAGGATGTGAACTTCAAAACCCTCTTCCTAAAGAATCTGCACCCTGGAGTCAGTCACCATCTAGGTGTCATGGCCTGTCCGAACTCCATGACCATCCAACAGTTGCGTGACCTAACACAGAAGGCCTATAACAAGCAGAAGTTGGCCTCAAAGAAAGGTAACAAAACATCCACACTCTTGAACTCTGTCAACAAAGATTCAAGCCTTGCACTGGACGACACCCAGTGGCATCACAACACCAGAGTCTTCCATCAAGAGCACAGAGAACGTGACGCCCATATCCACGACCGCTTTCAGCCCAACTGCTGGAAAAGTCCATGGGACCAGCCACGTTTCTCAAGAAACCAAAAGGATAAGAACATCTGGAAACCTAACCAGATATCCAAAGGTAATCACCTGACTCATCCAAGAGCAACTCGTGTGGGTAAGCGACAACAAAACCCACCTCAGCACCACTCAGACATGCACAGTGCTGAGTATGCACAAGAACATAACCGCTTACCATTAGAAGACACGGAACAAGTCATGGAACAACTAAGAGAGTTCCTTCAAGACAATTTACATGCATATGACCACAAAGTTGAGTCGTGCTCGCTGTGACCAGCGACAGAACGGAAGGCCGGTGATCACCTGGTGCACCACATCAGAGATGACAAGCACCTGTTCAACAACAACCCAGAATGAACAAGTCTTTAACGGCCAACTGTTGATGAAAAATCTGAGGTACTAAAGGACATCACCTCAGTCACTAACAAACTGTCAAATGAACTCCAACTCCAAGTACCACATTCCCTGTCTGTGCAACAGCAACCACCAGAGCACAGAAGGTCAGAAAGTCTGCTACAGCCAGAAGGCATCACAAGAAGAATGCAACATAGGAGACAAGTTTTGCAACTCAGCTTCACACAGCCATGCCAAACTGCCTCCGACTGTCTGCTAAAGAACTTCCTGCCTTGCTGGACTGACCCCTCATTAGACCATGGACATGCCCTCATCCAAGCCAAGGATGCTGAGAGCCAGTCTTCAGTGACATGCTAGAAAAAGGGGGAGACAACACAGATTTGAACAGATCTGACCACACATGCACTACACCAGTAACACACAACATTACCTACACCCAGAGGTAAACACATCTACTGATAACACAGTCAACAAACATATTCTTCCCACAGGTAGAATATCCAACTTTTAGCGTAACAAAGTTACACATACCCACCATGAAGAAACGTGCAGCCATCCTCACAATAGGTAGAACACCTGACACTAAGTTAAGGTTCACGACACACTAGCTGCACCTGACATCCTAGCTCAATAGTAGTTGTAACACATGCTAGGAAAACCCACAGCAGCCTTGTTTTGTTTTGTTCTTCTTTTACCTATCCTTCTCCTTCCCCTCTTTCCTGAGTAGGTGAAACGCCTAGACACCCTGCGAGGGTCGAAGGTCTGATATTAGGATTGACTCGCAACACCTAATATCCGCCAGCCACTCTAAACTGAATGGAAGCCAGAGAGCTCCATGCATGATAGGTCAATTCATTGAATTGAAAATGAAATTACTAGAAAACTAATGGTAAACATGTAAAGTAAGACAACCTAGAAGAACCAAACAAAGTTAACCACAAATTTGATTGATGAATCAAAATAAAAACAATTTCCAAGACGATCTAAACTATCCTCAATGTGCTAAACTACATTGACTAATTGAACTTAACCACGTGTACCTATATAACCTGATGCCTGCACCAGTACAGTAACTGTCATGGAGGTGTTGTCTTGCTGTTTGCTGTGTTTGTCTGCTTCTTCTGCCTTTGTTTCTCCAGCGATCGACGATGTCTTCACCTAAACACCTCGCCGATCGAAAGGGGGATATATGTAGCAGAAATGAGTCAAATCAGACAAATCAAAGAGTCTATCAGAGCTGTGTGCATTGAAACATGAGCTGAATTCCTCAGGAAGTCGTAACTCAGTTCGAGTGCCACAAGAACCAAACAAGATGACCAACCAACTTGTTCACGCAACAGCTTTCAACATGAACACCACTAGAGCAATTATTTACAATTTCAATTCGAAGAAGAGATTGTCAAATTATGTTGTTCATAATTGAAATGCAACGCTGGACATCACATGAAAACCCATGAGAGTACTGCACACTTACAAGAGAGTCCCCCCCCCCCCACCTAGCAGAACCAGACTGAAATTCCTAAGGTGGGGGAAGGGCTTTAAACCTCTATCTTCACAGAAAAGTCCTTTGCCAGAGAATGCCAAAGAAACTTCTTTTGTACATATCTATGGACCAGAATGAACTCAAAAAGACTCATAAATGAATCAGTCCATCGCATCACTCCATATTCATTTATGTGTAACCCACACATTTGACTATCATGTTATAATCACTTATTGTGTATGTTTTTTTTTAAATAACTATGGTATAGCTGAAGGGTACATAGTCGTGTTTGATATGTGTGTGATCGCATTTTCTTGCTTGATATTGTCCTGACAATCATTTATTTGTAAAATATATCATAATCATGTTATAGGAATCATGTCCAAAATTAGACCCTGTGAGGCAAGAACCACATGCTTGGTAAGATAAACAAATGATTTATGATACCCACCCCAAGAACATATCTGATTGGTCAAGGCAACATTTGAGGGGTGGCCAACAGGAAGTTTTAAATACTTTGGACACGATGTAATTTTGCTTTTTAGTCATGCCTTGCTTTTAGTCTGCCTGCTGCTATTAGCCATGTCGGCTTTTAGTCGGCTTTTAGTTGGCTTTTAGTTCTAGTCTAGCTGCTGCTATTAGCCATGTCGGCTTTTAGTTCCAGCCTTGCTCGTGCTATCAGTCATGCCTGCTCTTAGCTTTTAGCTTGTAGCTTTGCTACCTAGCTTTAGCTTGTAGCATCTAGCCATGCGGTAGTCATCATTGTTCTTTGAGCGCGGTTCCAGCGTGCCTGCCTGCTGCTACTATGAGAAGGAACACAACCTAGTCTCGTCAAACTTTATTTCTTTTCTTTTCCGTTTGAAAGTTTCGTGTTCTGAGTTAAGTTTTGTAACGTCCATTCAACTTCAACCAGCGAACACGACTCTGCACTTTCAGCCAACGCCCAACAACCACGGGCTTCCCAAGACGTCACTTCAGAGACTGAACTTCCAGCCAATCAACGACCTCGGGATAGCCCTTTCACCGAGGCTCCTTCTTCACAGGAGATGCAAGTAACTTTACCTCCAGACTGTGACCTTTACTGGTGTATCTAATATAATTTTAACCTCATTGAGGAACTCAATGCGAGCGCTAATTACGTGATTGATGGTTGTTCATGTTTATGCAATTTAACGTATTGCTGTTAACTTGGGATTCCATATTTCCATTCTCTTAAACTCATCTTTCCCTAACTTTCGACCTTCCTGCAACTTGTGTGAATGTGTGTGTGCGTGCGTTTATGTGTTAGATTAGTTTATATGTCTTAGATTTATCTAATAAAGCCTTATTCATATTGAAAAGAGAAGTATCTTGTGTTTTGTGCTTACAAGTTAATGTCTTAAACTGCCGATCTTGTTACTGTGCTAATTGATAGTGTTTTCACTATAGTTTGGATATTAGTATCCAGCGCAGATTTGATGTTAAACGGCTCGTTCACTGAACCGCAGGCGCGTCTCCGTGAACAGCCGTGAAACAGTGATTCTGTTCAAATTCCCTTTAAAATCTTAAATGATTCCCTTTGAGCTAAATTGACCTGTTTCCCTTACACTACTGATTTGTTAATTGTCCTATAAATGTTCAGATGTTAAAGGTATCAGTCAGTTTGTTTATTATTATTTCAAGTGAGCTTAAAATATGCAGTTTGGAAAAAGGTTGTATGCATGTCTTATGTCTACAAAATTTTGAAACATTCTAATACACTTTTTAGAGTTTTGAATGCTCCTGAGCGAAAATATTAGTGTAGGGTCCTGTAGCATGTACGCGTCCCTTAAATCCTGTTGAAATTTTAATCTCCCTGTTTTAGTAATCTATGGAAATAAAAAATAACAAAAAACAGAAACAGGATTAAACCAATTGAAATAATAATTCTGTCTTGTAATAAACACATAATGTGATGAGCCAGCAAGCCAAAATGTCTCTTCTGGGTTTTATTTTCCCCTTTTTTCTGCTACTGCTTATCCCCCGCCCCCCATCTTCAAAAGTGAAAGTGCCGTCTATACACTAGAATCAGCCCAAAAGTGATTAGCATCACCAGTGCTCACAGGAACCTGCCGAGTCAACAGCTGGCCACAGGGACCAGATATGCTGCATTGAGGCCACTCTCACAGTAGGTTTCGGGGCCACGGCAGAGTGCAAGACGCTCTCAGGTTCAGCGAGAGGGCAGAAACGACGGCACCGGAGCGTGCAAGCCCGAATTAGCTGGGAAACGAGATTTAGCTCAGTCAGTCTATCAATCATCTTGCAATTACTGACTGCACTGGCAGGTTTTTGAATGGTGTGGCTGGGTTCATTTTAGTCTGAGATTAAGGTGCAGGAGAGAGAAAATCAGCTACCTTGCTGTAGGGTTGTGCTGCAAAAATCGAGTTAGCTCCACAAGATCTCTTGTGACCCTTTTGTAGTATCAGAGGCTTGGCAAAGAAGATTTTCCAAACTCTGAAACGTCATCTCATTACATGCAGAGTTAGACTTGGTATACCTGAAACCTTTCTCCAGGAAAGTAAAAAATGCTACATGTGATGCTAAATGCGAAAAAAACACATGATATCACTGGTGCAGGTAATCACCTGTATGTGTCCTCTGGTGTGCCTTTAGGTGGGAGCTTTTTGTGTAAACCTTCCTACAGCCATTAAACTGGCAACGATGGACCCTCTTTTTGTTCTCCGGAATGTCTCCTCCGCCTACTGTTCCCAGTCCTCCCTCTCCGTCACTCTGTGTGCCGCCGCGGTTTGGTGGTGAAGGTAGCGAATGTGTCGCCACCAGCTTTGCTGCTCCAAGACCGACTTTCTTGGCCACCAATTTCAGTGTGAGCGTGCCATCGGCTGTGGCGGTAAGAGTCTGCGTAGGCTTGACAAGATGGCGTCCCAGTTCCGGAGAGGAAGGTGGAGTGAGGGACGTGACTGCGTTTAGCTGGGCAGGATTAACCCCTCCGCTGGCTTCTTTCAGCCCTGCCTCGGAATTCTTGGTGTTGGCAGGGGCATGAAGGTTTTTGGGTAGGGATACAAGCAGAGGTGGCAGGCTGGGCTCATCAGATAAACTGGGCAGCAGGGGATCCAGCAGGTCCTCGTCGCTATCTCCCTTCATGAAGGCTGGCGTAAGGAGGCAGTCGAGCTCCTCATCGAAGAGCTCCGAAAGCCTTTTGGGCTCCGTCTGTAGGTACCTCTCCAGTTCAAGACATGTCTGCAGGAGAAACAGAAATGCATAAACGTAAGACAATAAGCTTCAGAATACTCTTTAAGTCCAGTGAAGTTCGAAGAGGGAATGCTAACCATCTGAAAAAACACTTGTGGTTACAGCTGAATGTGCTACAACAAAATATCTAGTTGGGATTGGTTCAGTCGGTCACACTATGGAAGGTGTAAATGACTAGATATGCTACATAGAGAGTTTTGGAAAGAAACATTTTGAAGTCAGCCAGGGGGAAAGATTTTCTGGAAGAGAAACTGAATATCCGTGGAATTATTTCACTTTGCTGTGGTTGAGGGAGCAATATTTATCCATGTAGCATAGTGCTTGTTGTACGGTTCTTATTGAGCGAGAAATTATGGTCTTATTACTTAAGATACCTTTCCCCTCACTCAGGTTTTTCCTCTGATGAATACTTTGGCAGGCAGAGGGAGAACGGAATAGAAAGACAGCGCTATCATGGCTCACTGACTGCTCACTCAGCAGTTTTTTTTCAGTGGTTTAACATTATTGTTCCCCAGTCACAGTGGCCAGTTTGGATATTAAAGAGTTCTGTTCACTGTTGCAATAAAAGCACTTTGACACTCAAACAGCAGTAGAGTAAACCTTCCAACTCTTTACTTCATGCCAGCAGTAAATTACCGTATAGTAGCTGTACATGCCCTCTCTTAACTTATTCTGTCGTCATCTTTACCTCAGACCTAAATAAATCTTCCAAAAAGAAGATTTTGCATAGCATCTGTTTTCTGCTGATAAACTGCACTTTTTACGGAATTTTACTGAACTGAAATATGCATACGCATGGAGTTTTTAAACTGGTGTCTGGGGTCCTCTAGGGGGTCTGAAACAAATGCATGCAAGAATGCACTTTTCATGAAAAAGTTGAAAAATTCCAAATTGCTTGTTTTACAAGAGATTAATTGTAGATTAATTACAAACTGTGTAATTAACAGTAAGAACAACAACAAATCTGCATAACATATAATATATATATATATAAATAAAACAGCAGAAATTACTGTTTAAAACCTAATACAGATAAAACCTAATACAGAACAGAAGTGTTAGAAACCGTATCAGAAGATTTCACTGAAATATTGACCATTCAATTAACCTGAAGCCAAATGGTTCCTGTGCACTTTCATTGACCTCAGTGGTGACACCAAAAAAAAAAGAAAAAAAAATCCTATAGCTACAATTGCATGTTATGCAATACAGTAGAGCCTTCAACAAAGACTAAAATAACTGAAATGCAGTCCACTGCAGCATCTACAATTTACCACTGCAAGCTCTCCCTGTGAGATCTGTGTTCATTTATGATTCTGAGCACTACCTGGAAAGTGCATGAATTATCCATAAACTGAAGCTTTTTTAGATATGTTTTAGCGAGCAGGAATTTTAGCAACTGAGACAGATCATGCACCTCTGGAATTATTCCATTCTTGTGCATTTTGTAGGCCTTATTACTTAATAGATGCCCTGAGGACATACCCAACCTGCCTTAATAAGAACCGAGCAGCATACAAATAAATTCTCTATGTCATGCAGCTTAAAGCAACATGCTATTAAGAGATGACAGAGGGTTAAAAGAGCTTGGCATAACCACACTATATTTTCACATGCATCTGTGCAACCACATAAACAAAAAAAAAAAGTAAAGAAAATGTAGATGAGGTGAATCAACTCTTTTGTACTAGCTGCTAGTGTAGAAAGCCCATTCATACCCTGCGTATATTGTGCACACTGAGCTCCATACATTATAAATGCAGTGCCAGGGGGTTCACAGGCAGCACTAAGAGGCAATGTCAGACAAAGAGCGGGCAGAGAGAGAGAGAGGCGAGGGGTAGAATCGCAAAACTGTTATTAGCAAATGTGGAAGCAGTCCAAGTTAGACACAAAGGGGAAATTATCGCCAATATCAGAGTCGGTTCCTCTCATGGTCTCCGCTCTCTGCTTGGATAATAAAGTCAGCACATTATCTAAACTAATGTGTTTATATCTCCACACCCTCATCTAACAAAACAGACCCTTCTCTATTTTGGGGGTTGAAATTATGATGATTTTTCGCTCATACAAATAGATTTTAATTAAGCATTTTGGCTTCCATGAGATGTCGTTTGAAGTTCTACCTCTTGATGCAAAACCGATCTCTCCTGCGCTCCTCTCTCTCTCTCTCTCCCTCTCTCTCCCTACACAGCATGCGCTGATGACTAATTAGCCACTCAAACGACCCAGCAAAGAGAGGCTCTTTATTCAGTTAATTTGCTGATGGGAAGCCTAAGTGTGTATGTGTGCATCTGTGTGCTTGTATGAGTGTAAGAAGTAGTGGCTAAGAACAACACTTGAGTTAAAAGTGCCGTATTTATATATTTATTTCACTTTTTTTTAGGACTGTAGGAAGATCTGCTGCTAAAAAATATTTTTTAGGGTCTAATGCAATAGATTTTTCATCCCTGATGGAAAATACATTTTAAACCAGCAAGCATGTTCTCAGCTGATTTCCCAGCCTGCATTGCATTTGGGGTTTGGTTGGTTTAGCAGGTCACCATGCTGATCCTCTACGATGACCAACTGAAAAGTTTCCCAGATCCCTTTAAAACCAGCAAACAGGCTGGCTAAACTAACACTAGCAAACCAACATAGGCTAGTTTAAGATATTTTATTTGTAATTTTTTTTAGCAAGAACAGGAGAATCGCAGTAAGTTCCATCCATGTACTGATGTTTCAAAGAACCCAGTAGAGCTTCACTTTTCCTCTATTTCCACCAATGTGCTGATCTGAAAGACCTATAATGTAACATCAATTACCTTTTTTTTTAAACCCTAGTCAGCACGAGAACCATTTATATTTAAAAGGAACCCAAGAAAATTGTCCTTTGACGTATGTTAAAGATTGTATGTCATGCAAAAATATGAACAGGCCAGTTGTAGCTTCCTGCAAAACCTGTCCTCGACTCTGGCAATGTTTTGTTCAGTAGAGCAAAGGCATTGTCAATGATCTGGTGATGAAAGCTGTCTATAATATGCCATCATTCCATACCCTGCAGTGTTAATAACAATTTCCCAGGGTGCTGTGATCCCACCATGGCCATTAGCTTTTTACGACCATAACATTCCCTTGTAAGACTGAATATGCGTCCTTCATGTATTGAAGGGCTTTTAGCCTGTTTGCACACCAAGTTCATTTATCTATATTATTTCAAGTATTTTTTAGGGATCTGGTATGGCTCCTGCACGATTACCTCCATAATGACACAACAATTACCCAGGACCCCTTAGAGACAATTTGTGCCAAGTGACACAAACTCGCCATCAACCTCAAGAAATGTTCTGAAACTTTATAGCCCATAAGGACCTCCCTCCAGGATCTGTCTATCTAAGCACCGAGAGAGATACCGAGCCGCCTGCAAATTTGCAGTCAAAGGCATATCCTATCTGTCCCGATGACATATAAACCATCATCACAGCAGGGTGGACACCAGAGTCATCTGAGGCCCTCACCGTCATGGATAGGATTTCACGGATCTTGCGCGCCTTTTAAACTGCTCTCTCTGTTTGGTTCCTGCACCTCGCCGGCTGAGCTCAGGGAAGGGAGCTGTCACTGCTGTCCTGTTGTTGGAGTGCAGGGGTGAGTAATGGTGGGGAGGCTGACAGGGGTCCAGGGAGGGGGGAAGTGAGTGTGGAAGAAAACAGCTGTCAAACACACACACACTAGAGTGAAGCTTGAATCTCTTCACTTCATCTACTGTCATCTTCCCTTCCCCCTGCACTCCCGCTCTTGGACTCCTGACATTTAGACAATACAGTTACAGCATGGGGCTCCGCACAGTTTGTAATTTACTGCAGACCTCGGTGCGCATGTTGCGAATGGCCAGTTGATAAGTGGCCATAAAACCAATGAACTACACTCTCTTACAAGCAGACCTCCTAACAAAAGGCCCAACAAAAGAATGAAAAAGAGCCTCAGTAAAGCAGTTAATAACCAATAGAAGAGCTGTTATGTGAAAGGTAAACATCAGTGTGGTACGATCCTGAGCAGCAACCGCAGCTCCTTTTGATCTCGCTCATGATTCTCCCCATCAAAGCAAGCGCAGTCAATAAACGGCCGCTTCCATTGCAACTTCACTTTCACAAAAGAGATGTCAGCAACTTGTTAGGAGTCTGCCGAGACATGATTGCATTTGAAATCGTAGCCCTAGCCTTCCCACAACCCATCACTCTCAATAAACTGCAACATTTGGACTACAAACGGTCCATGTGGCTAGCAATAGCACCCAACGCCTGCAGAAATACATTTGTATGCATACATATATATATATATATATATATATATATATATATATATATATATTATATAAAATTTATATTATATATATATAATATATATATTATATATAAAATTTATATAATATATATATTTTTTTATTCATAAATAGAATTAAATTAATTGACATTTTAAACAGTGTTATTTTTCTTATTTTACTGGGTTACATAACAGGTATTCTTAGAAAAACTGAACTGAAACTTTTCTTGAAAATAAGTTTTTTTTTTTTTTTTTTTACCACATTAAACCAACATGAATACAAACAGCTTATTTTCAGGAACTTGGCACATTTATTTAAACTATTTTTTTTCTTCAGTGTTTTATTGTGGACACTTATACATCACTTACCCCTAACCCTACACAAATAAAGGAAATCCAACTACTTCCACTGGCCTCCATCCACTTCTACTGTTCTTTTACTAACTACTACCTACAGCAGACTCGCCCCTTGGCCCCCTCCTATGAAATTTTAATCAGCGGTCTGTGATGGAGTGACTTTTAGCAGACTCTCCCGCTGTGTTATAGCCCTCCTTTTTCCCTGTTTCTGCACCTGTGTCATCTCTCCCTACCCCCTCCTTCACTTCAGCCTCCCCCTTTCTTGCCAAAACGGTGGGCTCCTCTGAACACACACATGCACACACAGACGTTCTCAAACACAGTGAGGCAATTAGCAACCGGGCGCCACTCCTTGGTCCCCACTGCCCCACTTCGGCCTAGTCAGTCTGATAAACACAGATTATAAAATGAATGAATGGCACGGACACGTGGGAGATAAATGCTAACAGCTGTTAGCAGGGACAAGACAGATATGCTCTTTTAATTTGGGCGGATAATTTAATCCCATTTCCCTTGGCCCTTGGCCACTGTTGCAGTGGATGGAAGCTCGTTGCAGGTCGTTTGTCAAGTCAGGGTCCCTGTCTTCCGATCTGCAGCATTTGTTTGCTGAGGAAAAAGCTGTAAGTTGGAGGATACGAGAAAAATGTTTTACTTATAACAGGCTGGGAATGTCTTGCAACGATCAGATGCTTTCATCTTATCTGTGTTTGAGCAGCAGAAAAGGATCTTGAAAAATTTGTAATTTTAGTAAAAAGTAGCCTATGCTTGAACGCCATGGCGGAACCATTTCTCATTCATCAGTGACATGCTAATGACCACCTGCCACCAATTTCTCCACATGGATTGGAGCTGACTATCTGTCATCAGGAGAATGCTGGTAATGTGTTAAGAATTTTAAAGATCACTAATATCATGCCTCTGACAAAGAGAAAATAATGCAGCTCTTTCCATGGCAAAATCCAGAGCTACACTAAAATGCTGGGGGAAAAAAATAGCCCAATTAATCTAAGGATGGTGTCCTATTAGCGAGTTGGCAAAACTGGACACTCGGTGACGAATGGGCCACTACAAATAAGCCAGAGGCTCTGGTAGCCCGACTGCCTGAATGTTTTTAGGGCTAGATTTACTGAGCAGCTATTTACTGAGAAAACCTCTGTCCCAGATTTCCCCCGGAGAAAATGACTTGGTTTTGTGTCCTGCATTTACATATAGGTTTCATTATTGTTGTGGTTGCCTGGGAACCAGATGATATTTAAATCCCTCGTGTACATCTGCAAATGTAACTTGCATGGCTTGTCAGGGAGGCATTCTGCACAAACAAAAAGCCAGCTTCGGTAGGCTTACGCTGCAAATACATCACAAGCTTGCCATCAAGTTGTTCAAAACCACCTCTGCAATACACGGGGTCGTAGTTTTAGAAACAACACAACTTGATTACAAACAAGTGCTTTTCATATAACAGCAGTCTAGTTCTTCATTATGGCATCTGAAATTGTACATCCTAATTGGAAATTATAACTTACAGTCAACATTTCAATGCTGGAGTAAAACCTGACTTCAAAAGCTGGGTCTTGATCTTGATCCATTTTTAAAAAATGCTGGATGGAACTGCCAAGATAAATAAATAAACACTTGTTCACAATCACTTGAGGTTAATATCGTGTGCGTTTTGTGAGACCTGCGCATACACCGTGTACATATTTACTGAACAAATGCTTAAATTTGCATTAAAAACACATGATTATTGACTACTACCTCCCAGAACTGTCTGGGATTCTGTTGCTTCCAGACATCTGTCACCCATTACTAGCAAACGTCGTCAACATAGGGATGCATGATATCAGTATATCATATCATATATATCAAGAGATTTTTTGTTTTTATTTTTATCAGTTCGTAACTACTGGACATTTAATAGTGCATGATCACTTGCCCTGGTTTTACATTTTGACTGACCTTTAAAGAAATCTAACACTCATTTAAAGTGTGTAAATGCATTAGCTTCTGGCTTCTCTGCTGTAGACAGATGCACAAGCTTTTTTCTTCTTTGTCTAGTGGCCTGTCTGCCTGCCAAACCTGTGAAGGAGTGCGTGTCTGAGTGCTCTGTTATGTAATGACTGCTATTGCCTAATACAAAGACACTGGCTGCAGTTTAAATCATTATGTCTTGAATATCTGTGTACCGAACTTGACCTTGCTCTAATGTGTACTTAGAATAATTGAATCACTGGCCTGGTCCCAGCATATTTTGTATCCACATTTATTTTACACATAACAAATTTGACAGGAGCAGCCAGGACAAAGTCATATTTCAGGAAGCCAAACACGCTTGTATTAATACTGTCATTTTCAACCACATCTTCTTACCTCATTACAATTCTTTGACCCAGAAGAAAACATGTGGTATCTGTGTTGCTTAATGCTTTGTTCATCTGTCTGGCTCAGTTTTTATCATGTTTCCAATCTTGGATTATTATATATTGATGGAGGTAATGTCTGGAGCTGTTTTCATGATGTGGCTTTTGATTTCCCCCGTCTCAGCATGTTCACATCTGTTCAGAGACAATATTACATGACTCCATTGAGGAATCAGATACTTGTCACAGGATTGCTTCTAAGTGCTTGCACTGTTCCTCTTCTCAAACCATAAAAAGCACCATGCAAATACAATGTAAGGATAATGCTGCTAAGCATAATGGTCGTACAGAGTGCTCTCTAGAAAGGCTAAGCTTGGCTTTGGGTTTCAGATTAGTGTAAACTCCATGTACTCATTACTGTGTGTCAATATTTACACTCGCACACAAAGCTAATTACATATTGACCATGTAATACGATTTGCAAATTTGTTTTGAAATCCTCATCCTTCCCCTGCCTTCCATTTTCCTTCCTAGTCTTCCTTCTTGCATTTGCAGCTGCATCTTGTGTGAGAGAGGGCCTTTCCAGTGCTGTTCCTGCTCCCGTGTCTCTCTTTGGCTTGTAAACACAGACCAGCTCCTCTGGGAAATGAGAGGAAGCAGACAGACAGGAACTCAGCCAGAGATGAACACAACAGGCTTGGCAGCAGGTTCCATAGCAGCCACATTGTTGGGTTTTAAAATGTGAAAAGACAGCAGGACACTGGTTCGGGACGTTATTGGGAGTGCAGCCTGTATCAGAAAGACCCATTTTCCTGTTTCCATTATCAAGTAAGAGCAAGAACACTGGGACCAGAGTCTTGGGAGGCACTGAAGTGTAGAACTTCCAAGTCACTGGATACCAGAAATGAAACAAATTGGCTAAAAACATGAGGTTATCTTATTTTCCCATTTTCTTCATCTCCAAAATCCCTAGGTAATACCTGGAGCTGAGAGTTGAGACTCAACTTGATCTAAAATGGACTTGGACTTGTGAACATATCTGCTGGCCAAATATTTAGTTACATTTCTTTGCACTGAATAGCAAGGTTTTAGTCATCTCGGACTGTTATGCAGTCACCTAACCATCTTTGGTGAGAAAATACAAGCTAATAAAAATATTTGGCAGATATGTTGTCTAGTGAAGGAGTGCAGGGATAAAAAGCATTCATTAGCCTTAGTTGTGGACGAGTTTATCCCCGTTGACAGCTCTTGGCGGAACATTAGGGCCCTGATCAGGATCATGACATAACGGAGACAGCTTTATTATGACAAGAACACTTGTGAGGTCAGGAACAGGAAATACGCACCCGTAGCCGTCCACTCCATCAAAACAACTGCCAATATCACTGAGCTTTTTCTCTACAGACACATGGCCCATTTCTCCACAATACTTTCAGTTAGCATGCATGTGATGCGAAACAATGAGCAACGCTAATCATGCAAGATAACAACCAAACATTATCTGTGCACTGTACCCTTAGAGGCAGGATTACTTCACAGATGAATGCTACTACAAGAAGTGTTTTTGAGAGATTTATGACACACCTAGCACCAAAGATCAACAAGCCAGCACTGACTTGTATGTATATAGAGTTATATTTTCAATTGTTGTCCAGTGCAAACTCTCTTTGGACACCAGCTAAAAAATTATTGCATGATACTGCATTCTAGGCCAGGCCAGAACATGGGCACTAGATCAGCCATTAATTGGACTGTTGTTGTCTACTTGATCTTCTTCAGTTGGTAGGACACTTCCAATAATTTAGGACTGACAGTGGAAGACAGTGTTTGCCGACTTCTCCATCTGCATCCAGCCTCAAAAGAGATTTTAAGTCTGACATGGTGCAGCTGCAGCTAATGAATACCTCCATTTAAAGATGGAAGAGGCGGCTTGGGTGCCAGTCAGCCTTTGGGTGTGCTTGCGTGGGGCTGCTGAGAGCTATTTCTGTGTACACAAACAGTGGTTTTGCTTTTAAAGTATTGTGAGACTTCAGTAACAAAGGTCACAAAAGGGACAAAGAAGCTGTGAAGGAACAGAAAAGGCATTATGGCATCTCTCAATATCTTCTTCAGCAAAGCATTGTAGAGGACATAATGTGACCTTGATCGTGTTCCCAAATGAACAAAGTTACTATTAACTCTTTGTAAACTCTGTGTAGAACACCTGATGAATTTGTAGTGGGGAGAGGTGCACAGATTAAGTCACTGTGTTTATAATGTGAAGTCTACGAGTCCACAAAGTATTTGGGTAAACAAGCTTGGTTTTTTAAAGATTATGGATTCATTTTTAACTATAACCAGACTGTATGTCGTGATCTAGTTATTTGTCCTTGTTTTTTGGTCATTGTTATTTATTTATTTATTATTACATTTGTAGTAATAATCTATAAAAAAAATGTTAGAAAAATGTACATTTACTATTTCTTGGATCTGGAAAGTAATATATACTAGGGGAAGTCATTTTTCTTGCCAACATTGCATATTGTTTTATTTTAATAATATGTTTTGCTTATTTAAAATTTAGATTAAGTTTTAGCAACATGGTCAATATTTAACCCAAGAGTGCTTTCCCTTTCTACTCCACGTTAGACAGCAGAGCTGTTTTTAATTCAAACTATACTATACATAGAAAATAATTTTTGGATCCATATAAAATATGTTGTGAAATATAATCTGTCATTCACAAACTTTAGTGTTTTACATTTTCTTTAACATAGATTTAAACAGTTGGACATTAGATAATCTGTGGCCATAATTAACAATAAATAAACAATAATGAACACATCATTTTATTTTCGGACCTATTTCAATATCAGTGTATCTAAGATTTACCACAATGAATGAATGCTCTTGACAAATCTCATAAATCTTAAATCTTAAAGATATGCCGTAGATGATCATACTCCGCAGACAATAAGACAAGCACAATAATGGATCGAGTGGGTACAGGAGGATGTGAATGAATCCTCACCATAGATGTGCCAAATGGGGGATAATCCCACTGACAAAGGCAGTTAGACTGCAGGCTGGTAAGAGGCAAGCTGAGCCTCAGAAAACCTCTCTCCGTCTTCCTTTAACTGGATTTGCGGAACGGGGCTGCTGTTTATCTGTGTACGGGGTCGGCTAATGGCCACTGGCTGGCGGCACTGGGGTAATCTAATCAGGATACAGCGATTTTCATTAAATCGCTTGGGCAGGATTATTCCCTCACAAGCCGATTGAAAGGGGACATTTTTAAATGGGGTTAACAGCTTGTTATAAGACTGGGGAGTCTAAGTAAGGGATACTAGAGATGGGGGGGCTCTATTATGACAGACGCTAGGCTAATCTTCATTACTCAGTGCAAAGAGAATGCCACATGGGTGGGGAATACAACACATGGAAACAAAAGAGAGCTGGCTGTCAAGGAGTGAATTGGAAGAGGGGGTTGAGTTGGAGGGCATTTTGTTTCATAAGATGCATGGCCCTCTGGGGTATTGTATAAAGATCTCCGGTTACATACCATACTGTAACATGCAACAGACATGACTTATAGGCCAAGTTCTCCAAGGGAGTCAGTTTCAGATGCAGACCCATTATCAAGCTCTGGTAAAGGTCTATACCCATAGGAGACATAAAGAGGGCTTTTTATTTCACCAAGAAAGTCTCTTATCTTTGCTGTGGTGACAAACACAGTAACGTATTTGAAGCACTATAAATGATTATGCCTATTAACTTGATGATATTTCACACAGATCCTTGCAAATGAGCTCCTATGGACTTCATATTAAACATAAAACTTCTTGAAGCTGTTTGGATTTAATGCTATTATTGGATTTAAAAAAATGTTTTTGTCTTGATCTAGGTGTTTGTTATATTCACTAAACATACTTGAGTGGAAGAATGATTCATGTTAGAGATTTGTCTGTGCTGTGCATTCCGCAACATAGGCTCATTCGAAATACATGCCTCTAAACACAATTCTGCAAAACTGCAAAACTGTATACATACGAATCGCTGCAGTTTACAGTTGAAATAAACACTAGATGCCGTAAAACTCCAATAACTTTTATTCCATTTCACACAAAGTATTATTTACAGGTCCACAGTTTCAATTATTTTTTTTTTAAGATCAACTTTTTATTAGTATTTAACAAATAACACCATAACATCCATTCAGGATAGAACGCAAAAACAACAACAGACATATAATCAATTTATATTATTCCATTGTGAAAGTTAAGGCCAAACACCAATAGTGCTAGGTTTGGCCTTTGTACTGTTGTGCTGTTGTACATTCACAGACTACTATTTTAAGAAGACTATGGATCCAATATGCTTTCCCACACATGTGTGGTGTAAACCAGTTCTGTATTTTTGTCTTTTTTGCAGCTGTAAAACCAGCAAACAACATTCTTTTTTGTATTGAGCTTATACAGAAGCTGAATCATTACAGTTCCGATTTAAAGCCATTTTTTTTAGGAATATTATGTAATTCAAAAAATGTCAACATGCTGCGAGATTTCAAAACCGATACTTTTGAACGTTAGCGTCCCATATCCAGATTCAAATGTATGAAGTTGTACTTGAGTGGTGAAGAGCTCCTGTACGAATCCCGTAAAACTATGCTTCAAACAAAACTGTTTAAACCTGCATATAAGGAAGCTCGAATGGCACGGTTGCATCAACAAATGCATTTTTATATCAGTTTTGCATTTGTTAATGCTATTGGTTAGGTTTAGGGTTGGGCTTGGTGTAGGGGATATTTCCAACACGATAGAGCATTAACTTTTAGTGACACCCCCCAGATATATGACTTATGAACCAATGCAATATGAACCTGAAGCAATGTTATAAAACACAGCAATACATGCCTATATAAAAAAGAAAAAAAAAAGTTCCAGGGTCATGTATTGAACCATTGTTTTTAGCATCACTCACTGGACATTTCACTTTTAAACTGCTGCGAAACGTGCAGTAAGGTACCTAATAATGGTGATGCAGAAATGTACATATTTCAAATGAGACTGGGTTGGCATTACAATTGGGAAGCCATGTGGAGAGAAGATCAAAATTACTATGGTGTGACGTCTCTATCACTGATGTGAAGGGGTTGTGTTCTCTCATTCTTAGTGATGTCATTGCAAAGAAAAAGCCCACATGATTTCAGATTGCAGGGACTTCAGTTTCTCTCTATCAGCTCTCTAACGCTGTCTGTGTCTCTCTGCAGGACGGAGCCTCAACCAGGGACCCAGCAGGTGCTCTCATTATGCCTATCCCACTGTGGGGACTATCAGTCAGGCTTCCCTGCTTTCTAAGCTCTGCAGTGTGGCATAAAACCATGGGAAATTCACATCTATACAAGGAACAGCAGGGGAGAAGTGAAAAGGCCAGTCTTATTCATTGACCACAGAGTCAGCGGTGGGGATGGCTGATAAATGGACTGATAAATGTCTTGGGTAAGTAAGAAAAAAATAATAATAGCAGTGCTGCCAAAACAGGCTGCATTGCAAAGCCCTTGTATGAATGTATTTAAAGTAGAGGTTTACCGTGCTTTAGTGTATTTTACCGATACCGATAGCTAGGTTGGACCACACTAGCTGATATGGATTAATAAAATGATAGTTTTTAAGATAGACACTGAACGAAAACTACAATTATGCTTTACTATAAAAAAAATAAATAAAAAAAATAAAATAATAATAATTAACTAATATTAACAGAAGCTTTAAATAAATAAAAAATAGTAAATGTTGAAATTAACTCTAACAAGGAACAATATTTTATGAACTTTTATTAACCTTAGTTATTGTTACAAATGGAGTCTCATTGTAAAGTTTTAGCATTTCATGTCAACAGTCATGCTTAAAGATGGCCATCTTTAAATGTCTATACTAGGGCTGAACACTTAATCAAAATTAAATCGTAAAGGCATTAGATCATGATTAGTCAGAAGCTGCAATTTTCATGCGTATCTTTCAATAAAGCACAGTTCTGTGATCAGTAGTTAATCTCCATCCAAAGGCCAGAGGGCGCTCTCGTGCTGAAAATCCCCGAAGATTCAGCTGCAGCTAAATAAACAGAAGATTTAACTGCTTTCATTGACTCAGTGTGACTAATAAACATACAACTACAGCAATATATTGTTTATCTTTAGTTATTTTGGTGACTACGTTATCTCACAGTAGGATTTATTTCAAACGCTCGAATGACGTTATGAAGTGAGTTTGGAGTAAAAAAATGTTAATTAAATATGGTATTTTCACGTGCTCTCAGATGGAGCAGCATTTATTACACAGAGCCATAGTTCACTGAGAAGATACTCAAACAGCTGTCATTATAGCGAACGATTTCATCAAATCTTTTATTTCGTCTGCGATTATGAATGCAATTTTGCATAGCTTGTCAGAGAACTACGGCTCTGTGTAGTAAATGCTGCTCCACATAAAAGCAGATGATGGAGATTTTCTACCAATCACAGAACTGGCTTTACTGACAAAATGTGCATGACAATCGCGATTAATCGCGTTTGATTAATCGTGCAGCCCTAATCTACACAAAGACAATGGCATTGAAGCTAAATATTTTATATATACTCTCACAATTAATTTGCTTCTATTTTAGAATGCTTGATTATCTAATCAAACAAATCACACACTGGAAAAAAGTTCAGCGCGTCTAGGACAACTTGCTGGCATCACACACTGGATGCATCTTGTTCAGTTCAGGCGGGAAAAGTTCACTTCAAGACTGGACAAAGTGGAATAGAGTTGGAAGTTCAGTGTTTAAAGCAAAAACAAAAAACAGACCAAACGGAAAGAGAAAGCACAATCTATATTGTAGACATTAATAGAGCCACAGAAAGACAAAAATGCACAATACAGAATCTTCCAGCCCAGGGTGAAATCATTATGTAAATTAACTATAATTTGTGACAAATATAATGTAATTTAATGGAAAACTGTGTGAATGGCGCTCTGCGGCGTGACAGCATTTCTGTCGGCTGAATCAACACATCAGTTTGCATTCTCACGTCACAGCTTTAAATCTGCTAACAAATGCATTAATGTGATCAGCTGGATATAAACTATTGCAAATAGATGGTAACAATTGTGACATTAAAGGGGGCCTTTTATGCAAAATCCACTTTCACATGTTGTTTGGACATAAATGTGTGTTGGCAGTGTTTGTACACAACCACCCTATAATGATAAAAATCCACCCATTTATTTTTTTTAATTCCCCATAAGTTTTCAGCATTGCTATTACTGTGACATCACATTAGCCACAGGCCCTGCCCACAAAAGTTGACAGACACTGCTGTTCTAACATAGAACCGTCCTGAGCGAGTTTATTGCTAAAGCTACCATTGTCTGTCTGTTTTCACTGATGTTGCCTTCAAGTGCTACCTGAATGATCACGGATAGTAAATCGGGAATTATATCTTATAAAAAAACATGGTTTCGTTATGGGGGGGGGGGGGTTGGTTAGGGGTGAGGGGCTCTTTATTCACCCCTCGGAGCTGTGTGAGGGACATTTTATTACAGATGCATGCACTTTATTTCATGTCTTCTGAACTGTTGACAACAAACACCTGCTTACCCCCATTGAAAGGCTTGGAAGAGCAAAGACAATTTTTAATATAACTCTGATTTTATTCAGAAAGAAGAAAGTCACATACACCTAGGATGCTTTGAGGGTGAGTAGAAGATGGACAAATTTTCATTCTCGTGTGAACTAACCCTTTAAGAATGTGAGCTGCAGGGAGAGTGCCACACCATCAACAAGGAGTTTTCGTGGAGAGGAAACACTACATCTATGTGAGCTTCCTGTCCCATGCGAGTAGCATGCACGATGGCTCAGCCAGCCAGCTGAAAGGAAATGGAAAAGGAAATTGCATAGATGGGATGCAGGGGTCCTTGCCTTGGTGCAGATGCTACGACTGGAGCAGAGATAAGTTACGTAACCCCGCTGGGCCTCCATCCTCTGGCTGGAATCCTGCCGATAAGCACTCATAAAAAGATCGGCCTGGACAAATTTTCTGGCTGGAATCGTTGCGGACTAGTGCAGGCACGCTACCCTGGGGAGAATGGATATGGTAACCTGTCCAATCTCCAACTTAGCCCCTGGATCAGGCAGTGATGGACAAAGGCGGTTATGATAACAGGAATTCAAGACCCCTTCCAACCCGGCAGCTGCCCCCACCAGTCTTTGTACTGCAGGGATATTTCACGCACGAAAGGCTCCAAAACAAAATGAAGAATGCAGATTAGCAAAGCGGCTTAAAAGAATTAAACAACTTGCTTGAGCCTGTTCGCAAGGTCCACCTCCAAGAGATAGGAGAAGGCCGGTCGTTTCTGGTTTGTGTGATAACCATGAGGATTTCCAGCCCAATTTCGCAGTTCCGGGATAGGCATTCGCGTTAATTGCCATCACTCACTTAGGTGCATGTAAATGGCTTCTTCATCCCTGCATCTGTCCTCTTTATAATTATCCTGCAGTGTGGTAATTGCACAGACTTCGCACCACTGGTATTTTATGGGACAACAAACTCCTCTGCTCTTTTCTAGTCTCTGTTCCTTTCGCTTTCATGCACCAGAAAGGTAAACATAAATCCTGTCTTTGAAAGCCTGTCTCTGGGGATGTTTATGAAAATCACAGTATTGCTATTTGCTGGATGCTTCCGAAGTATGTAAGCTGGAGTGATGAGGTTGTCGTCTGTCATGAGCGGAGAGTTAGAGCTTTAAACGACTGCAGTAAAAAATCCCAAAAGCAATCTCTCAGAGAGCCAACTACGACTTTGTTTCATGCTAGCGATGGAATTGTCCTTTCCATCTAGATGTCTCATTACTGACATGTACGGGAGAATTTACAATGAAACAATAGCCTTGTGTAGATTTTGAAACACTGGCATCGATCATAGACACCTCAAATAAGAGATGTCTGCTTCACTGATACCTCCTATGATCTGATACCACTCCAGCACGTGCTCTGAACGCTCAATGGCAAGCCACCACTGCGTTGTGACGTCTCAGTCCTCGCAGACTGTCCTGTTTTCTCCACGTGGCTATCAGCCCAGCTCATCTCTCAACAACAGACACAAAGCCCTGCCACTCTGCCAGTCAGCCATAAATGGGATGAGGTGGGAGGGAGCATTTGATTGTGAACTAATGCCTAAAAGCTTTTTTGTGAGGAATGAAACCACATACTGCAAGCAGGGGACACTGATAATTTTTTTTATTTATTTTTTTATTGATAAAACAATGTGTAGATGAAATTCCTCAGTGTGGGAGAAACTATTTTCCTTTGTTTATCAATTTTTTTTTTCAATGGACTTTGCAATGCACAATTTGCAGTATGTGAGCAGATGGGTCAATTACAACAAAATAAATGAGCAAGTTTAACATTTTTGTGTTAAAATTAATTTTGGTATTTCTTTATACAAATGTTTTCCAAAAAATATGAAACCAACATGAATACAAAGAGTACATTTCTATGTGTTCTAATCTAGAATTTTCCTTTTCTTTATTGTGGACATTATTGATCGATATCAGATCTAAGCTTTTCGTTTAGCATACTTTTTTTGTATTCTTTATTGTTTTATCAATGTCACAAAAAGTAGGCTCAGAAATCTCCAGTATTATCTCTGCCAGCATCTATCGCTCATATATGCAGACACGCACACAAAGACACCTACGCAAATCCAGCCAACACACTCCCAGCTAAAGAATGACCTCATCCCCCACCTCCCCCCTCCTCTCTGCACTCTGGAGCAGCTGGGCCGAGAGTGAGGTCACCTGAGACGGCAAGGTTCCGCCCCTTCTGACTCAGTCCCACAAAGCTTTTTACTGTGATGGCACTTTGAACCCAATTACCAGCATCTGACAAGACTGCTACAGTCACATAAAAGGAAACCTAACTGGGACTTGATGAATGCCTTTGCAGTCTCTTAATCCCTGACTACAATGAAAACTGCGGAGAGGAAGACCTTTGCTTAGTGTGCATGGTGTATTCGGAGTTGCACCTCTCCGGGACTGTTATGCTCACCTAGGAGTTTTTGAAGCCACCGGGCTCGCAGACGGAGTGGGACGATACCCCTGTAGTCGTCACACCTGTCTGCACTGCGGGGAACCCATACGGGAGCTCTGGCACAATGTTGCCAAAATTCCCAAACCATTTGCTGATTATCACAAGGTCACGAAATCAGTGACAGCATCGTTGCTAGGACAAGGTAGCAACTCGGAGATGGATCTTAGGCATTACCTCATCATTTTACTGGAATCTACAGTGCAGTTGAGCACATTTAGCACTTTGCATTTGATAAAGTGGGTGATCTCATCCTGAATATTGTAGCACACGAGATGAGTCACAGGCACTCGAAATGTAGACTTGAGCTGTTGGCCTGTCAGAGGATCGCCTGAGAGGGGAGGGTACCGTAAGACCGGGAGTGCCAGCGTGATGTGTTCACGTGTGCACAGATGCCGACTAGTCCCTGCTTGGTTTGCCCTGGTGCAGTGGCCCATGCATAAAAGCACACATATATGCTCCCTGCTCCACTGAATCTAAGAGGGTACAAGAGGTGCCCAGTAGGCATCGCTCACACTAAAGCAAATCTTTAAACAACCTTTCCGATCTACACACTCTAACCCACCATACATATGCGTACACAGGCAAACTGGCACTTGCACACAGACAAGCCCCCATTCCAACAGAGCCGGGCTGTTCCCCCAGGTATTCCCAGCAACATTACAGATTAAAATAGCAGCCGACCTACATAGTTGTACACTTGCTCAGCCTCCCTTCGGAGAAGGCAGACTTTACGTTCTTAACTGCAAACACCTCACAATTGCTGTCATTTTTGCACTCCAATTTTACTGCATTCGCACCAGATGGTGAGAGTGCTGTCATAGCATCCAGGTGTTTTGAGAAAACAGTGCTAGAAGAACTCGCTAACAACATCAAGAACACCAAAAATGTTGTAGAAATTATAATGAGATGATTAAGATTCTGGTGCCAATGGTGGAAAGTGGGTCTCTATGTCTTTGCGCAAAACAAAGAAGGTTGAATGTCTCAATGAGCAGGACAAATGCTCCAAGGTCGCTGGTCCTCAGCGCGTGACCTATTTAACTGAGCCATAACAAACTGGAAGGAATAAGAGCAGCACGTCTGTTCTGTCTCCTTCCCAAAAGCACTCAGCAGGACTTGCATTGTACAACCTTCAGGACGAAAGCGCAGTTTAGTGTGGATGTGGTGGGGAGGTTATTGTGTTTGTAGGGCAGCTCCAAATTAAGAGATTCAACGTTTCTGCTTCTTAAAAACATATTACACTTAGATGAGAAAGATTGAAATTCAAGCGGAATTATAGGAGAAGGTTTGCAGTTTTGTAACTAGGTTTTTTTTTTAAGGCAAACAGACTTTTATTTCAACATATGACATTATTTGTATGTTTTGAGCTATTTTTTGAAAGACATTGATGTAGTGAATTTAAGTATTTAATAAATGCATAATGATTGATTAAGGTATTCATGCTCACCAAGGCTGCATTTATTTGATTATAAATGCAGTAAAAAGTATATTATTACATTTGAATAACTAATAATTAATTGCTCTGTATTTAAATTATATCAATTTAATTTCTGCCATGGCAAAGCTGAATTAGTGCAGTCTTTAATATAAAATTATTACGAAGTCATAATATACTGATCTAGTGCTCAAGAAACATTTCTTATTATCAATGTTGCAAACAATGCTGCTTGTAATTAGTTTGAAATTTAATGCAACTTTGCTGAAGTAAAGTGTTTATTTCTTTAGGGAAAAAAAGGTTCACCCCAGACTTTTAATTGCAACTCAGCAATCTCTTAAATCTTTACGTGCTGCAATACTACTATTTCTCACAATGTGATGTTATTTAACAATTAAAGCTTTATAATTTATCACATAATTTGACTTTCTCTCTTATTAACTATATCTCACTACTTAATTACAATTAAAATTTTTACTCCATATGATTCAGCTTTATCTAAATTTGAAAAGTGGAGCATGCCAGCAATAGTGAACAGGTGGGTCTCACAGCAGAGCAGCTCCTAGCCACCTCAAGGAGAGACTGCAGTGCCTGCAGATCCTTAGCCAGAGCTATATCAGGTATACAGTATGGCACTTGGCACAATTTACAGAGGGTCTGGCCTGCCTAAAATAAAAGGCTTAAAATAAAGCTTACACAATATGGCTCTTGCACCAGCTTAACAACCACCACCAGGGGCTGTAACCGGCATAATTGTAACAGTACGGCTGTTGGGTTGATAAATGGAGAGGATTTTGGCAGTTGTCCATGTGTATGGAGTGACTTTTGGGGCAGGGGGGAGGAAAGGGAGGGGGGCTGTGAGTTTGGGGGGATAGTGGAGAATCCTGTCGGTAAACAAGGTCTTGGTTTGCTCCACTGAATAGGAAGTGTTAACTCACACTTAGAAACTTGATTTCTAGGAGAAGAACCTCAAAACATTCTCTGTTGGTGCTTGATGGGGCGGTCCTGCTTTCTGAACTGTGCTCAAAGTCAGCTCTATTGTGTATTTGCGTAAAGCTTCTCTGCTCGCTGGAGCAAAGAGTCAGACTTGTGTGCTCTTCCACATCGCCAGGTTGGACACACACCGGTGCAAGGGGGGCATCTGCCCTTTTTATTTTCTCCCCGTGTAATTATTGAGAAGAGCTGTTAGTTAGGTGGAGGGCTTTGTAAAGGGTGATGTGCGCCAACGCTGCCTACACAACTTTGAACATAAGTGGCACACACCTGCTTTGACCTCTACATGAACAAATACAGTAGCATCACAGAGATGTGATTTTACTATTTTAATACTATTCATTATTTTGCATATAACATCTCAAGTACATAATATGGTGATTGTACCATGGATGTAATGACATGCCGTCTATTTTGTGCCATACAATGACTCTAGATACGTGTAGGATCTGGTTTTGATTTTGGAATTTTGAACAGCCCACATCATGCAAATTGTACAGTAATCGTTGGCTGTGCTTTAAAAGGTCAGTGACGAACAGGGTCATACTGGGTGAGAGAGCAAGAAATAATGATCGAGTGGAGGAAAGAAAATGAGCTACAGGATATGAGCAAGTATAGAGAAACTGGACTGGCACAGCAGGAGGCTGGAGTCATGCCAGGTCATGTGGCCACCAGAGAGAGGGGATATGCAAATATGCACTTGCACACAAGTGTTTGGTTTTCTATCATTGTGGGAACTTTCTACAATTGTTTTTATATTGTGCTAATGGCATTTTCTTTCCCATAACCTTAACCTCATAGAATCGGTTTGGATTTTCATTAAGACTTTATTTTTGGAAGTTTTTTTGTTTTCCTGACACGCACACACACAGAAACAATATAGTTCAGATCACACTAAAAAGGCAAACTGGGTATGATAGGTTCTCAAACTGTTAAAAATATTATTCAAATTTATATTTTCCATGTTTTAATTAAAATATCTGATTGCAATTTTTTTTTTTGCATCTAAAAAGACTTATGCATAGCTCACAGCAGCCATGTTGCTATGTCTACCTCAGGTTTTAGAATGGAGTACATCATTCCATATTCATAATATTTTATTAATAGGCATCAGAATTACAAAACGTCTAAATGTCACTATTGTGTATGTGTTGTTTTAGATGCTGCTTCCACAAATCTGAAAAAGGGCCAATCAAGTATGCTTCAGCTGGTAAGTATGGTTACTACTACAGGAATATTAATCAAAATATTATATTAATAAATAAAAAAAAAAATTGTCCCTTTGCACTTTAGTAAATTCAGCTAATTTTCAACAAGCCCAGCCAATGTGCATTAATTCCCTTACAAGTAGTTTCAAGGTCACAAAACATACCCTAAAGGCATTTAATACCTGCTGGAAAGGTACCTGTTGTTGGTCTTAGTGTTTTGAATGGTCCATGTGACCTGTCCTTATTCGCTGTGTGTCACCAACACCAAAACAAACAATGAGCTCACTACTCTTGTTTGGCAGCTTGACCGCAGGTGTTGGGTGATTCAGACCTGAGCTTCCTGCCACTCTGAAACCAAATCTGAAATCACCATCTCCACTGAATCAGATTTGCCAGCAGTGTTGCCAGCAGTGTTTGCATGCAAAACAGGACAATTTGCTACTGATGCAAAGATATCTGGATACAAAGGACTGTGATGTGTGCATGTGAGAGTATACTGTGTTCGTTTTTGGGTCTGTGATGTCAAATAAGGTGACGTGGCTTGACTTTGTCATTGGCTAGCTGCAAAATATGAACATTAGACAGGCTAACAGCAGTCTTGGATTTGCCTTATGCACATTCCCATCTGGACAATGTCAGTGCAGGGAATTTCCAGAAGGTCAAAAGAGGCTAGAAAGAGAGTGCAGGATCATCTCACGTCAAGAACACTTGAATAAACATGAGCGACATCCTTCACTTCCCTCCTCAGCATTCATCTCCGGCTCTTTCCTCTCTCCATTTCTTTATTTTTACCTTGACATTTTGCAGGGCTACTTATAGCTGGTTAGGAGTACACAAAATACCATATTTATTATTCATATAAAATGCCCTCCTGGTTTATGTAACTCTCCCATTTGCGCTTAGAGAAACATGGCTGGTTTCTCTCAGCCTGTTAATCAAATCCTTGAGTGGCTAAACTGCATCTCAGTCGAGACGAAGGGGGACGACAGACCTCATGCATAAAGCTGCATTCCAATCACTCATCTTTCTCTGTCTTTTCTCTCTCTGTCCATCCTAGCCCTGTTTTTCATCTCCATGGGCTGATGGGCTCTTGAGAAAATGGCTGAAAAATGGCCCTCACCATCCTTACCATCCAACAGCTCCTCAATCATTGCAACTGAAAAGCTCTGGATTCCTACAATAAATAGACCACTTCCATCAGCAATCACTCATTGGCGTGGGGATAATTAGCATGTTGGCCCGTCTGCATACTGAATGCGTTGATGAGGGTAGGTGTGTTCAGTTATCATGTACTACCATTGGGTAATTTAATAATAACTGTCTATTCCATGCATGTTTTTCTTTTAGAAATACCTAGAATTCATCTGTGGAATTCTGTGAATCAATTGCAGGCTGTGAATCTTCTGCAGTTCCTTAGGTAGCATATGCAACCTCACATTTTATTGTGCCCACAGCTATGCAGGTGGCATACTGTTAGACAAACAACAGACACCCTAAGTGAAGATAAGCAAGGCCTATTAGTGCGTCAAACTTGCATGGCCAGATCAAGAGTGAGATCACTTTCCGTGCTTACTGGAAATGGACAGGCTTTAACGTAATCAGAATACTGCTCAGCAAATCAGTGGTTCTCATAACTGAGCTACAGTGCTTCCTTGAAATGTTGTCACAAGCTTAATATTCAACTCTCATAGCTTGCAATAGTGGTCTTGTTTCATACTTTATTCCTTAACAGTTTAATGTTCCTGGCTGTGTTTAAATGCAGCACATCTTCCATACACTTCTGTTTACCAGCGGGTGTCTGCAAAGAACACCACAGTTTCTTCTCTTGTAAAATTTTAAAGTCATTGTAATGGAAAATCATTCCATAACATCATATATATATTTAGTTTTTTTTTTTTTAACATATGACATTATTATATATTTTAATTTTTTTTCAGCCCTTTACTTTGTTGTAGGTTGTGTTCTCTGGAGATGCTAATCATCCCCCAGTTTCTCATTTCATTCAACTTATGTTTGACTGTTCAAAAACCTACCAACTGCCAGTTTGATGCTGTCTTTGATCTACCTCTGGCGCTGAGAACAAATTAAAGAGCAATTGCCAAATTTCATGTTGTGCGATATTCGGTAAACAGAGCACATGGTGTATATGCAGGTGAGCTAGGGCTGTGCTTCAAATGCTAATGATCTTGTAAATACGTTTCACCTTAATGTAGTAACTTGAAATCACAGAATAATAGTTAAGTCAGATACTTTTTTTCTGTGTAATTTTTACAGCTAGGCCGAGTTGTTTATTAGGTGGCCCAGACCTGTCACACAAGCTTGTGGTTACAGATTTATTTTAACAAAGAGATAGAATGCAACGTGAAATTGATGTGTTGCTGTGTTAAAGTCATAGTATGAACTTTACTCAATCATTACAGGAAAATGTGTCTGAAAGGTCCCTACATAAAAGCCAAACCTGTTCAGCCCTACACATGAAAGACCCTGCTGCACCCTCACTTTAATTACTGTCAGCTTACTGGGGGATGAGCGATCTGCTGTTTGGCGCTTCCCTTTTGCTGTACTCACTAATAATATTTACATGAGCAATTATATTTGAGCTACAGTTTTTATTTCTGTTATTTAAGTAGTAGCCGTGTATCTGTCTTTATCCGTCTAAGTATACATGACACAAAGTTTAACCAAATATTTAAAGGATTATATACACACGTTGCACACGTCCACTAAGTTAAATTGTAGTCAAATAATTGTGTATACATGCTGGAAGGAAGCTGAGCTACAACTTTTCACAAATCTAATATGCTAATATTATTTAAATCTAACTTCAGTGACTAGACATTGACACAACATGTTTCAAAAGACAAATCATTGCACAAGTGCATGTAAATGCATTTACTCCCAATGACTGCACACCCCAAAATGTAAAACACAGGAAAGATATAGGAAGGCGGGAAGAAAACCAGACAGCTCTTTTGTAATCTCAGATGATGGCTTGACAGTGATTCAAAGTGTATACCTAAACCCAGATAGCACTTGATTTTGACCTGTCTAGTCACTGGCAGGGGTAGCATTCACTAAATTCCTGGACAATGGGTTGGCTAATGATGTCACACCGATACCAACACAGTAGTGACTTATAAGTGCTGTCTGCCTCCTGATCCCTGTCCCCTTTCCATTGTGGGTCAAAAGTAATGTACGTGACTAATGAAGCCTGTAGACTGGTTTAGCAAGGGTCACTGCAGGGGCGGTAGGATGGGCATGGGAGGTGTCAAAGTTGTCAAGCCTCTACAGATGCAATGCATATCTCCTTAAGATAACTTTGTGATGGTTTATTTATCTTGACGTGGGAGTCCTTATGTTTCAACAAATGCCTGAGCATCAGCATGTGCTGATAGACCTGTTAACGCTTCAAAGTGGGGCCGGTAAAACAGGTTTAAGATTGAATTTCAAGGTGGTTCCCTCAGAGTATGGTCAACAAGTGAGGACATCACCAATGACAAAATTCAGGTTGTTTCAGAAAACACAAAGCTTTGAAGGAGTACAAGGAAACTTCTTTGGCTGAACCTGCAAGTCTCTCAGGAAACAAGGAGGAGCTTAGTACAGTATCTTGGGTCTCTGAAGACATCTCAATACTACCAATAGCTCCACAGCTTCAGGGGAGTTTTCTTTGGTGCTGTCAACAAGCTAATGTGTTCGCCCATTACTTTGATGTCCTGGAGCTTTACCAGTTGCAGAAAGAGACCAGAAAAGGGCCTTGAGAATCCTATGTGCTGTCAGAAGGTATACTATGAGAAAGCAGCTGTGTTCCTCGGGGTATTACATAATGCACATTTCAGTGTTCACTGCCCAGAGAAAGTTTGAATGCCTTCAGATGATACAAGCTCAATGTGGACAGCGAAGGAATGTGATAAAGGGATGGATGGCCAACTGCCTATACACCATAGGCTGCAGGGGGAAATTATAAGGAAAGCATAGGGGCAAGCTAGTGAAGATGGAGGCCTCCTACAGTCCCGGTGTGGAACCTCCATAGCAGCATTGACGTAGTCCAGCTAAAGGATATTGCATTTTAATGGTATTATGTAAATACACCACCTCTTTCCCAGCCCCCATCCACTGACCCAACTATCCAGTCCTTTGTTTCAAAAAGTTACTGGTCTGTGAAATGCAAAAAATCACAGCACAGAATATGCAAGCAGTTTGATTCATTATCTTGTCAAACTGGGCTTCTCTGGGACAGACCGAGCTCAACGTTTGCACCACCTTCACCTCAGATAGCTGTTGCCTTCAGCTAGTCTCTGGGGCTTACATGACCCTGCCCAGACGTGTTCCAGTTCTAATGACTGTGATGTGTTTCTGTGGGTTAGTCGTCTGCCCTCCAGCTGCCAGTGAGCTTTGAGAAGTTCACCACATCTCAGATTCTGTTTCTCCACCTTTTAGCATGGAAGCTATTGATAGAACATGGGGGGGGGGGGTTATCAGGACAACCAGGTCTCGCGGGTTCGGACTGCAACACTTACAGTAGTAGTCATATAAAAGGTTTGAGATAGGTGCAAAACAGTCAAACCCTGATTCTGAAATAAGAACAAAGTAATTTGGAATTACTGATGCTGATAAAAAAAAAAAAACTTTCCAAGCAAAATGCTTGATGAAGAGAAGAGTTCTGTAAGGACAGGTCTGCCAGACTTTGTAGACAAAGAGACCGAGAGTGACCCATTTTCGCTGTGACCCACAAAAAGGTCTGCTTGTCAGAGGACGACACACCAACAAAGGCCCACGTGGTGCAGTAGCTGATGGAGGACAGATGGATGGATGCAGACAAACAGACTCAGCCCTCCAACCCGTCTCTTAGGTGATCCTTACTAATTGGGCAGGCTGCCTTGATTGCCTCTAATGGTGTTGTTTACTGCCTCTGTCTCATTCCCCAGGCCGCTCCACCTGCTCTTCCAGCCTCCAGTGAGGAGCTCTGAGAGTCGAACTGGGTGGCACTGCTTTGAAAGGGGGGTGAGGGCCTACAGGGGCTCTCTTGTTGCACAAACAGCCGCTCTTTGAATTAACCTCACTTGTGGGTCACTGGTGAAATAATCCCTCCCTTCTCTGCCCTAAGAAAGGTTGGCGAGCTGTGATTACAGCGAGCCGCCCGCTCTGTCTTTTCCCTCTGTGTTTTTTTTTCTCTTTTTTTTTCTGGATCTCTTCTTGAGAGTGAAAGAGAGAGTGTCTTTGTTCAAGTTGGAGGAGACGGTGCCAGCAGCCAGCGTCCCTCGTGGGGAATGGATGCAGCACACGTCAGGCCCCGGGAGAACTTCATCACGTTCGACGGATAACCTCTCGACATCCCTGAGCACATCACCTCCGTCATCCTCCCCTCCATGGCCCCTGCGCCCCATCCCTTGTTTCCACCTGAGCTCTGAAACTCAATTCACCCATATCGCATCCATTAAGGTCTGATTCATTCTCCACTCGCAAGGGGCTGAGTACAGCTATCCATCTTGTCTCGTGCTCAAAATGTGCTGTTTACCTTGCACTGACAGATCTAGGGCTACATTAAAACTATCCCAACCTGTAAAAGCATCAAACTTTAACTGTGATGTCACTCAAAGAAAAATACTTGTCTACAGGGAGGCCTTTTTTCTCTTCATGCTCACTTTGTTGTCATCCAAATCAACTTTTATTTTTTCCATTCCCATGTGGCTGTTCCCCTCCTCTTCTAATTCAAGCTGATACTCTCTCTGCTGTCTCTAAACTGTATTTGCCAGTGGCATATGAGCACATCTTCGGGTTGTACAACAGTTGTTCAGCTTGTTTTCTTTCGAGTCATCATTAGGCTGGTGAGATAATCTTAATTCTGTCTCTCTTTGTTTCACTTCATAGAGCAGTAGGAGTAAAATAATCTTACTGCTACACATCTTGCTTGACTTCTCTTGCGTTTTCTCTCACGCACTTGGGCAAAGAAGTGTAAAGCTCTTGTGTAAAAATTGTAAACCATGTGTGCTTGGACATCCAGTTCACGACACCACAGGGAACCGATGCCCCATGTACACACAGGAACCATTGTTTGATATATGATATGATATGAGTTAATTAATGTCAGAATTAGAAGATGAATCGGACCCATTTGTCTTCCTGCATGACATATTACTGATCTTATCATAGAGATGAGATTGCCAGACCTTCAGTTTTCTTCTATACTCATGCCAATATATCGGTTTTTGCATTTGCTACCAGATAATATTTGTGTTGGTGAAGAAAGGGCCAGTTGAATTGCCAGTAGGTGCAGATCTGTTTCAAGTTCACACACCAGTGATAAATAACCATTCGCTGCATTTCCCTGCAGTTAAGCACATGGAATTGCAATGAGCAGAAGGCAGCCAGTGCATGCGTGCAGAGGAGTCTGTCCTCACATCGATTACCAGATGTCCAGACCTCAAATCATAAATCTTGGCATTAAATTGCTGATTGTTGGTTTAATTTACGGTTCTTACAAATCCTGTTATTGTTGTATTTGACTACTAAAACAATTATATTCCAAGAACACAAAGCAATTGATTTGCATTGATCATATAAGGACCACATCACTTAAAAACATTACTCTGAGAGATATGCACATATGTGCATCACTTCCAAATCATCCTGAAGGCTTAAGTGGGATGTCATAAAAACATAAAACACTACTATTATCATTGATTATCTGTACCTTTAAAAGAGTCAGCAAATTGTCATACAGATGCACACCAGTTCTCGGCAGAGGGATGCATCTTCCTCACATCCACTCACGCGCGCACCCTCGCGGCGGAGGTAATACATAATACATAACGATCGGGGAACGCGAAGTAATCTGACAAGATGCAAATGCATTATTTAAGAATTCGCTTATTTTTAAACAAACCCTTATTTTTTTTCTGGCCACATTACGTCCGCCTTAACAAAACGTCATTCAGTCAGTTCCAGTTAGAAGTATCCTTTAGTGCACATGAATCCACTTATGTGTGATTCTGTCATTGACATCTCGTTTGCCTTGAGTCTACAGCAGAGAAGTCTATTAAATATGCATGTCATTCCTTAAAGCATATTACAGATTATTCTTCTAACTAATAAACATTTTCGCTCGGTTAAATAAAAAGACCCGAGTTCTAGACATGCTTTAGCATGAAAGAAGCAAAACAACACTTGCATCACTACAAAACCACTACGCGAAAATAATTTGGACAAGGAAAGCAGCAGTGTTTGGGCATAAGCGCGCACTGTGAAGTTGTGAATGTTTCCATTAGATACATGTGCGCATATGCACGGCTTATTACGAACTAACAGTCCAAGTAGTTACGCGCAAACTCTCTCACCTGCTGCCAGTTCTCCTCCAGCGACGGCATCGCCGAGAAGTAGCCCGTGTCGTGCACCAGCTGAAGTTCCTGAAAAATACTGTAATTCGCCAACACGTCCATGTTGATGCTCAAAAGTGTTGCTTTGTTCCTCAAGTATGATTTGTTTCCTTCTCAGCCTAATGTCAAATGAAAAAGAAGGCTTCAAATCCTCCGTGAAGTGTGGTTTAAAGCTGATAATTTAAAGCGCTGAGGAAAAGGAAGGAAAATAAAAAATAATTATTGTCACTTAATTGCAATCCCCGCGAACTCTCAGATCCTCAGCCTGGGAGTGGGATGCAAACTCGGTGACATCAACTGTC
This sequence comes from Carassius auratus, assembly GCF_003368295.1. Lineage (NCBI taxonomy): Eukaryota > Metazoa > Chordata > Actinopteri > Cypriniformes > Cyprinidae > Carassius > Carassius auratus. The sequence goes on along the minus strand of NC_039276.1, from coordinate 12,343,005 downwards.
CAGCTATTTCCGCATTGTGTCTGTCTCTTTTGCGTTGTAAATTCCAGGTAGCCTTTCTCTTGAATGCCGTGGATCACCAAGGCAAGTTGCGGGGCTCGCTGTCTAGCGAGCGAAAGGAAGCCAAGGGAACTGAGGGGGCGTGGTTTGTTGTCAATCAATTCCGTGCGTGACCATATACGGTATATAGGGTTGATGATCTCACTGGCGCCCAGTAAGGCGGTGCTTAAATGGCCGAAGAGGAGGAGTATAATTTGAATACTCTAGCGCGATTGGCTCATGACACCTGTCAATCGGGCCGTAGAAGGCAGTAGAAGGTGAGCTATTTTTAGAGCGCTATATAGCAGCAGCAGCGCTCTGGCGTCGCTCATACTGCCAGAGAGAACGAAAGAAACAGAAGTAGAAGTTGTAGTTTGTAACGTGAAGTAATTCTACGCCTTTATGAAGTAATTTCAGTTGGAAATGATACATTACTGGTAACTTACACCACAGAGCTGCCGATAATGTTGGAAACATTAGTTCAGAAATGTAGAATGACCTTGTGATGTAATAGTTTGGCACAGGCAAATTAAGAAATAAAAAAAGTGTGGAGATCCTCGATATTTCACAATTACTAGGATTAGCTGGTTCGCAGACACGATCAGGCAACTTTACATATTTTGATTTTGAAATAAGAGGCTTAGCACATATAAATGAGGGTTTTAGCTCCTCTGATGGCGCAAATTACATCAAAGAAAATCTGTAAATGCAACTATTTATTCAACTGATGCTATTTATTCAACTGATGGCATTGATTTGCAATACTGATCTTGTTATTGTTGTGTAAAGTGTAATTGACTCATCAGGATGTTTTTCATACCTGTGGGCAAGTAAGAAGCACTTCTAAAGCAGTTAATTCCTGAAATCCATATAATCAAAGCCTTTATAATAATAATAAAAAAGTATAATATTTCAGAATAATGACTTTTGCCCATGGCAGTGCTGTATAACTGACATTCATTCTGTCTACATGGGCTCTACAAGTAAGCTATTAAGTGTATAACGGTGATTGATACTCATATATACAATTATTTGATAAGTAGTAATGAAATGACTGAAATAATGTCCAAGGCAAGCAATCTTTAAACAATGAATGCACATTATACTTATTTATTGTGAATTATGGATAGGCTTCTGTCCATCTTCATGTTACAGCATGGATATTATTTCTACTTTTTTGTATTAAGTCTTATTCACACCTGTATTGTTAACAGATAAATCCTTCAATATATAAACTTATGATATTTTTTTTATTATTATGTTGTGGTTCTGGTATTTTTGGTGCAATTTGACTTAAACTGACCTTGCTCTGTTCTAGTAGAAGCTGCCATTATTACTTTGGAAATCGAACAGTTTCCATTTAAATTAATTAGTGACATATGGCAATTAAATTACTATAATCTGTGGACTGAGTGAGAGAAAATGGCATGATAAAGAACCACTTAATTACATGTTTGATTAACAAAGCAAATGCTACATTCAATAATTAAAATTCTGATAGCACAACAGCGGCCAACACAGGTTTACGGTTCACTCTTGAAATCAGTATAAACTTAATCTGCTCTAGTTAGCTATAGTTCATAAGAAAGGTTGCTGTAAATTTAAAACTGCAAATACACCTCCCGACCTTGTTGTCACACATACCAAATAAAATATTTATGTAAAATTACTGACAGGCAGTTGAAAAGTGTAAGCCTGTCTCTGCGATGTGAAAGAGTGTTTTAGTTGAAGTGAGTAATTGAGTTTGTGTTGTGCTGTCTGTCTCTTCTGTCACTTTCCCAGGGGACATTGGTCTTTGTCTCAGTGGAGTACCAGGGCAGATGGTTGCTAGATTGGCTGTTTCAAGACATTTTCCCCATTGATTTTTACAGGTCTTCCTGCCAGAGAGAATTAGTCAGAGCGGGGGTTGGATGGAGGGGAGGAGGCTACTCTGTAAGACAAACTAGCCCGTCTATATCCAGAATATACACTGTAAGATTTGCAGCTGAATGTCGAAGTGCATCTGATTATCTCTGCTACAGACCCATGCAGCGGGTCAGATGCTGGGGGACAAGACAGAGTCCTGCCTCCTCCTCATTGGCCAGAGAGCTCTACCGAGGGACAGAGGATGCTGGAAAGAAGAAGCAGGTGTGTGCTTTGGTGTTATTGCACAGCGGGTTGAGGTTCAGGTGTGAGTCTGCCAGGCTCGGTGGCACAGCTGGGCAGTGTGAGCCCTGATGACTGGCTCATCGCTCCCTCCCGTGGCTAACCCTCTGTCTCACCAAGTCTGAAACAGCTGGTTCCCACTGAGCCTAGCCCTGACCGGGGCAAATCCTGCACCTTCCAAACTGGGCCATGGACAGGGAATAAAACACACTCAGGGTGCCCCGCAGTTCCTGCCTCACACATTTACCTTGGAGGCTGGAGCATTACATTTTAAAGGCTGTATGATTTTTATGCTTAGGCACAACTATATGCAAGATGCATGATATTACATGTAGTAGTGTCTAAGCATAAGATCTTATTCTTCTTGACTTCATACACAGATATTAATAGTTATTTTTATATTCTTTTTTTTTTTAAATTCTCATATTGCTTTGCACTTGCATAATTTTCTTTATTATGTGGAGCACAAATGAAGAATTTTAACACTGCTATTTAACTATTCACTGAAAATACAGTCTTTCTATGAGGTTATATTTTTATTTTTCAAATTTTGACTTGCTGTGCCTACATTTCCATTGGCCCTATTATAAAATAAGAATAATGAGTAAATTAATAAATAATAATAGAAATAATTAATAAATAAGTTTTCGTTCTAGCAATGCAGTGTTATTTTCTGTATTAGATTTTTTTTTTCTTCACAAATATTTCATTTGCAAAAAAAAAAAAAAAAATGACAACAAGCTAAAATTATAATTAGCTTAATTTCATCATTTCACAAACACAATTGCTGGAAAATGTCATACGATGGAAATCACTGATTGGTTTGTATTTTTCATTGCATTTGTACTGATGCTTTCAAGGATATTGCAAGTAATTTTTGCAGTTACTGTATGACAAAACATCATTTATGTTGGCCAGCTAGATTACATTATCTTCGCAACAAACTGACTGAATCTGCTACAAAAATGTACAAAACTTTACAGAAAACCAATGTTTGAGGTTGCAAGACATACAAATGGATGTACAAGATCAATAAGAAATGTTATTGCTGAGCCTTAAATCATTTAAGAGCTATCTTATGTCTTCAGAAGACCTCAAATGTAACCCACTAGTCATATGGATTACTTTTATGGTGCTTTTTTATGGAAAAGAGCAGCATGAACTTTCTTAGAACACAACTGGAAATAATGCTAGAATTATATTTTGAAGGTGAACTGCTCTTTTAAACAGTGTGTTAAATCAAGACATCACCAGCGTCTCTGATTTGTGGGTGTTATGTTGATTATCCTGCTTTGCATGGTCCTAAATTAGCCGTGTTTCACTGTTATTGTTTTTCCCTCGCTGTCAAGGTGACATCATGTGAATCTGTCGCTGCTTGGATAGTCATGGCAACTGATCTGTATTTGTATAAACACACGGGGCTGACTCTCCTCCCCTGCGGTCCCTCGTGCCACCGGGATTCTCACAGATCCTAGCAGCTACAGGGTTGTACCATTACTGCTCCATGCTGCTTCACACACTCACAGGGGAGAGCCTGGCGCCGCTTCTGTCTGTACAGCCGGTCTAACTCCCAGAGCAACCCCTACCAGCCGACCCCGGGGCGCTCTTCACCCAACACCCTTCTTCGACGACGTCCCCCCAGACTCCAGCACTTACATCACAGCCCTCCACCCTCTCATCTGTGACCTGTGATCACACTCGACTTTCTGACGTCCTTTTAAGTGTTCTTGCACAAGCCGGCGCTTACGGCTTAAAGCTCACAACGCAGTAGAGTCGCTCGCAGCATAACAGAAATGTTAGTGAGATGAAATCGGAAGGCAAACACAGACTCATTTTTAGTTATGATGAATCCTGCTTTCTCAGTTGTGACAACACAAGCTTACCATGATAAGACGATAGTTGTATTTCATGCACCGCACAAGTGTTTTACAAGCGTATTAATTTGTCATCACCAATTTCAGATAAGATACCAGACTTTCTTTTGGTTATAGATCAAACCCCAGTTGGCAAAGCAGCGGTCGCCGACATGGCAGGGAATCAGAGGAGAAGTAAGAGGTTGCAGCATGAGATCATAGGAGTCACACTGAGGTAGGAATGAAATTATTTCACTAGTGGGAATTGTCCCAATTAGGTTGGACTGGAGCTCTGCCACTGAGATGAAAACGTCCACTTGCATTAGATTGGCCCTCCTGTCGTCATCCCGAGATTCCCCTTCTCTTGGCCTTGCTTCTCTTTCTGTCTAGGCGCGTGCACTAAAATGACCCTGACCTCGGGGTCCTGACCTGAACGTCTTTGCTCTTGCATGAGAGAAAACCTTTTATGTGGCTTTGGATGGAAGAAGCAAGAGGAGGAGATGAGAAATGAAGAGCACAGCGCCGTCCTTCACCATTATTATTGGGTTTTTGGAGGGGGCTCCAGTATGGCACACAAAAAGGTCCTCTTTGAAAAGAAGGTTTTCAGATTTGGACCCCTTGAGAACAGAATGATTAATTTAGCACAAGGAATAATGCTTTGGATGATAAAGGGAATACATTCATCTTTGCCCTTTCATCCAGACGTCTCTGACTGTGTGCGGGAGAGCCGAGGAAACCTTGAGGTATTGTGTAAATTCAGTCACAATTAAAAAAAAACGGAGTGCACGTCTTCAAGAAAACTTGTGTTTTTCATTACCTGAATTTTTAGCCCAACGTGCCTGCTCAACATCACTGTCTTATTTTCTTTTACTAGGCAAATGGAACTGTACAAATTCAGTCTGGAATTCCTCCAAATGAATCCGAAACCGTGAGAATGTGCTGGGGCATCTCTGGTTTAGCATGGATGCAGTGAGAGGGATTCAGTGTAGCTCTGTTGATGTGGTACACTGGGGTGTAATCTCATTAGTATGCTATAAGACTGACCCTGCACTGCTCGCCATGTTCACAGCATTATGAGAGAGAGGAGAGTGGGCCGCACAGCCTGGTTTCACATCCATCCATTTGACACATTTAGAACTCCCTCACACTGTCCCTTCAAACACTCTCCTCCTTTTACCTTTTATATCATATGTTCAAACTGTTAGACTGCTCATCTAGTAGTTTTTTTTGCATCTAATTTCACTTTTATCTCTCCCTCTTTTATCCCTCCCTGAATCACTATACTTCCTCCATTTTTGTCACTGAAAGCGTGTCTATGAAAGCTTGTTGTCTGTCTCTCTGTCTATCTATCACCTCTCTTCTTTCTCGCGCTTTCTATCTCACACCTTTTATCCTGATCAGTCTCTCTGACTCAATGTTAGTGTGAGAGAATCAAGATAAAAATGCCCAGTAACACATTGAGGGCGAATTGCCTCCCTATACATGTTGGCTTTACCATGTGGAAGTTGCCGCCTTCTCCATCGCATCACCCATGTGTCTTATCTCTGCTCTGCCGTGTGTAAATATTTAAAGAAGGCTCCAGGAGCAGCGCTGGTAGCATCTCTGCAGAGCGCACTTCCCAACTGCCCACACTATCCATAGGCGATATGATGGAGAGCCCAGTGTGCAAATTATAGAATCACTTTGAAGGGTGGTCTACTTTTTAAAGGAAATCGTATATAATATTTTCCATAGGTTTGCTTAAATTGTCTTTGGCATTCCTAGCACATAATCTAACAATCTTGTACAAATTCTGTTATCATTTACTCAAGCTCGTGAAGTTCCAGTCAGCATGACTGTCCAGTCAGTGGGCTCAAAAACCATTGGATCCCATTGACTTTCACTGTACAGGCAAAAAAACAGAAACATGCTTCAAAATTTCTTCTTTTAGGTTCCTTAGAATAAAGTATGTCATACAGGTTTGAAACGTCGTGAGGGTGAGTATGACGACACGATTTTCATTTCTGGGTGAAATATCTATTTAAAGGTGTTTTATCACAGATTGGTCTGATAATAATTCTAAGTAGAAGGTGCTCAAGCAGTCTGCTGTTGCTATGGTTACCTCAGGCGAAGTCAAAATCTTCAACTTTTGTGTTTGTTGAAAAGTTAGAAAACCATTTTTAAGCATGTATTTATATAAGACCCTCCTCCCACCTTTTTGTTTTTACTGCCTTTGGTGCATGCTTTAATTAGCAGAGTCAGAGCTCATAATTTGCGCCCTTGGAGAACCCTGGTCTTATCATCATCATGTGTTGTGGGCAGGATAAATGAGGTGGGATTTAGGGTGTTCATAACCACGTCCGCCTTCACTTCTGTGCCGTTAGTGATGAGGACTGCGCTGAGCCTCAAGATATGAGGCCTGACTCTTGCCTCGAATACACACATAAACATTCTTTAAAGCAATATAGTGCTCTTTCAGCCTGCAGCCACTGATATTACACCCCAGCCCCCTTGTGCTTGTATGATTTTATTAATAATAGAGAAGAGGCAATATATCCTTTTTCTGTGGAAGGTATATGAGGTTAACCATATTCTCTTGCTAATTCCACGTTGAGATTTTAATAAAGAAAAGATGCATAAGCCAGTGTCATAGAGGCACTGCAGTGCAAATAGTACACAGGGAGGCACGCAAGTGATAATAATGGTGGCTGTTACGACTGGTATTTACATAGAATTAAAATGAATGGCTCACGTCCTGGGAATGTGCAAGCATTAAATGTATGCTCACCACTTTGTGTTAGTGAACCTCTTAAAATGCTCCTCAGAGATGCATTTGTGCTTGAATATTTTGAATTGTCTTATGTAAGTTGCTGTCGATATGGAAGGTAGAAACATGATGTGGTGACAGTAGCTCAAAATAGCTTGTTAATGGAGCAGCTACACAATTTTGGGTGTCAGTTATTGTTGTAGTGAAACCTATACTATTCTGTTTATGTAATATTAAATTGCACACATGCAAAAATGTGTACTTTCCTAAAAAGTCCTTCCATTTAAAAAAAAAGTAATATTTAAGTAGATTATTCTCATTTTATAGATTGAGTTTATTATGTAAAGGCATTTTTAGGACCTAAATTCACTTTTAGTTTTCTTAGTGGTATTCAAGTTTTTTGAGTCTTAATATCAATATGTTAATCTAAAGGTTATCTATAAGGCAGTGTGCTTCAAAAGAGTGACACAATTTGCATTTAGAAGATATAAGCATTCAAAGCTTGCAGTTCGTCACTTCCGCCTAAAAATGCTCAACGATTCTTTTGACGTCACATTGTTATGTCCCCGCCCACATCTTCTCATCAGAACTTCTGGCCAATCAAATGCTCTCTATAATCCGAAGCGCCCAAATCCTGCACTATAAATAGATGCTGAAGGGCCGACTGAGTGAGATCGGTACACTTCACAGTGTAGTATTTCCTTTACAATGAATGGCTCGTAGTGCACAATGTAGGTTATAGGGAACAATTCAGACAGTGTAAATATGCTTTTGATTAGTGCAAATGTGGTCTGGTTTCACATTGTTTCACGCGAACCACAGCAGTGCACACTGTCTGATTTTGACATTGGTTCCGGGCCAGAGATGTGCTCGCATGAAGCTAGTTGACATATATTAAAAACTTTTACAACTACACAGCCTCAGCATTATTATGAACATTACTTTGTTTTACTAAGAGTTTCATTTTGAATCTAGGGGGTAATCTATTAGACCATGGCTGTCAAATGTGGCTTTACCAAGCTAAAAGACGAGCAGATTTAAAGTCCGCGTGAACCGAAAGTTGCAAACGACTTTTCTCCAGTATTGTGACGTATTTCAGAGAGAAACGGAATACTAAATGAGGAAAAATAGTTGTTGTGTCTTTATATTCCAACTAGCACCTGAATGGATCTGTGTGTGTTTGTGTGTGTGAGAGAGAGAGGGAGTCTGTGTGTGTGTGTGTGTGTGTGTGTGTGTGTGTGTTTGTGTGTGTACAGATATCTCACAAACCCCATTTCGTGTTATCCCTCTTTCCTCGAAATGTAAGAATTCAAGCTATCTGGACCGTAACGAGGGAATTCTAGGGAATGGGAAAAGTGTTTCATGTGTCCCACAACCAAAAATACACTTCCTTGCCATCTCTCCTTTCACACGCTGTCAATGATCGCAAACACACAGGCAGCCTGTCTACTGTCAGTTGGAGGGCGTGGTTACGGATGCTAAGAAGACACCCAAGCCATCAAACCTACGTCATCAGGGAAGGTCCTCCAATGCAGAGGGGAGCTGCATTTTCAGATTTTGATTAAAGATTACCAAGCCCAAAATATATATTTTTTTTTTGTGGATTGACTTGCATGGATGAATTGTTCACTTCAAAACGATCAATTTAGGCAAACAAAGTAAATATTGTCCATTTTTTTCATATGGACATTAAACAAAACGCTATTGGCTATTTTAATTGGATTAATGAAAAGTTTTTTCAGTGTACAAGCGACTTCTTGTTTAGTTTTGAAGTAGGCACTCAGATGATGAATGGAGAACTATTGAATGATGCATAGATTTTTTTCAGTCTGTTTCTGTTTGCTTGACTGTTTGCCTGTGTATGTGTTTGTGCTTGTTTACCAACAGATGTTTATGTGTGTGTCAGTGTTAGAGTGTGGGAGCATGTCATCTGGGTACACTGATACACAGACACATGCACACACATGCCCTGCGTTGGCTCCCTGTGCTTGCAGTCGGATGGCGCTGAGCTGGGGCCAGGACAAAGCTGTGCACTGGTGGACTGTCACTCCAGCTTATATCTGCTCCCTGATCAAAGTACCCCCCCTCCCCCCACTGGCCTCTCTCCTCTCCCCAACCTTGACTCTTGACTCCAAGCCAGACGCTGGGCCACCACGCCACCACGGACACGCGGCCTGGCGCTTCCGAGAGGGAGAGCGAAAGATCATACTGTGTTCCTGTTGAGACCTGTTCTTTATGAAGTCATAAAAATGAAAGCTAACGGCAGACTGTTCATCTATTAGAATAACCTTCCTTTTGATGATCGGCTCTTGTCAGCAGTGATTTTTACTACCCAGGTAATGGCTGTTTATACATGCATGGTATATATGGTCAATATAACCATGTAATTCCACATGACCATATAATTAGAATTATGCTGCCATGTAGTGTAATCCCTCTGGTGGGGTGGGTTTTACAGCATGATTGACATTTGAAAATAAATCTTGTTGGGTGTACTCACAGGAATTAATTACGTGCCAATTGTGTCTAACGTATTAATTTGGCAAGATTATACGAAGCATTAACCAGGCCCTTATTAGTCATGGTTATTCAGTCTATTTTCAGCCTTGTTGAAATCTCATTGCAGTAAAGCCATTTTTTTTTTTTTTTTTTTTACTTTTTAGCGATTTTTTTCCCAGGATTAGCCCGCAGCATTAACTCACCGAGCATCCCCAAACTCCCATTAGAGGTTGAAGCACGCTTTGCTTCTTTTCAGTCACTCAGCAAGGCGTTCGCCACACGACAGACTCGTGCACCATTACATTCGGAGCACTGCGCATGTTTGTCATAAAATAAATCGCAAATAAATGAATTCCTAATTAGACGCCGGGCTCATGCTGGGAAACGAGCACTGTGCCGATGATTAAATTTAGTTTTGTGGGTTTGTTGCTTGATTGTGGAAATGCTGTACTGTGCCTGCATTTTTCTTTTCTTTTTTTGATGTTGGGGGATGTTGACGTGTTGCAGTGGGAAGTCCCAATTGCCTTGAGAAATTAGCATGTAGCTCTAGCACACTCGTCTCTCATTAGCAACTGAGCATGTGTGGTTTTCTCTAGCTAGACTATATACTTGGCTCTAGCATGTTGTTTTTCTGTATTTTTGGTCTAAAACAGCAGGGGTGATGTCTGGTATGTCCGGGGCTGCGGGAGGGCTTCCTCGCAGGGTTTCTGCAGTGATTATGGACATTTTTTTTAAGCTTCACTGCTAGAGAAGAGGATACAGTGATGTGCTCAACCCCAAATACCGATTACCGATGCCCAGTGAAACCGTCAACATGTTAACTTGTAACTTCTCTTTTTTCCAAAGGAGAAATGTTCATACTGCCTTAAAAGTTGACAAACCCCTAAGCCTAAGTTATCATACCCTTATTTAATTTCTCTATTCCACTCTGTTAACAGTTGCACAGCTGCAAAAGTGCATTGCCATTTTTTTTCCTTCATTTACAAGCATTGGACAACAAAACATGGTATAGTGGGAAGCCTAAAGTAATCTTGGCAAACTATATATCGTTTGAAAGCTTAAAGACTCTAGTTTTCATATTTGAAAAGTTGGAAATGTCATTTTCAGGTCTACACTCAAAACGTGTAACCGTCATTTAACAGGTTAAGGCATGTCAGACTATATGCAGCATACCTTCTTCAATGTGCCATTACATTTTAGCATGTGTTTATATTAATTATTTGTGTCTGTTTGTATGTGTGTGTGTATGTGTGTGTGTGTGTGTGTGAGAGAGAGAGAGAGAGAGAGAGAGAGAGAAGCAAATAAGTTGTAAACAAATTATAGATATTTATTCTACGGGGCGGTTGAATGCTTGAATCTGATTGGCTGATGAACATTCTGAGGTGTGCAGTTATTTTCTGGGAAATGCACGGCGAACGTAGTTCCAGGCAGAATTACAGTTCCATATCACTTTGCATAGTTAACTGTAATAACTGTCTCGCAGTTTAAACAATAATGTGTTGTCAGTGCTACCTTGATGATTTTCTCAGTTAGCCTATATAATGTATGATGCATATATAATATAACAACTTAAAGGCTGCACAAAGTGCTGTTTAGAGATGAACAGATAGCACAGGTAGCCTAATTCACACAAGCTCTCTCTCTCTCTTTATTTCTCTTTTTCTGTGCCTCTCTCTCTCTTGCTCGATTTCGAATAACTTCACTCCGCTTCACATTGTCGCCGCATCACCACCTCGGGTGTGCATTATATTTCTAATAATAAAACTGACAACATCTATAATGTAAACATCTTATGAACAACTTTATAGGGATAAAAACATGCTTAAGAGTCCTTGTAGGTTCATAGAATATTCAGTTAATGGAATTAATAGATTTATTTTATTATTTATGTTTCATTATGTAGGTCTAAACTTTAAGATGATAAAAAGTAAGAATGTTATTTAATCATTTAATCAACAGTTTTCTTAAGGTGTGCTTTTACAATTTAGGTGCTGTCAGTGTGTAGATTGTATATTTCAGCATAAACTGTATCTAAATGCACAAAAATGTTTGTGTATGCATTACCAATGAATACTAATCAGGCAGCATGGGAGTGGCTAGTCTGATAACTCTTGTTCTGTATCAGAAACCTGAAAATCAAATGTATTTTTAATGTGAGTGGAGTGGGGGGAGTCTTTGAGCAAATAGCAGTGCAGATGGGGTGTGCGTGGGTCGATAAGACCTATATTTACTGATGGAGAGAGGGCTACAAATCATTCATAGGAGGAGTTCATCAGAGCATTATAGATACACTCACTGATTCTCAGCTGGAGGGATTTGGGGGCCAGTCTATTTCAATGCTCACGGGTGAGAACAAAGGTTACAGGCTACAGCATAGACGAGATAAACGTCTAAACGCCACCCAGTTTAGGGTGAAGTTGAGAGTAGAAGAGAGAAATGGAGTGAGGGTAGAAAGTGTGGGGAGAGAAAGTGTGAGAGAGAGACAGTCAGAAAATGCATTCTCAGCGGGGTCAGTATTAGTGCTGTGTTGGTGCTTCTTGTGCCAAGAAAAAGAAAAAACAGCAGAAAAAGAGAGGAAAGAATGTGGGGAAAAAAACGGCAATAGGCTACACACAGGGGGCCAAGAAGGGCACACATTTTCAGTGTGTTAAACAGGAATGGAGGGAAGTGAAGGACAGATGGAGAAAGACAAAAGTCTGACCATCTCTTCTCTAACTTTAGCTTATCATATGAACTTGAATTTGATGCTAATGTGACCTTTCTTCTAAGAATGATCATGAATAAAGACAACAAACACCTGTGCAATCATGGGTGAGGTAAAATCATGAAAGATGGGCTCCAAAAATAATTTTGTCAGTTGCATGAGCAAGCCATTTTGTCTTTAAAGAATGAATCTCGCATTAATCTAATTTGTATATATTATATATACATTATCCAGAGGACTATTTTATTAGTAGTTGTAGTTGCTCTTTATTAACCAAGTGCTCAATTATGTTTATTTTAAGTTTCAACACTTGTCTCAGATGTTTCTCCCAAAATTGCTTAAAATTGCAGGCAGAGTTTATTAAATCCAGATTGGTCCCTCCAAAACGCTAATCTAGAAAGATTCAAATGTTTTGTTGAACATTAATGGAACATGTCCATAGTGGTTATTCTGACAGCATTTCATTGACATAGAATATCTGCTCTGCTCATAGTAACACAAAGACACAGTAGCAGTCTGAAAGAATATGTTTGACTATTTAAGATTCCGTATTCTGGCAACCTGAAAAATGTCAGAACTTCCCACTTACAACAAATCGCCTCAAAAAAAAAAAAAAAAAAAAAAAAACCTGCCCTGTAATCACTTATGCCATTAACTTTCCTTGATTGCATTTTTTTTTCTTTAATATTGACTTTATGATTGTTTGAACCTTTGTTGTGATGCCAATTTAGACACTTTGAATATTGATTGAATACTGCTTGTACAGAACTAGAAAATGAATGTGGATGGCTCAGATAATTTGTTCTTGAAAGAACTGGTAAGAAGTGTTTGAGGTAATGAAGTCTGCCTTTTGCTTACAGACTTCGATGTCTTGGCAAATCTGACCACAATATGCAAAATTGTTGAGATTTTCTGTGAAATCCTAATGGAGGTATATGATATAGTTGTGGTCTTTTTCTTGATACAAGTCTTATTTGCTCTACTCATTATTTCTTATTTGAAGAAACAATTAAGATATTGAAAAGATCTCGGCTTTTCAAAACAGGAGATAGCACATTCCCATTCTAATTTGGACAACTTTGGGATGGTACTGAGGTTCCTGAGGTCAATAGCGTTGGGATTGGTCTTTCAACAAGGGAGCCATGGCAACAACACATAGCATGTTAGCTGCCAGGTATCGACCTCAGTAACTAGTAGTGCACCTTTAAAAGCTGCTGGAGTCCTGGCCCAGGAGCGGCCTACTGTAGATCAAAGCAGCAGTCCGTCAATATCATCTTGACTGTGAGCCCACAGGTAACTCTTCACCATCAGAGACAAAACCCCTGTCAGTTTGGATTTGATTCAACTTTCATTTGTCATTGCACCCTTGTTTTTTTTTGGTTTTTTTGTCTTTTACCTTAGAGCACTGGGATACTCAGGTGGACCAAAGAAATGGAGAAAGAACGAGTGGAGATCTGTGGAAAGGAGAATGAAGAATGTTTTCACATAATTGTTAAGAATTGAAACTTTGCATTTGTCATTTCTCAATCCTTTTAAGTTCAAGTTACATTTGGTTAAATCAAAAAGGTCAGTTTAAACAAAACGGTTGAGATTGGATTTAAAGCTCTTGTTGTTTAATCACTACCATGACCTGCAACCCACCTAGAACATAGGTGTTACACGAGTCGGTAGAGATCTCAGCCAGAGCACTGCTTCAGATATCGACTAAATGCTGCTGCCCACATCAATAACCAATGCAGTCCAGCCGAGTGTCTCTGGTGCTGCACAAACAAAGCAGATAAAGGGTTGCTTTTGCTCATCCGAGCTCATCAGAGCTTGTTTCCTTCCAAGCACAACAGTTCTTGTGCATTACTGCTGTTTTTTTTTTTTTTTTTTTTTTTTTTTTTTTTTTTTTTGAGAACAAAGCCCTTGCATTATTGTTTAAGTTGAAAAATTGATATTTCTAAGGTGTCATTTACGATGTTGATCTGTTTTTCTCGAACTAGATTAAGTAAGGCTGACTCAGTGCATTGCTGCAAGACAAGCTGATGCAAACCATCCAAATTAACATTTCAGAACACCCTGAATTTTCAGAGCAAGGCTCTTCTAAGGTCAACATGTTTTGTTTGTCCTGGAATAAATTCATTTAAAAAATGTATAAAGTTCTACCCCGATCCCTTTAACCAAACCCTAACCTAACCCTTAATGCAGGGGTGTCCAATCCTACTCCCGGTGGGCAATCTCTAACCCTGAATTAAACACCTAAAAAGCTATAATCAAGCTTTTTAAGATTACTAAAATTCTAGGTTGGTGTGTTGATGTAGATTGGAACTACATTGTGTAGGACACTGGCCTGGAGGGATGTTGATGGAACATGCCATATTCATTTAAAATCGGTAGGTAGCAGTGATAGAAAATAAGACCATGTCATATGCATTGTAGTTTTCATTTGTAGTCATCAACACCAAATTATCTTGTCTTTTAATGATTAGCACATGCACATCACATTAAAAAAATCAACCAAACCTCTCTAAGTCACTAGAATTTAAAGAGTTGTTGTTTGCATGAGAGATACCATCTAAACGCCTGGTATTATCCTCTCCTTTCAGGTCGATTCCATCATCCTCCATATCTGTGATGCCTGAAAGTTTCTAATTAACATGTTCCAGAGTGTTGTTTTGCTCCTTCATCGCATTCTAATTTGCCTAATGCTATGATCTCCCATTTGTGTTTTGTGGGCAAGCTAATTGAATCGCTTTTGATGTGTTTATATTTTTAGGGAGGGAGACCTGCCGTTAGTTTCATTGTGCAAACTGGTGCTAATTGCTAAATGAGAGCCAGTTAGCGCCAGCTGCTAATTTAGAGCAACGCAGAGAAGATCAGTGGTGGACAGTAACGGAGTAGCTTTACTTCGTTACTGTACTTAAGTACATTTTTCAAGTATCTGTACTTTACTGGAGTAGTTTTATTTTGAACAACTTTTACTTTTACTTCACTACATTCCAAAGCATAAAATCGTACTTTTTACTTCACTACATTTCATAAAACATATCGTTACTCCCTATAATATCACGTGCTCCGACACGCAGAAGCGGTGTCTGATTCATCATGAACGAACTGAATCTTTTCAAAATAAACTTTTAAATCGGATCGCGAATCACACCAAACGATTCGTTTACGAATTAGAATGATCCGATTGCAGCTGTTCTGGAGTCGACCACTCACTGATTCAAATGAACCGTTTAGTGCGAGTCTCCAGAAGTAAGAACCGGGAGATCTTGTGAGCGCGCGTGCCGTCTGATGTTGCTAAAAGTAAGTTATTAATGTCGAAATTTTGGATTAATTATTGTAACTGAAAATCATATTTAGGTCAAAACTGTCAGTTGTTTGGAAACCAAATCCGTTGTAAAGAGTGATCTATTTAAGCCCACTCAAATGCTCGAGTGCAGACGATGCAGACACATCAATTCTAGGTAAAAAACAACAACAACAAAAAACCCATAAAATAACACAGATTAAGTACAATAACTCGTGCACGTTCAAATTCCCCGCTGCCGTAATGTTAACAGTTTTATTAAAATGTCCTATGTTACGTCTGTTTTTATATTGTTTATCGACAGTAACGTTATACATATGTATATTGTTTGGATTAACTAGTCGAGTAGACAGACATGAATGTTCATCGTACTGAAAATAAGTAAATATTGAAAATAAGTAAATATTGTTAGCTGATGCTAACTGTCTAGCTAACAAGCTTGTTGGTGCTAAATTGATGTAATTTTTATAAATAATGTCCAAATATTTTTATTCAGCCACCTATATATATATATATATAATATAGTTTACATCTGGTTAGAAAAGAAAGGATGTGATGTTCAGAACATGCTAACTACAGTAATTATCAGTGGGAAGAGATGCAACCCGTTTGGCCAGGGGTGTTTTTAAACCACAGACAAGATTTGAGAAGGAAAAAATCATTATCTTGATTTACATTTTTTTTTTTTTTTCTCCGTAAAATGTTCTTCCTAACTTCAGGCCTTATTATCATGTCATATATACAGTACAGACCAAAAGTTTGGACACACCTTCTCATTTAAAGAGTTTTCTTTATTTTCATGACTATGAAAATTGTAGATTCACACTGAAGGCATCAAAACTATGAATTAACACATGTGGAATTATATACATTTCAAAAAAGTGTGAAACAACTGAAAATATGTCATATTGCAGGTTCTTCAAAAAAAGCCACCTTTTGCTTTGATTACTGCTTTGCACACTCTTGGCATTCTCTCGATGAGCTTCAAGAGGTAGTCACCTGAAATGGTCTTCCAACAGTCTTGAAGGAGTTCCCCGAGAGATGCTTAGCACTTGTTGGTTCTTTTGCCTTCAGTCTGCGGTCCAGCTCACCCCTAAACCATCTGGATTGGGTTCAGGTCCGGTGACTGTGGAGGCCTCATCACTCTCCTTCTTGCTCAAATAGCACTTGATGCCTTGAGTGAGACTCTACAATTTTCATAGTCATGAAAATAAAGAAAACTCTTTGTATGAGAAGGTGTGTCCAAACTTTTGGTCTGTACTGTAACTTTGATATTCTGTAAAACAACAAACTTTAAAATACTTTTTTCTTCCTGGTGAAAATCAGATGGTCATCTCTGTTTTCTCTCAGGTACATCACAGTGTAAGCTTCACAGTGAACATTACTCTCATCAGCGTAGTCCATATCAACAACAAAAATATATCTTGACTCCATATAGTGGTTATTTTGAAAAAATCCAAGGTATTTTGAGCAGTAGGATTATAAAAAGAATATGTGCTAATATAAAATTAAATTAAGTAGCCTATATAAAATTGCAAACATCTATCTTGCAGTACTTTTTTACTTAAGTACATAAAAACTCGAGTACTTTTGTACTTTCACTTGAGTAAAATTGAAAAAGGAGTACTTTTACTTTTACTGGAGTAATATTTTACCATATGTATCTGTACTTTTACTCAAGTACTTGATTTGTGTACTTCGTCCACCACTGGAGAAGATAGTAATGTAATGGCGAACATGAGGGATGCACTCATGAAACTAAGGTGTGATTTGGAGGAAGGAGGCTTAATCAAAAGGCTTCTTTCTCCTGGGGGAGGGAATGGGGTTGCATTGCCCTCAGCTGGCACTTGCTTCTTTCCAATCCAGAGAAAAGAGCTTCAATTGCATGACTAAAATAATGATTCTCATGTTGGAATTGTTGTCTTTCCATTCTACATGAGATCATCTGATGAGCTTTGCTGACACTGCTTGACTCTCTTGTACTTTTGTTCTCATCGGTCCACAAAATCGTTTAATGGACTTCACCTCAGAGCCCAGCGGCTCAGCAAGTGCATGTCATGTTGGGACCTCTCCAAGCAGCTCTTAGATGAAAGCAAAAGCCAGGCTACTTAAATTCTTCATTTCATAATTTTTGTTCCTTGCAGATGTGTTCAGGAAAAAGGCTTTCCAGTATGCTCCCATGGGATGCGCATCTCCTAGCTTCTGTGCTACTGTGACTTGTGGTTTTTGCACCAGTGCCAGACTTGGCAAATATTGCGGTACTTTTTCCTGTGTTTTTATTTATTTATTTATTTGTTCTTTTATTTTTTGTTCTTTGTTTTCTCTTGTGCATGGATGCTTTCATTAATGCAGAGACCCTGCCCAAAAATTAAAACCTGCTCCCCATATGCCCCAACAATTTTTCTTTCTTTTTTTCTTTCTTTTTTGCACTGTTATTTTTCAAGAGTGCTGACAGGCAGGGGAACGGCGCCCATTTCATTAGCACTGACATTAGCAGATGCCACCGCAAGCCTCAGAACTACAAAGGCTCCAGGGTTCAAAGCCACCCTGCCTGGATAAACAGATCCCCTGGTAAAAGAGAGAGAGAGGGGAAAGAAAGGAAACGATCCTTGTAGTTCCTGTGTGGAAGGTTGCCATGCGTTCTGATCATTTAGTGGCTCCTTGCTCGCCGTTCACCCCTTTCACACTCTCCCATCAGCAGAGAGTTGATTCATTTACTGTAGATTGGCACATCTGGGCCTTCACTTTCTATTAGGAGACCCAGTCTGGTTCCATGTTGTTTAAATTGTGCTAAATCTATAGAGATCATATAACATCAGATCGTATCTATATTTAAGGCTTTATTTATCATTCTATGTGTATTTGAGAAATGCAGACAGTGCATTTTAAGCCCTATTTTAACCATGGCAATGTTAAAATTTAGCTGAGTTGTTCGGTGGTTTTATTGCTCTCCAAATCAGAATTGTCTGTATGTTTCTGCCACCACTGACTAAAATTCATATTATTCAAATATATATGCAGTGCATGTTTTGCACAGCTCATATGTATGTACAAATATATAAATTTATATTTTACTTAAACTACTCATCGTGTACGTTGCTGTGTTGAACGTGGCCATGTGACTGACTACATCAAAAACAACTTTCTAGTTCGTAGGATGGCAGAACTCGCTTGTACTCTGTGAATTAAATTGTCA
Source organism: Carassius auratus (assembly GCF_003368295.1). NCBI lineage: Eukaryota > Metazoa > Chordata > Actinopteri > Cypriniformes > Cyprinidae > Carassius > Carassius auratus. Next base: position 12,324,531 of record NC_039276.1, on the reverse strand, counting down.
TCCAAACGCGCAAGGTTTATTGCAGCAGAGCCATGCAAATTTACTTTTACAGATGTCACCCTGAGAATTACAGTCTGAATAGTGCTAATGTATGTGTTTCTGTGGGGGCATGAGCTGTGGCTCCAATATCTTAGTATAGTAGGCCTAGTAATAAAGTGGCCTCGCTGATTTCCATACACAGAGTTTGCAGTGATTTAGGGCTTGATGAGGGATGATTAGATGACAGGCTTATAATGAAGAACTGTGTGCAAGAGGGACACGGAAGAGGACGCGTTGCTCCTCTCCCCACTGTATACAGGATCTATGAGATTGCAATCTACTGTGTGAATAACCCCTCTGTTATAAATTCTTCAATTTTGTTGGGATTTCTATGGTTTGATAATATGATGTCAATTATTTATTGGCCTTATCTCTGAATTTCCTCTCCTCTGCATGTTGTTTTGCTCCCAAAGACAAAGATATGTCATCAAAGAATGCAAAACCGAATGTGTCAATACAACAGTGGGTTGCACAAGTAGGTGACTATAAAACATTTACTTTAGACTTATACTGTGAGGCTTTACGGCTAGCGTTGAGAGGAAGATTCAGCCTATGAGCCATTGCAATGTCCCATCTGACCCAGCCTTAAATTAAAAGCGTCTCTGTGTAGCCATGGAAATTTGTGGTAATTAGACCTATTTAGCAGAGGTTAATCACAACTGACATGAGCAGATGAAAAGGCGAATTGTAAGCACAGTCCATTCAGCTGGTAACCTGTACTGAACTCAGTGGGTAATTTTGTTCGCACAGTGCCTAACGTTTATGTTGAGTGCCCAACACTCGACACTGCTGCTTTCACATGATACTGATGCATATGTGACCTACAGTCACATGAAGTCGCTTTATGCTGTTGTTGTTGTTGTTAATCAACAACAAAAAAAACTGATATTAATCAGGACCTAAATAAGCCATCATGCATTTACGGCCATGAATTGTAATAAATATTTTATTTTACATTTAGCAATTATAATGTTTAGTTTATAAGTGTTTAATAATTGAATCGGTGTTCTTTAAAATGTAAGTTCTTAATTTTAGATAATTTATAATAGACCACATACAGTATATAAATAAGTAGTGGTTTATTTCAGCCTCAGACTGAATTTTGGCAAGTGAAACATAGATTAGATTATTTATTGATGGATGTATACATTAAGATAATGATTATGGACTGCTATACTTCATCCACAGATATGCGACAGAATAAAGTATATACATTTCAGAAGGGAAAGAGTGTTTTAAATGTTCATGATGTGTTCATGATGTGAGCTTTAGCAGTTTTAGACCATCCCCTACTGGTACACTGGGAATGATGTTACACTTTTTAAATAAAGAATTTTAAATTCTTAATACACCATCTGGGTATTCACAGTGACATGGCCTTGCCTTGCATTGTTTATTTTTTTATTTATTATTAATTTTTTTAACATCCGTAATAAGAACCTTACAGTACACCTCACCTCTCTTTACCCGTGATTACTGCACTTTACCTTCATCTTGTGCTTGATTTTATTTATTTTATTTTTTTGCCTTTTGGAGATTCTGGACCTCCCTTTCCATTACAAGAAGCCGTCTGAGGCCTAATGATCTGTGGCCATGTACATAGTTAATCTTCAGTCCAGCAGTGTAATGAGTGGGAAGAGCTCCACTGAGTGGGCCCGCTGGGCAAAGGGATTCCATTAGTACGAAAATGGTGTGGCCATTTCAACTTCTTTGTTCACAGCTCAGCAAACAGATGTTTTCTAGTGTATTCATCAAGTCCAGGCGCATGAAGCGGATGATGCCTCTGGAAATGAGTTAATGCAGAAATACAAGCCTATGGGAAGTGGATTGAGGGTCATCAGTGAGAACAGCTTTCAAAACCAAGAAGCATGCAGAGTATGAGTTTACATACTGGGTTTGCTGTACCAAGTAATTGTTTGCTGAATAAAATAATCTGTTGCTGATGAAGAACAAACAGTAGGCATGGATTTAAACTGGAAATTTGTCTTTTTTAACTTTTCAGGTTTGCAGGAGTCATTTATTTGTGAATCAGATTGATTTGATCACATAGCATGTTTTATTTTTGCTTACAGTCCTGGACCCTTTAGATGGAGCCAATATTCTTTTATTTATATATGGATACATGTTGTTTGTCCCTCTGGAACATGAAACGGAGGAAAATAAGTCATAACGGCTCGTGGAATAGATATGGTGTGGTTGCAATATGGAAAAAGCTGTTAGCAAATTAGCAAGTGAATCTAACTAATTCATAATGTGTTTTCCCCTGTTTAATGTCCATGAGGGTCCCACCATCTGCATATATTGATGAGCTCAAATGCAATCTGATGCTTCCTTTGCTGTCAACACTTGTCGTTGAGGTTTGGTGGAGCTTCCCCTAGTGTAGTGCTAATGGAGGATGCTAAGATAATTATGGAACCAAATAATGCTGCACTTAGACAACCACTGGGGTTACAAAGGAAGGCTGTGTGTGTGTGTGTGTTGGTGCAGAAGCAGTGGGTAGGAGAGTGAAAGAGGGATTAACAGAACTGATTTAAAGGGATTAGCAAATCCCACCGAATCCAAGAAACCACTAGAGCCGCTAGAGCCCCCTACCACAAGCTCCTCAACCCGTAATCCTTTTCAAGTGTGCCACAGAATTGGTGTTCCCTGTAATCTCCCCGATTCATATGATGAAACCCAATACAATTGACAACCTCTGTGAACGGGGGCAGACGGAAAACAACGACTGTAAAATGCTGTTCAGCCAAAGCTGGATTAGTACGGATGCAAGTGTTCCACTGGAGCTCCTTTCACAGATGGACTTCATGGAGGTACTTGCTTCAAGAGACTTGTTATGACACCACTGTCATTGTCCTAGATCTGTGATATGTTTCTCTGATTGCTTCATGCTAAAGGGGAGGGTGTGGATCTATGCTAATGTTCCCCATCCATCATGTGGTTATTAAATGGCAATCACTGCTGATAAGAGGGACCTGAATGTGCCTACAGCCACTTAGAAACAAAAGGAATGTGTGTCCATCAACAATAATGGGCTGGGGATGCATATTCAGTATAAAACATACATTAGTGCCTAAAATGGAGCTGGGAGGAGGGCTGTCCTTGCTATTTGAGCGAAATGGGAAATTTAATTACACGACCATTTGGCGCAAGCAATGGTAACATCACTTGAGGCACTGCCAAGTCCCATTCCCGTTCCCCTATCCAAAGCTAAGGTTTTGTGTCTCAGGTATCACTTTAATGCGATGGACTGGAGGACTTGTGGTGCCTGTGGTAATTATTTTGCTGCTGTTCTGCTGGGAGTTGGGTGGCAGGGTAGCTGTAATTAACGCTGGGCTGATGGATCCAGTGACTTCCTGCTCTAGGCGTACTTCTGGGATGGCATGAGAATAAGAATAAGCATGGTCTCCAGAGGGCGAAACCTCCATACGTTGGACCTTTGAGTTATTACAGAGATGAGTGATAGCCCGTATCCAGATATGATGTGAATGCATACTCAGTATTTAAGGGATTTCTCAGCCAAAAATGAAAATTGCTATCAATTAGTCATGTCATCATGTCATTTCAAACCTATATGACCTGTATTTAATTTATAGAACACAAGAGGAGACTTTAGGCAGAATGTGAACACTAGATTTGGTAGACTTGTAAATCAAATTACCTACTTTTTGGGTGCTTTTATGGTGCTTGTTTGTCATTTTTAGAGCTTGATATCTTTTGCCTCCATTAGCTATATGGAAAATAAAAATCCTCCTAAACATTGTCTCTGTACCTTAAACAGTAAAGAGCATGACCCCCCCCCCCCCCCACCATGAACTACCCCTTTAAGTAAAATTTAATTGAAAGCAATTATGACAACAGTTATTACTTCAAACAGAATTGTACTTTAATTCATTTATTTTATATGAAATTAACCAGTCATTAAACTCCTATTACATATATATGTCCAGATGGACACACAAGTGGACTGGCCACAAACTGAACACTGAGATGTTTAATTGATTCAGAGGTTAACAATCCAGGCTTAGCATTGCGCTGCTAGTTTTTAAATGTCAAATCTCTCAAACCTGCCCTTTGCGTCAGCGTCAGAGAATGAGAGCGTGTGTGCATGGATGAGCACAGGTTAAGTTGTAACTATCTGCAAAGGTCCATCATAGAGCACATTGTTACAAGACCAGTCAGTGGTTTAGCCTAATAACACTGAGCCTAATTCATGTATGAAATCAAAGCCATGGCAACATTTGAAGCAGTGCCCTTGTGACGTTGAGGAACTCTTTGCTCTTTGCTCTGTCCTCAAAATGTCAGATTTTTATATTTCTCTGAATGTTCACCTAACACTGCAGAGTAGAAAGTTTCAGGCCATAGTGAGAATGTTCTCGTGGTTAAGCACTATCCTTTGCTCTGAGGCTTTCTAGGGGGAAAAAACATTACTGTAAATGGAGTGTGAAGGTAGAAGAAAAACACATCCAAGCGATTAGATAATATCCTCAGTAGGGTGGTCACAAGCTTCGCCACAGTCAGATTTCTTTTGGCCTCAAACCCATATTAGAAATGTCTGTGTCATATCAGTGCATGCTGAGGATTTAGAAAAGCATCCCAGGGTAAAAGAAATCATGGGTTGTTTGCTAGTTTTATCTTACCCTTCTCTGGTGCTCAAAGGATACTCATGAGGAGCTCGGCCGATTCTCTGAAAGAACTGTCTGCATTCAAACGCCCTGTCTCTGTTAGCTAATGAGTACTTATTTAAACCACTTGTACATGCTTTGGATACTGAAAAAAGAGACATCCAGCAGCTATGTAGGCACACAGCATGCTGGGATATGAAAGCACAGAGTCATATTTTGAAATTACGACAGTGTTAACCAGGACTACTTTGGAAAGCTTAAGGGCCACAAAGCAAGATTCTTTTATCCTCAAAAGCTGCACTCTATGTTTTTAAAGTACTGCTTTTATATTTAAAAATTGCTTCTGTTTATTTCAATTTATTTTTATTTATTTTTTATCATATAGCACATACCGCAATTTAACCTGTATGGAAGGATTATACATTTTTCAGAATTGGATTGAGAAAGCCAGTTAAAATTCCAATGTAACATCCTTGTCCAACAATAAAATACAAATTTGTCATTAACTTAAAAAGTTAAAAGAGACAATTCTTAAATGATATTATTATTATTATTATTATTATTATTATTATTATTATTATTATTATTATTATTATTATTTAAAATTAAAACTAGAAGTCACATTTGTTGTTAGACAGGCCACAAAAGAATATATTGAGGGCCATGATGTGTTGAGTAGTGCTGCTCTAGTTTAGAGCTGAATCTATTTCCTTCAACATCGTTATATATCACCTGTAGACTGAACTAATTGCTGCATTGTTATAGACGGTGTAAATTTGTCATGTAAATCTCTAATTGCAATAATTATGTTGCAGTGCAGTGCTTCAGTCTGGTCAGTGTGATCTTCAGTAGAAGAGGCGAGTAAACTGCAATATTTTACAGTGTACATTACTTTCTTTGACAGAGCAATTATGGAGATGAGTTTTTCATCCATGCGTTCCAATTGCCTGACTGTGTTTTCATATTAATGGCATATTGATCTCAGATTGCTGGAGCATGTTATTTGGCTAGATACATAATGGCCATCATGGCTCCATTTCTATTGTAATGGTGTCATCTGCCCTCTGAGATCACAAGATTGGAATATGCAGGTCTATCATGCAGTATTCTCTTGTAAATGTACTGATCTCACAAGCTCATGTTGTATTTTTCGGTCCTGTTTCATATAAGGTCTAACAAGTTTTGTTTGACAGAAGATGGGAGGAGAACAATTGTTTACCATAGATGTGCATTGTTGGTGAGTGCTACTTTTGAAAACATGTTGTATTATTGAGTTTCTCATAAAATTATGTTTCTTTTTTATCATTATACTTTCTTTTTCTCTGCAAACAGCTTTGATTATGGGAGTTTAGCAGTGTTTATCAAGCATTTATTTGAAACGGTGTAATATGGAGTACATTTAAAAAGTAAAATTATTTTCATATAGCAATAAGGTACTGCTATTAATTGTTTACATATTGTAATAATAATAATAAAAAAAAAAACGATTTAATAATATTATATTTGCCAAAAATCCTTGTAAAAAGATACATTATTTATTTTATTTTTTTTATTTATTATGTTACTAAGTTTAATTTTTAGATGTTTGTTTTATTATAATTAGGAATACAATTGTGTCAGGTCACTCAGTCATTAAATAAACATTGAGCAAAATAGCTGTAAAAGCCAGTCTGTTATTTTTTTTATTCCTATATTGTGTTTTGACATGTCTGTCAAAGCCGTCTGAGACAGCTTTTCATTGAAGTTCAAGTTCTTGCATAACATTGCTTTCAATGCTAGTCTATGTACGCATGCAGATTGCCGCCTTTGGCTGTTGTGTAGCATCTTGCACCACGAGTGCCACATTTTTATGGCTCCTTTAAAATAATTTTGTAAAACAGGTCTCAGGACCTCTGTGTCATTCTGCTGCATCATCTAGCTGTCTTTGAACACAAGAAAGTATTGAGCATGATTAATTGCTTACATTTTTTTAATCATGTTTTTTAATTATATTTTTTAAATTGGTGAATTTAATTGACAGCTCTACTTGTAATGCTGTAACCCAACACTGATGATGTATCAGATAGTTTCAAGAAATGATTCCTGATGTAGTTTGGTTAGTTAACATAGCTGAGAGCTGCATGCATGCAACATGGGTATTTATAACCCTTATAGCAGAATGTTAGACATCGATGGATCATCCTCTGCAGAGAAAGTGAATGAGGTAGGGCAAATTAATTGAGACAGCGAGAGATCGGCACGGTTGCTCAGCCTCAAGGGCGAGTGGCCAAATTTAAGTCAGATTCTATTGAAGATGCCGTGTAGCCTAATTATTCGGGGCTTCACATCTGCTTGTGTGTCTCAGTTGCTTCTTCTGCCTTTTTCGGTTTAGTGAACCCTGGAGGCCCCTGCCTGTTCTGAAGAATCCACCCACACACACACACATACACACACACACACACTCGCAGACACTAATGAGAGGCAATCTGTGAAAAAATAAATAAAAAAGCATGGCAAACTACCCACAGCCACTGCAACTTTCCTTACTGTTCATCGGCAGAACGTTTCCAAACTGCATTCCGCCTCCACACCTCATGTCTCTTCGCGCTGCCTGTCTTCCCATGATCCCTCACTCCTCTCCAACCCTCTCCCGCCTCCCCTCTCCCATCCTTCTCCGCACAGCGCTGATGTTTCCAGCATGGCTTCTGGGAGATGGAAGTTGTGAAAACCTCCCGATTGGCCTTGCAGAAGGAAGAGACAAACAAAAGGGGAGCTGAGAGTTGTTTGAAGCCTGTTGAGAGGAAAGAGAGAGAGCGAAAGAGATGGCAGAGATTGAGGAAGCTGTGGAGCAGGGGCTCAGCTGCTCCCTGGAGGGCTGGCAGAGGCTTTTCGGGCAAGGGAGGAGAGATCTGTGTTGTGAGGAGCAAGTGAGAGAAGAAAAGAGAGGAAGAGAAGCATAGCTTTGCCCTCGGTGACTGGCAACGCAAATTGACAGAACTCTATCGTAGCCACGTTCTGTATCCAAGGCCAGGATGAATTTGTGTAGTCCCCTCTCACGCTCTTGTTAGTCGGCCTCCAGAGGGAATGGCCCCGCCACGCGCCAAGAAAATGGAGCTCAAACTATGACTAAAACCGTGTCTGAGATAAGCAGGAGAATGCTGATTTCTCTCCGCAAGCAGTTTGAAGTGAATAGTACCAGCTGGAGCATTTCTTACACTTATAGATTGGGCTTTGGGTTAAGCCTTGACCGTACAGTTTCTTATTTCCTTGTGCTGCTACTGCAAACTCATTGTTTCTCAGTGTATTGTGCTGCCCTTTTAGCCTCTGCTTCCCCTGGGCCGTGTCACCTTGTCCCTCTCTGTGCCCTTAACTCATGCTGAGGCCGAGGTTGACTGCTGTGAGCCGCTTATCTATCGATCCCGCCGGAAATCCAGCCGCGTTTGAGAAAATAAGTTACAAATTGCATTATGATGATGAACATTTTCTTCCGTAATGCTAATGCTATTACGCAGACAGCTCCATCAAATTCAATCAGCAAATGTGTGACTCTAGAGCAGGACTTGAAATAGAGATATTGGCAAGTGGGTTCAGTAATTTTGTATGCTCTAAGGATACATGATCAATTAATAATGAGGTATCTTTAAGATCACTGCTGTCATTTACAGTGAGGATGATCACATCACCAAATCCCATAGGCATTTTCCTTGATTTAATGAGAGGATGTAAGTATTTTAAAAGTTGGTTATTTTGTATGAATTTGTACAATGCAAGCTGTCCTAAAACATAAAAGTTATCCACACCTTAATCTATCTAAGTGGAAGCAGTTTATATGAATTAGATCATATGAATGCATATTATTTAGTCACCAATTCAACAATAATTTGTGTGAGATTGTTGTTTTGTCCCCAAAACTTTAGGATATAGCTTGTGAATGTGTCTAATAGAGAAGAAGTACTTGAAATAATTGATAATGCGCTTTCATTTTGCATTTGTGTGTTTATAATGAGTGCCATTGTATGATTGAATTAGTTTTCAATGTCTTGTAGTTTTGATTTGGCAAATACTCTGTTACAGACTACTACTTTGTGCATAGATCATCTGTTTTGAGTGCTGTGTACTTGTGAATGCTTTGTAACAGTGGAATTGATTCACTGTAGAATCCAAACACTTACAGTTTCTCACAAAATAATCCTATCATAATTTCTCCCTCAAACCCCTGTTCACATCCGCCAAGACCATCTTCTGTCTGACAAATTCCCCACATTTAGTTGAGTCTCTACATCTTCCTCACTCTCCTGGAGTTTCTCTTATCTGCTCTGTGTGATATACATCCAGGCAGGAAGCTGCAGCCTCTCAGATTCTATCGCGTCCTGTGTGCCTTGTTTGAGCGAATGATTGAACCTTAGTCCTGTGGAAGAAAATAAGATCCGGTGCTAGACCAGAGAATGAGAAATGTTATCTCAGAGTTGGAGAGCCCAATCCACCAGTCTGTCAGTGTTTACCTGCCAGGTGACAACATGATAAGACCCTTAAAGCTGTAGAACAGCCCCTCTCACTTCTCCTATCACTCTGCCATCAAACACTCTGACTCGTATTATAAGACCATTTAACCATTAGCAACCATTTGATCCTTATAGTGAGGTTCAAGAGACAGTAAAGACATTTAAACCGAAAAAAAAAAAAAAAAATATATATATATATATATATATATATATATATAAATGCTAAATCTTGTAAACATTCGATTAAAAGAATCCTGAAAAAAAAACTTTGAATAGCAAAACATTGAAATAATGTTATTTGAGTATCAGAGTATCAGAATATTATAATTATTTCTGAAGGATTATGTGGCACTGAAATTCAGCTTTGCCTTTGCCTTGAATAAATGACATTTTAAGATATAAAAATAAAGAAAAAAAATGTTGCTGATTGTAATATTTCACAGTATTACTGTTTTTACTGTATTTTTGTTCAAATAAATGCTGTCTTGTTGAGTATAAGTGACTTCTTTTGAAAATATTACCTATCCCAAAATTCTGAAGAGACTTAAGTATTAAGGTATTTAAGTTCTTCTACTTTTAGCCTATTTTAACATTACCTTATGACCAAAGATAATAATTTTGATGTAAATTAAAATGCTTACAAACCCAATTAAACGGTTAATTCATATGATCATGCACATCTGTACAAATGATTAGTGATTAAAAGCTTTTGTTAATGCGCAACACTTTTGCTGTTATTGAGGTGTGATACGGGTAAGGTTAGGGACAGGTTAGGTATAGGTTTAAGAGTTGGTTAAGGAGTCGAAAGTGTACAGGGCTTGATTTGATTACTATAAGAGAACACGGTTCAATCTGTTTGAGTGTTTAAATAAATACTGTAAGTGAAGTATTTTCTTGAAAAATGTATTTATTATCTCAAGGAATATACTGTACTGTTTAATGATACACAATAGTATACTAATATAAGTGTTAAAGGGTTACTCCACCCCAAAATGAAATTTCCTTGATTATTCATGTATCCCCATGTCGTTCCAAACCCGTAAAAGCTTATTTCGTCTACGGAACACAATTAAAGATTTTTTGGATGAAAACCAGTAGGCTTGAGACTGTATATGTTAATATCCAGGAAAGTATGAAAAGCATCGTCAAAATAGTCCATCTGCCATCAGTGATTCAACTGTAACGTTATGAAGCAACAAGAATACTTTTTGTACACGAAGAAAACAAAAATAACAACTTTATTCAACAATATTGGTTTGTTTTAACTCACCAATATTAACTCGTGGAGTGTCAGCCACGTTAAAAAAGTTAACAGCTTAAGTCATTTGTGGATTAATGCGTATTGGAGACGTGAACCATTTAAAATGATTCAGTTTGATTTGGTGAACTGGTTCAAAAAGATCCGGTTACATTGAGTGATTCGTTCGCAAACCAGATATCACAAACCGGCTTTGTGTTATAATCTCTTACAACAGACACGGAAGAGAAGACAATGCTGAATAAAGTCGTAGTTTGTGCTATTTTTGGACCAAAATGTATTTACAATGCTTCAAAAAATTCTAACTCACCCTCTGATGTCACATGGACTACTTTGAAGATGTTTTTCTTACCTTTCTGGACATGGAAAGTATACCGTACACACAGTTTCAATGGAGGGACTGAAATCTCTCGGGCTAAATCTAAAATATCTTAAACTGTATTCCGAAGATAAAACTCACGGGTCTCACGGGTTTGGAACGACATGAGGGTGAGTTATTAATTACATAATTTAGATTTTTGGGTGATCTATCCCGTAACATTTACAGTATAGATTTTGAAGTGCTTAAAATGACTAATTAAGCAATTTTTCCACATCATTTGTAAATGTAAAAAAAGTAAAAAATGTTGGTTACTGATTTCTTAATGAAAGTTATTATAAAGTGTTACCAACACAAAAAAAAAATTCATTCATCCAATTAAAAAAGTTTAGGCTAAAGATTCACAACAATATTTTTTTTACTTGAGACAATGAAAAATAGATGTGAATCATTACCCTACATTTTTTTTTTGGATGAATGAAATTGTTTTTTCAGAGCATTTTATAATTGAAATGTATCCAGAATGAATCAGAAACTGAACGAAAACGAGAGCTTGGTACATTTGTTCTGTAACCCTCCACTTAGATTTTCACTAGTTTTGATGAAAAAAAAAATATGCTTGTTTAAAGGGTTTACATGATTTAACTCAATAAACCACTATGTGATTAGAAAGAATACTCATATTGCTTTTGTAATTTTCTACACTAAACAGATTTCAAATAGAGAGGAAAATGGCATGATTAGCACAGTCTCATTTGATATTGATGAATACACAAAGAAAGGGAATGAAGCACCAAAAAATGCTTTGTTTTCTACATAATTACAAATCAGTCTATGCAGAAGGGAGCCTCTGTTTTATTTATGCTCATCCAGTTGCTGTTGTTGTTTTTTTCCCCACTATGCTGAACAGTGCTGCTACCAGTCATGTTATTGTCAGCTTGTGTCTCATGGATGTCTCTATTGATCTGAGATGTGGTATTACTGGAATCATGTTGTGGCCCCAAGCAGATACATGCTGAATTGGCTGCAACCAAACAGCAGCTGAAAATCTAGGGGGATGAAATGCGGCCAGAGGCACGGTGAGTAGGACCACATGATCACATGCACTTTTAATTATGCACATTCTCCTCTTTGGGTTTTTTAGCATCTGTGTGCATCAAGCTCAGAAGAAAAACAATATGGGGTTACCTGTGTGATAGCATCTGGGCTAGACAGAGGTCTGTTGTTGATACCCAGGGACAGTCTGTGAAATCTCAATTAGGGGATGTCATACAACAAAATAACAGAGATTTTCTAGTGACAGAAGTCCCACTGGGGACACTAGAGGTAAGAATGAGGGGGTGAGAGAGAGATGAGGAAAGAAAGAGATGTTTTAAACATTCTTATACCACTTGTCCTACAGTCTTTTATTATTTTGAGTACCAGTGAAAGAGAGGACTCCACCTGACCAAAACACTGTGATGTAATGACTTTACTCCGTTGATGTCTGGACTGGTTTCCCGCTGAGCTGTTGGCTCTGGGACTAATGCAGTCCCACCCTGGACTCTTTGTGAATAATTTATTCCACTCATGTGCATGTCTGCTAGTGTGTAGCAACAGAGTCAGGACGGTATCTCTTACTAACAGAATGACCCACTACCCATATGACATATACTGTGTGAAATATGCGTTGTAAATTATATGGCTTAAGAAAATTAACTGTTGAAAGTGAACTTCAAGAGACAAGAAGAAGAAAAAGAGACACTGAAAGAAGAAAAATGCACTGCACAAAATTGGTTTAGAAACAATTTTCACTTAGAATTGCTATTAAATGTAAACTTTTTAAAGAAAAAAAAAATCAGTCCAAAAATCTTTATAACAACTTCTTTTTTTTTAGTGCATGTCCAATTTTAAAATACATTTTGGGTTATTTAAAAAAATATACATTTATTTGGAAGTATAGGGAAAAAATATTAAATATACTGCAAGTATGCTGTATATTTATAACTAAAACTGATCAAATATAAATTTCAAACTCTGTAGGAATACATTTTAGGTTTTTTTTTTTTTTTTTTTTTTTTTTTTTTTTTTTTAATTGTTTAACTATTCCAAAATAAACACACAATATATATTACTAAATTCCCTTTTATCATCTATGAAAAGCCTGCTTGCTTTCTTCCACTCTCTCTCTCTCTCTCTCTGTCTCCTTATATATCTGCACTCACACACATACAGGACAGACACATGCACATGGACTGTTGTTTCACTACTACCCCACAATTTCTCAGTATGGTTGTAATAATAACGTCACTGTTCTTGAAGCAGATAAACTTACAGTTTCGCTATTAATAGAGTCTCTGCTGTTAAACACTGTTGAGAAAAATGCAGACCCAGACATAATGGTATTTAATTTTTTGCTCTATAGGAAAGTACATTTTGATGAAGCATGCATCTCTTTTTCTAAGCATTGACTACATAAAGAGCATGCAAACAATTCTGGAGCAGTTATGTTACTTGTAGAGTGAGGCTTTTATTTAAACTCTTGATGCAGCACAGTTCCCTCCCGTCACTCTGCAAAGAAATCAAGGTCAACTTGGACCTCTCGCTGGGTGATAAAAGGTCTCAACCTGCCCACCAAACAGCTGGATGCCAGCCGCAGATAGTAATCAGGCCACGTCCTTCTACTGCTGTTCTCTGAGGAAAATCTGTAGCCATGCTCTCAGACACCTGTATATTCAAATCATATTCATTTAGGGAGAAAGGGGAAAAAAGCTCAGAGAGATGATTATTTGATAGGAGAATCCTAGTTAGTGTAGTTTTGAAACATGAAGGGATTTGATGCAGAATGAGATATGACGTATTATCTGCTGCTGCTGGAGAGGAAGCTGTGCGAGAAATTCTTTGGAGAATGAATAAGTTCTCATTCACTAAAGCCCTCAGTCTCTCAGTATACCACGTATTCTATGTCTGTTACATTAATGGGAAAATGATCATGCGAGGGCAGGCTGGTCTCTGTGTGACAGAAAGAAGCGTGGACAAGAGTTGATGGGGAAGTCACAACTACAGACTTGTAAGCTAGTAATTTTTTTAAAAATGCATATGAGTTTTCACAAATCGTATGAATTCACACGAGTGAGGTCATACAAATTCATATGAATTAGCCACCTTGTCAAATATGTATGAATTGTGATGAGATTGGGTTGGGCAATGCTGTGCCACTTCCTGTTTGGTGTCACCTTTATCAAATTCACTGATGTGTTATTCACAAGTGGTTTGGCCTCATAAAAAGCTTTTAACAGCTTTTGGCCAACAAAAAGCCAACAGTTAATTTTAGGAGGACTTTGCTATCCTAGGAACTACCAAAAGTCCAGAGGTTTGTGACCTTAGGGAGCGTGATGAATTGTAGCGTTACAACACACTTTTAGCATAAACATTTTATTGTTCAAAGAAAACACCAAGACCGCAAGATATTAAAGAATCAAAAGTGAAGCAAATAAATTCTATTTCCGGTTCGTGGTCAGTCAATAGCTGTGTGTGGTGTCCACCTCTGATATATTTGTTTAGCTATTTTTTTACGCGAGATGATTTTGGACTCTGTGCTCTATAAATATACATACATAATAAATATACACAGTACACGCACATACAGTATATAAACAAAAACTTTTATTTTGGATGCGAATAAACGTTTGACACACTATTTTATATTTGATGTGCTATTGGTGACCTTTGAGTGTCAGATAACAAACTTGAGCTAGGCACCTTTCAGGCCACGGTTTTTAGATTTGTTTGCATGATCACTAAAGTACATGGTTCATGTCTTTTAATAAGAGTTTTGCAAGAACCACACATGGCTAGTGTTTCTGCATATGGTTTTTCTGCAGTTTTTATTGAGCTGTTAAACACCTGAGAGCATTTTGGCTGCCTATTTCCACATTTCCGATGAAAAATTGGAACCATAAATCACTAGCATAACAAAACTGTACAGCATCTTAATAAATGTCCGGCTTTGGGGTGAGAGATGGATCTCAAGGGTTTATAGAGCTCCAGCCTTAATGTGGCAAGGAGCCGTGTCAGTGCTTGAGAAAATATACATGCCATTCTATATCACTTACCCTGCTGTCATGTGAGGGAGTGCCTGTCTCCAAAGGCACTATGCTATCAAAGTCATCCGTCACCTCAGAGAGGGACGTATGCTCGGTGCCACGGCATTTTGCTCACTCTGCTCATCTTCGCAGTGGGCAGTGTGAGTAGATTGCATTACCAAAGCACTCATTGAGGAGAAAGCTCTCCATATAATCCAATTGCTGGCAGAGTGTGGCATCCATTCATCTGCACAGAGTTGGAGGGTGAGGAGGGTGAGGAGGGTGTATCGTACGACTGTCCCACCGGAGTCCACTACTCATCCTGTTTCACTGATTACTTCTGTAGAGACAATGCACACGCATTCAACCTCTCTCTTCTGTCTGATTTTTACTGATAGTGCTGGGTATCGGGTACTAAACCCTGTCTGATAAAAATGTGGAACAAATGTCACTATAAGGCAGTACCCTGAAAAGTAAACATCTGTGCCTTATCCACACCTGAAGGGTGCATTTCTGTCTCTTAACATGATAATGTGCACCATTTGATGATAGATAAGGTAGAACAGTATACCTTTTGTATTTACTGTTTGTTGTTCACACATGTTCACTCATAAGTTTGTTCTATTTCCATGCCCTGGAGGCAAATCACTTTACTTTCCAGCTGTTGAACCTTGTTTTAAAGGGTTTCATTTAGCATCCTTTATCAATCCTGTCTTGAGCTACCAATTCAAAATATTTCTTTGAAATTAACTAATGAACCTAAACGATCCTGCTGTTTGGTAGCAACAGAAAATACTATTAGTCAATTAAATTCACTAAATGACTGGAATAGATTTTTAGATAATGAATTCAATGTTGCTCTTTTTAATTAATTTATGCAATCAGGGACAATACACATTAATGTTACATACTGTAGAAGCAGAGTAAAAGATTTAGCCAAAATAGTTTTTATCTGCAGTCCCTGGGCAGTTTGATGGAAAAAAAAGAAAGCAAAACAAAATCAATACATAATTGCACATTTTTAATTTTCTAGGGAAATAACCATGACTTATTAGATACGTTGGAAGCCTTTTCCATTCATGGGCTCCCCTGAAAGCAAATGATAATTTAATAAACATATTTCTTCTAAATTGTATATTACAAACAATAAACCCATAACTAATATTTAACATATATTATTTCTAAAATTACTTAATTATAACCAAAATACACCACTTATAACAAAATGTTATTTTATTTTTCAATAAATCATCTTGGTAACAACTTGGAATTCTTCACGGACAACAGCCTTTGTCAGCCAACAGCCATTGTTTCTCCAGAACCTTTAAACTGGAGCATGATTAGGGTTAGAGGTTGGATGTAGGAGGTTGGTGTGGCTTAGGTGGACATAATCAGGTGCAGTATTGGGACGCAGTGGCATTCTGCTCCAATGCTTTTCATATTCCTCCACTTCAGGTCACGAGGTGAGACAGTTGAGAGCATCAGGATATGAAGATGATGCCTTACTTTCCGTTAGTATTGTCTAACAGAGCTCCATTACTGGAGCCTTTTCGCCTGGCAACAGCTGTGAGGCTGGGCCGCTTGCCATTCTCATATTGATCGTGCTTGCACCCGCCTCCATTAGTGCCCCTGCCTGCCCCCTGAAGGAGGCAGACTGTCTGTGGGGAGCTATCACTGCCAATAAATTACCATACAGGAACAGTGTATCAGAGCACATACTGAACAACTTTACCTGCAGCGTTTTCATTTCAAAATGCTGTTCAGGTTCGCACTGTGTAAAATGCTAAAGAAATTAATAAGGATGAGTTTTTAAGTTTTCGTTTGGTGTGACGTGCATGGCTAGCACTATTTTCACTGACCCGGATGCTACACACATACAGAGACACACATGCTCAGAGAGAGCCGGGGTTGAAGTCTCATTAACATTTTATAACCTTCCCCGCTCTGAAGTTCTTTTTTTTTAATGGGGCCTAATTACTACATGCATATTGATTCAACCCTTCCCCTACACTTCCTGGGTGTAGTATCATCTCCCCAAATCAAATCAAGCGGCTCAGCAACCCACCCTCACATCTCATCTCATCGCGATGGCCTAGTCACTCGCCCTTTTGAAGAATGCGATGGCGTGAAATGCAGCTTAAAAGCTCTCAGATAGTCCATATGCGTGTAAAGCAATATGGGGAAGCTATTTAAATGGGGTAAAGTTAATGTTTTTGTTGTAAAAGACTAAGAATTGTGGAGGCAGCTGAAGTGAATCAGTATTAAGGGGCTGAGGAGATAAACCTCTTTCTGGCTGTAATAAGGCCTGATTACCTCTGATGACTGTGCTGTAAATTAATGCCTGAAATGACAGAAATGCATAAAAATTTACAGTTAAACAGTAGCTGCGCTCATGGACCCAGCGCCCTTGAAATGCCTGATAAGCACAGCTGTATGTTTCATTTGCTGGTGTCTGTTGGCTGACCAGTGCTGTTGGTGCACACATAAGCAAACACACATTCATGCAGCAATCAGCAAAAGTACACATAAATCCTGTAGTCTCTCAATTAATAGGGTGCAGTAAAAACGGATGTTTAATTATAATCTATGGAGAAATACATTTGCATCTATCTATCTATCTATCTATCTATCTATCTATCTATCTATCTATCTATCTATCTATCTATCTATCTATCTATCTATCTATCTACAAATTAAACTTACAGTTGTGCTTATCAGGGATTTCAAGGCATGTCATTTCACGAGCTCAGCACCTGTTTTACTGTGATTTTTATGCATTTCTATCATTTCAGCCATTATTTTACTGCACAGTCATTAGAGGTAATTAGGGCTTATTACAGCCAGAAAGAGGTTTATTTCCTTTGTGTGTGTGTGTGTGTGTGTGTGTGTGTGTGTGTGTGTGTGTCTATATATATATATATATATATATATATATATATATATATATCCCAGGATTCTCCCGTATTTTATCATTCTATCTTGCCGTCATCCCGTTTAAACATTTTCCTGTATTTCTCACATATTTTTAATCTTTCTCTAAATAATCCAACTGGATGTATTTTATATGTTTGCTAAATTTTCCTTTGGCAAATCTCCCATCATTTGTGTGACCCAAACCACATTATATGAATAAACATGTCAACAAATTCCAAGGTTGGCACTTGCCAGATCTTGTATGAAACGATCCTTCTCACACAATGGACACATGCAAATTTTAACCCATTTGTCCCCTCAACCCGACAACCTACAACAGTGATGAGAACCGCAGGAAGGAAAGGATCACTGGTAGAAATGGGACGGGAGGAGAAGACTCAGGTGGTGCTCCAGTGAAAAAACAAAAACAAATATACACGCAAATTGAGATATAGCCCACACTTAAAAAGGGTTATGGTTTAATTGATTAAATATGAGAGCTGGAAGTTGCAAAATCAGGTGCTGTGCTGCTTTGTTTTTCTGCGGTTACCAGGGAAATGACTATATTCCGGGCAAAAAGCAAAAGAATAAATAGGGAATGAATTATAATTTTTCAATAAGCCCTTCTGCTTTTTGTTTTAGTCCAAAGCCGAAAACTACTCTTATTTTTATGCAGAAAACAGCCAGTTTGATGTACACGAATGCAGTTTAAATAATTGTTTGATAATAATTGTTTAAATTAATAAATGAAATGGTTAGTTCACTCAAAAATTTAAATTAGTCCATAAATTACTCATCCTCAAGTCATCCTATGTGCTTATGACTTTCTTCTTTCAGATGAATCCAGTCTGTTATGTCAAAAATTATTCTTTGATCTTTCAAGCTGTTTAATGGCACTCAGTGGGTGTGGCAGTGCATCAGTCCAAATTAATTGAAATCAGAAATGCCCATCCATAAAAATAAAATAAAAAGTTTCTCACATGTCACCGGAGGGTGTACAAAGGCCTCTTATAGTGAATCAATGCATTTTTGTAAGAAAAACATCCATATTCGGAACGCAATAATCACTTTAATGTAGCTTGCGCCAAAAGTTGTACACGGAAGCAGTTCTGGGCTGATGACATATATACTGTATACAGTGTATGTTTGTGTGTGTGTGTGTGTGTATTTGTATATATACACACACACACACACACACATACACACACTGATGAGCCGTTACATTATAACCACCTCCTTTAGCCCACAAGACAGCAGCCACATGGCAAGGCATTGATTCGACGAGGTGGCAATATCTTCTGGGATATCTACCGTAATTATCAACAATATGTCCTCTAATTTCATTGCAGGGTGGTGGTGATGTAGCACAAATCCACTTTTTTATTGGATTCATGTCAGGTGAATTTGGAGGACATGGCATTAAAAGAAATTCACCATCATGTTCCTCAAACCACTCCTTGACAATTCTGGCAGTATGGCATGGTGCATTATCCTGTTGGTAATGGCCATCACAGGCAAGGCATCACATACAGTTGCCAAGAATGGGTGCACTTGTTCCGCAATCATGTTCAGATACCTGACAGCTGTCAGCGATTGTGCTATTAGGATAATGGGGTCTAAAGTCTCCCAAGAAAACATTGCCAACAGCATAACACCACCACTGCCACCCCGTGTCCGCCCAACAGTGCATTCAGGTGCCATAGCCTCTGTTGGTAATCAGTATATCCATGCTCGGCTGTCAACTTGATTTTTGACCAGGCCACTTTCTTCCAATCATCCATGATCCAATCTCCTTGGTCTTGAGCCCATTTCATTCGTTGTTGGTGATGGTGTACAGTTCACCTACACTTATCACCTACACAGGCCCATACGCAGAAGGGTGCAATGAACTGTGACATGATGCCCTGGTCACCACTGTTGCAGCTGCTGATTTGTCACACTGTATTCCTACAGTCTCCATGAGCAATGTGCGACAGTCTTTGCACCCCTCTGGCATCAATAAGCTCCGGACGACACTATTCTTCATCTTTAATGAAAAGAAAGTTTAAAAGGAACACAATTTATTTGAACTAGAAATCTTATATCTTAATTTTTTACGATATTTGCAGTCTCAAGGCTTTTTCTCTCTGGCTGAGATCATCATCAAAGTTATTGTGCATCTAAACACCACTATTGCTTCCTCTGGCCACACAGTTATTTTTTTCTCAGCAGGAAGCATTAGAGCTCCAGGAGTAAGAGCAGACGCAGAAGTAGCGAGACCGTATGGAGGTGCAAGGAGAAGATGAAGTGGTAACTTTTACCAGGTACCATACATTTTTGTGCCATAAAATAGGAAGCAACTACACAGCACCCAGATGTTTGCAAGGCTTCGTATATGGCAACATGAATAATGAGAGGCACTTGGAGGGAACTCAATTTCTTCAGCTTTGCAAGGTTGTGCCTATATTTGTGCTGAGAGCTGGAGGCGAGTGTGAAGGCCTTGCGGGAGGGCCGGGAGGCTTTGAGCCACTCTGGAGCCTCTTGCTATGGAAGATGAATCTAGTGAAGTTGATGAGAGACAGAGAAGATGAGAAAGAGATGAAGGGGTCTTCCCCTCAAATGTGGGTAATTGCTTTCCTCCCCAACACATCCTGCAACTTCCTCCTCCCCTTTATTCTGAGCCGATCTCCCAATTTCAAGCATGCACAAAGAAGCGCTGTGGAATAATGCAGCGGAGATGTCATCCTGCTTATCAGAGTGTTGGCACTGGGGCTGAGGAGTCAGGACGCACTTTCATACATAACAGCCCTTCAGAATCAGACAGAGGGATCTGTCGGCCCGGAGCGATGGTATGTGACAGGCTCCTGTCAGAGCGATGGATTTCTACATTTGCCCGGGTCAAGTCCGACAGAGCAGTCTGAGAAATAGAAGTGAAAAGCTACTTTCTGCAGTTTCTGTGATTCTAGCTTTTTACTTTCATACTTTCTTCCATATATAGACAGAGGAAGCACATAATTCATTCGCCTCATATTTTATGTTTTTTTTTTCTTCTCCTCAAGTGAGGGTAATTACACAGTAATGAGTGATACAATGAAGCACGCTTCTCCATCACAGCAGTCTTTGCCTGCCAGCCAAGTGGAGAGAGCTGGGGACACGATCTATGGATGTCCCTCACTGTAAACATTTGCAGCTTATTAAAATGCAATTAGATGAACATGCATGGATTTTGCACCTGAACTTCATTGTTCATGTGTGGTTTGCTTAGTTAACTGAATTTGTTTATGATTTGATTTTTGAAGTTAGTTTCAGAGTCGTCGTCATAGCAACAGGTCCATATGCTCAAACTTGCTGTCTTTATAAGCAATATTCCTAGCAATAATTCTGTTCTAGCAATAGTCAATCCATTCTTATGAGAGCACCCTGTTGAACCAATTTAGTATTATAAATAATAATTTGTAGCAATTTTAAATAATCTATAATTTACTTAGAGAGAATGATAGGATTATTGTAGAGCCTAACATTTTACCCGTTTATAGGTAGCAGTTCTACCTCATAGATTTTCTGGAGTCTTACATTCTTGAAGCTAAATAACTCGATATAAGCTATACGACTATATGTTTTGTCAGGGTTGCACTTTAATAATAACACAAACTGTACAGGAAATTCAAATAGTTCATGAGTGCCGTCTGGTTTGTCAATAGAAAATTGTAGCTGGCATTTATGAATGTATTATGATTTTATTTCCTGACCACATAAGATTTCTGGCTTTTAAAGAGCACTTTTCTGTCAATTAAATTGCACCATCAAAGTGCAATTGAATTGCTACAAAGTTCAACTAGGTATATAAACTACTCTAATATTAAGCTAAAATTAAAAACACCAAAAAAAAAAAAATAATAATAATAATAATTGAAATAATGTAAGTGTTAAAGACTTTTTGTCAGCTTTCTCTGTTTTTGGGTTTGAAATTCTTAGTCTTCTTAAATAACACACATGCTATATATTATAAACTTCTTTTTATATGTGTGTGTGTGTGTGTGTGTGTGTGTATTTTCAGTGTATCTCAACTCTATTTCATTTTTGGTTCATTTTAATTAAGGTTTAAGGTTCACTTTATTGCCATTCAGCACTTATGAAACTTTTATCATTAGCGGTGCATCTAAACTGAGCATGAACAGTGTTGGGCAAGTTACTTTTAAAAAGTAATTAGTTACAGTTACTAGTTACTTCTTCCAAAAAGTAACTAAATTAGTAACTCAGTTACAAATTTTTAAAGTAACTAGTTACTTAAGAAAGTAACTATTGCGTTACTTTCAAATAAAATTAAATTTTAAATGCTCAAACGTGACCCCACCTCTACCCCTCTTTAAAGGAACTTAAAATACATGTGCATGTTCAATTATTTATGATAAATCTGAATATTATAATGAAATGGACACTTAATACAATACATTATTAACAGAAACATGAAACATTGTACACACATCTAAAAAAAAAAGTTGCTGTGGGACAAAGTGAGACTAGCCTCCAATCAAATGGCATGTATGTAGATATTATGTTTATATAGTGGATCAATGCAAATAACACGATAGATTTTTGGGAACTTTTGATATTTCCTTTTATTTTTTCTTTAATTTCTTGAAGGAAAAAGTAATGTATATACTTCCATTTAGAGAAGGCTGCTTTTGGATTATTTGGGCTCGTCGCCATACCTGTCTCTCGTTGACTGACTGGCTTGTGTTGTTCGTTGTGTGTCCTGTCCTGTCCGATGATGGGTCGTTCGCGAATGAGCGTTAGTGATGATGGATCGACTCGTTCGCGAATGAGCTTTTGATGAGTCGTTCGCGATTCGCGAATGAGCCGACTCTAAGAGCCGGCTTTTTTAGTTGAACTTCGGGAGCTGGCTCGCATATCTGAAGAGCCAACTCTATTTTTTCAAATTTAGCCTATAGAAATTAAATAATTATGTAATAAAAATTGAAATATTATAGTCAAAGTCATTTAAAGAGCCGTTTGTGAGCCAAAGAGCCGGCTCTTTTCAGTGAGCTGAGTCAAAAGAGCCGAATTCCCATCACTACTATGCGTGCTTTCGAAAACCCGCCCAACTCTACCTCTGATTGGCTTACAATGAAATTTTACTCTACCTCAGCCAATCGTCAGCATTTATGCGCTTGTCTCGTGCTCTGCCCACTAACCAAGGAAGAACAGTAAAAAAAAGTATTTGCCTCTCGCTCAGAGATCTAGTTGGTCTGATGAAAAAAAAAAAAACAGCTTCATCATCAGTTATAGTAACGCGCCGCATTTTTTGGCAGTAACGGTAACGGCGTTATTAAGATGAGAAGAGTAATCAATTAGATTACTCGTTACTGGAAAAAGTAATGCCGTTAGTAACGCCGTTATTTATAACGCCGTTATTTCCATCACTGAGCATGAATAGACTTTTTTTCTTGTTTTATCTTTTGTTTTTATTCACTATTAGTTTTAGTTGTCATGCCTTATACTACAGATTGTTCCATTAGCCTGTGATGACACCCAATAAATTATCAAAAAAATCTGCATTATGCTCAAAATAAAACCAAATTACCATTACAACATTCTGCAATACAACAGAATGTGCTATACAGTAAATGTGCCATAGCTGCTATATAGCAGTAAATTATGAGATCACTCTGGCATCTCCTGGGCATTTATGACTAAGCAGCACTGAACCACTCAGGTTTAGTCATTCACTCTAAGTTTTTTTTATTTGAGCCAGTAGCGACTTCTTTACTGTACGTGATACAAATGTTTTATTTTTAATTTATTTATTTATTTATTTTTTGTTATTGTGAATAATTATTTACATTATTTTTACTTATTCCACTATTTAATGGACCCAACAGTTTTTGTTGTCCAAGCCAACCACCACAGTTGACTGATCATTTAAGATTGTAATTTAGGTTATTTTACATAAAAACATATTTTATAGAAAAAAGCCTACGGTGGCTCATGCTACCCAAATGACCCCTTTCACTATTAACTGCAAGTATAACAACTAAAATCTTTTTTTTCTATCTCTCTCTATAATTCAGTATGATTTTTATCGATGTTTTAGCACCTAATATGATAGTCTGATAGTCTTGTACTGAGTAACTTCCTGTACCATATGATGTTTTCCTTTTAGTGGGCTACACTGATTATAGTGTCACATTATCCTCTATTATTATTCAGCTTTTTGCAGTGCTTTCTCCTCAGCTATTACTGTGTAAATAGTTTACATTATTGTACTGCACATGTCTGCATTTAGCTACTTCCTTTTCAGCTCACTGTGCTGAACACAATTACGACTAGTCTGGCTGTTTGGCCAGTAGTTTAAATAGTGTGTTAGTGTGTGTTTAGAGTATGTGGGAGTTAAGGCCATGGACTGTGAAGTGCTTGAAATCTATTGTAGGGTCAGGATCAAACGGTGGAGGGTTAAAGTAAGTGTTGCTTTGTTAATAACAAATGCATATGGCACAATCCGACTCTTTTATTTCAGGTGGTGTTTGCCATCCTCTTAATGATGGGGTGATAAAACTAAAGTGCACAGTGATTGCATAATGGATGCACTTTTTGTCTGCAATGCTTTGATGCATGACTTTTTATTCCTCTTGTTCAGGGTAATAATATTCCTCAACTTTCCATTTAGTGTAGAGTGCTTTACAGGCGATCACTTTACACAACTGTGTAAAAGTTTGGGTTTTCTAAGATTTTTTGTTTTTGAGAGAGTCAACTATTTTATGCTTACTGTGGCTGTTTTTATTTCGTCAAAAATACATTAAAAACAACAATATAATGAAATACTGTCACAATTTAACTATTTTTTGGCATTTTGCCCATTTACTGAAAGATTTAATTGTCCATGCTCTTTTTCCCTTTTTTTTTTTTACATTTAGATTACATTTTCAATTATCTTGTCACAGACACATATCTAGCACAAACTTAAAGTTAATATAAGGTAATATTTAGCAAATCTCAAAATAAATATACATTTATCATAGGCTAGATTATTACATGATCTCTAAAATCACTTGTAGCATTAGATTTTTTTTAGTACGCAGTTTTCTTATATCTGACATAAATTTGCCATGCTGGTTAAATTACTAAAAGTAATTAACTACTGGCTACTAATTGCATCTTACTCTCTCTAAAAAGTATTGCATTGCTTATTACGAATTTCTTTCTGAATGCCATATCAACCTTAACCAGCTGAACAATACAAGAATAGAGATGAAACTGATCTTTTAATCCTTTCAAATAAATAATATAAAATTACATAAATTATTATTGAACTGACCAAAGTGATTAAAGCTAAGTTTACACACACACACACACACACACACACACACACACACACACATATATATATTAACATAAATGTATGAGATGTGACATTTTGATGTTAAGTCTATTATTGTTTTATACTGTATAGAATTGTTCTTTGAACTTTAATAGTCCATAGAGTATTTTGTGCAATTACAGCAGAAGTAACTGTAATTACTTACTTTACTTTTCAAGGGAAATTTGATTAAATTATTGTAATACTTTACTTGAAATACACCCAACACTGATTATTGTTTATTGTGTTTAATATGAAACTAAATATTCAATTTGAATTTATTTGCCAAACATTTTATACCTCAATATCTCTCTGTAATCTGATTCTTTGAACTTTGTGCCCATCCATCACTCAAAAGAATATTGGTTACCTGTGGTTACCCATCTCTATTGGCTCCCCTCACTGTGAGACACGCTGACAGCTTGTCACCCCGGCACCCGTTCCCTTCACCGGCATCGGCCAATCCCTCTGACACTTCTCTCCTTCACAAAGGTGCTACCCCTGCTGACTCTGTCATCCCATTGGAATATAATAGTCACTGTCCTTGATGGAGAGCAGAATCTGATACCATATACAAGTATCCTCAAACATGCCACCATGTTCTCACCAACTCAAAATCACAAAACTTAGCTAGTTGTTTCAGATCAGCTCAATGTATGGGATTTGAGATTTTCTGTTTAACATTTGGACAGATACAAATATTTAGTCACAGTTTTTTTGTTTTTGTTTAGTAGTGGTGGAGTGTGTGATTTTTTTTATTTTCTTCTATCTGCTACAGTAAACTGCCTGTCAGTCAGGATTTCTCATCCCGTTTGTCTTAGATTTTCTTTCTCTCTGTCTTGTTTTGCAATTCGCCCAATACTCCGCCTTTCTTCATCTCTGTGTCTCTCATATGCAGGCAGGGACCACTTGAGGTGCCCAAACGTTAAGTATTTTGGGCTTTATCACACGGATTAAAGTTATTTTTTATTTTATTTTTTTATAGCACATAGAAAGGCGTGACTTAATCATGTGGAAGCGGCCTGCCACTCCACCTGCTATGATAGACTGCACGGCTGTAGGTTACAGAGCTCAGGAGAGCGGTGACTCAGTCATATGTCCTGGCTCTGTTTCAGATCCCCCACTGTTTAAATTTAGTTTTAGAGGGTAGAGATGAACTTTCATGCCCTGCCTCGGGATGTCTGTAATGAATGGTTACACTCCAGGAAAGGTTGCTTTGCTTGGAACTGAATCCCATTTCGTTCTTGGCTTGATTGTGCACACATGCAGTTTTCAGCAGGACGTCTGCCTCATTCTGTGGAAATGACATGGCAGAAGTGAGTTCTTCACTATAGAGCACTTCTGATGACTGGTATCGTTAGTTTAAGCAGGGGAATGTAGTGCTTTACTAGAGTTTTTACCTAATGACTGATGACTAATGTCTCACTTTTTCTACTTTCCTTTTACATGCCACCATGTTTACTGCTTGGCCATTTGTGGAATGCCAGCTTTTAATTTTCAATTTCATGCATCATTCATACATTTCTAGAACCTTCTGTCTCTAGAAAATGACATTTATGTTGTGAAAGCCTTGAATAAGGATAATCAATGTGAAATTTGGCTTTGTTTATATTGCAGGGGAATCCTTTTTTGGGCTAACTGCAAGTTATATGTGGCCAGATCAGAAGGTTCTGTGTGAGTGCAGTCACTTTATCTATGAATTGGTTGTAGGAATGCAAATTTAGATAGCTTATATTCAGCATGCATGACACTTTAGCAATGGAATGCATTCAGTTTGGAAAACAGCATAAAAACAAGGCAAATGTGATGAATGCAATGCTGTAATGTCATTAATCTTCTTGTTGCAACATGTGACATAACATCCCTTTGCACAGCGAATGACAGAGAAACCACATGAAATCTGATCTGACCATTTAGACCGAGATGCATTAAAAAAAAACGTTAAATCAGATTTCAAACCACTTATGATTGATTTTCATGTGTTTTTTCAGTTCAGACTATAAAAAAAAAGAAAATTGAGATTTGAGTCCTAAAGGCAAATAAATAAATAATTCAGATTTTTACATCCAGTGCACTAGTGATAAAAGCAGACATCAGTCTAATAATCTGTGTGGGAGAGAAACACAGTTAAATGAACCCCATTAGGCTTTGCTTTTCCAGCAAATAAGCTCTTGTAGGGTCAATTTTGTGAAACATGTTTAACATGTTTTCATTTTATGTGTGCACTTCTTGATATTAAGTCCCATTACACTAGTCCAGATTTGTTGTTATGCAAATGCCCACCCCATTTCAAGTAAAAGTGGCCTGATTATCAACTAGTTTGCGATTCGTAATAATGTAAACAAAACAATATTATCATGGTTATGCTGAGGATTAGTATACAACCCTGTAATATAGCAAATTTAGCACAATTCAACCACATTAAGCTTTTTAAGCTAGTGAAATCAGGAAGAAACTAAATTAGCAATCAATCTTTTTTTCATATTGTGGTGAACATGGGACTTGATTCTATCCAATGGTTGTTGACTGGAATTTCAGATGTGGCTCTTGCACCCGAAAATGAATGCATGCTTGCAGTTGATTGTGAAGGTGCTGGTTTACTGTAAATGGACTAAATAACTAGAGAAGTACTGTAATGTATGTTGTTTTCAGTGAAAGATTGTATAAAGTGAAAAATTATGAGGTGAACATTTTTTTTTTTTTTTTAATGAAACATGCCTGAATGATCTATAGTATGCATTTACAAAATTGATGAATTTTCATTACATGCTAACTTCAAACCTCAGCACATTCATTTTGGCTCATTAACGAGAAGTAAGATAATACGTATAGCCAAATTTAGGGGCCAGAATATGAGAGATACATGTGGGTAGGGTTTCTTGTTTGACTTGGCCCAGTAAGAATCCACCCACACCACGCTAGCACTTTCTTCATAAAATGTAAAAATCGTGTTTTGATAATATTATTACATTTTAAAGCTCAGTTTTCCACGTCTGGCACAGGAAGGTCCTGGGGGGCTTTATTCATTGTGTCAGTGGACAGTAAACCGGCCAGTTCCTAATTAGTTTCTTCATCCATGAACAGGAATCAATTCTAGGACCAGAGCGTTGGCAAATAGCTTCCTTTGAAGCGGCGCTATTGCAGATCGCTGAGTTCAGAATGGCCAAAAATAGCTTGCTTCCTCATGTCCCGTATCGGACGGTTTGCTGCGGCTATAATGTTACTTTTTTTTAATAAAACACTTTACCTGTATTCCTCCCAGGGCAACTCGCTCCCCCCTGACAACCCTGAGCACATGTAAAACACTTTTGCTAAAAATGCTGCAATGGACAAATATGTCTCATAAATAGCCTCCTGTGTTCCACATTACCCATCAGCCTCACCATAAACCGCTGCAGATTCAGCTGGAGAAAGGAGGCGAGTGAGGCCCCCCGGGCCAATTTACTGCCCCCCCTGATACGGCGCTGTGCTGTGATCTGTCAGGCGGTCACTGGAGCCTCGCGGTGACAGACAGGCCAGCGTTCCACTCGACCCACTCCTCAACAGAGACCGAATTAAAGAGTCCCCCTTTGGCAGACAACCGCTCTCGCTTTTGCACTCTCTGTCTTGTCCTTTCTTCCAGTCTCTCTCTCTTTGTCTCTGTCATTCTTCAGCACACTTCATGATCGTTTCTCTTGTGTGGAGCTGCTGGAATGGGCTTACTCGTCCTCATTAAGTTTGAGCAGAGGGGGGCTTATCCTCTAGCGAGCAGCCGTGGATTTGTGCTTCCCTCAAAGTCTGAGCTCAAAACTCCAAATTTTAGATATAGTTCCGGAAAGTTCTGATGCTGTCTAATCCCCCGCACTAGTCTCCTTCTCACAGAAGGTATATTTTCAGACTCGTCGCTATTGGCAGAAGTGGAGACAGAGCTCGTCCTTGGCCCATCGAGGGGCTCACAGCATGCATGGTTGCGTCAATGGGCTGAAAGCCATCACAGTGACTGTGCTACACTGTAAAAAATAAAAACCTCTCCAACTCAAAATTTCTAGTGACTGGTTACATCTAAATTTTCCAGTTGGCCTAACTGAATTTATAAAATTAAATTCACACTAATTCAAATTGCCCAATTCAGACATTTCAATGTGATCACTAATCCACACAAATTCAAAATTATATGTGATCAGTCAATAGAAAAATTTGAGTTGGAGTGGTCAGAATTCCATTAGTTGGTATGTGTGTGTGTGGCATCAGTAGCCACACAGAAAGCTTTAAGAAGCACACTTTTGACACACATTCCCATTCCTACACTTCCTCAAACTGTCAGCAGGGCTTGCCGTATGAAGTTATGATGACTGATGAAGTGTTAGCCGCTTAATAGCAGGAATGCTGCGTGTATGTCTCCACAGCATCCTGTTGATGCAGTGAGACGAAAGGCCAGGTTGGGTTACATACATAACAAATCCATTATCATGGGCGTCCACTGACCTTTATGGAAATGGATTTGTCATGTTCCAAAGCCCCCTTTAATCTTTATCAGTATTATAGCTAATAGATAACCAGTGAGTGATGCTTTGCTTGCTGGTGTGGTTGGTTTATGAGGCCACAAACTTTAAAGTATCCTATAGATGTCAATTGAAGATATGTGAGTGTTTCTGCACAAAGTTGAAGTTAGACCCATATAACTCTTCAAAATACTCAGCATTTGCTACAAAGGTTGTGCACTAAGAAAAGACCCAACCTTTTTATGTTTTAACCTGTGTCAACATCTGTTTTGAAATTTATGGTCATGAATCATCTCTAAATGGTCTGTGCTGTCCTTTGCTAATTAACGTTGTGCATTTTGCCCGGAGTCCAGTGTTTGCTTTCCTGTTGGTGAAACGGTACGGTGACCAAACAATCTCTTGACCTTATATCCTCTCCCTCTCCCATCTTCTCCCATCAAGTTCAGCCCCTCTAATGGAATCAGAGGTGACAAGTTCACATCCTCTTCCAGAGAGCCCTCACTGCTGACCTAGTTTTCCTATGCACTAGTCTTGCTCACATTCGCCACAAACATACATATATACACAAGGAACACAACTCTGTCCTTTGTGGGCATTAACCCCACTTTGGCAAGTGAAGGGGAAAATGTGTACTCATCCTGTTTCATCACACCCCCAACATCCATTCCTCGAAACACTTCAGTGTTGGGCGAGATGCCAGCTGAGGAGGCTGGTATGTGTTGGTGATGATGCACCATGCCAGTGCTCTTCTGGAAGCAGAATAACTATTGAACTATGAAGGCCTGGAACCAGAAAATTTAGACTAGCACTTATAAAATATTCACAAGATGATCCTGATTAAAAATCTCTTTTTATGCTTTTTCTATTAATGAGGATTTAATAGAGACTTTAATAGAAACCTCAAGGAGGGATTTTTAACATTACAATGTTGAAGCCATATTTTGTGAATGAAGTGAAAATGACTAGAATAAAGTCACAGAATTATGGCATTAAACGCCTCCCCGTCATTTTTAGTACACTTTATTCTCAGGTTTTTTTATTTAAAGAGTTTTAGAAGAATGTACTCATGATATTACTTTGGACCTGTACGTAAAGTTTGTTTGTTTTTATTTCTTTGAGTTTTTTTTATAAGTCTCTTGTACACTAGAGCTAGCTACATTCATAAAATAATCATAAAAATAATCAGTTTCTATTTTAGCATATTTTTTAATGTAATATATTACTGTGTTGCACCTGTGTTGAATCATATGATTCTTCAGAAATAATTATAATATGCCGATTTGCTGCTCAAGAAACATTTCTTATTATAATCAATGTTGAAAGCAGTGAATACACAGAGCAGCATTTATTTGCATTAGAAATCTTACATAAAATCTCATATAATAAACAAATTGTTAACAATCAAATGGCATCTATCCTGACTATGTCCATGGCTGTTCAAACCCTTTCTGGGAACATTCCTCATAATGTTGTGTTGGTGAGTGTCAACATGTCTTGGGTGTTTTCCTGTTTTGTGAGTGGGAGAGTTTGTGTGCAGGCCTGTGGGTTTGCATCGTCTCTAGACATCTGGTGCTGAAGGTACAAGTTTAGAAAAGGGAAAAGTTTGTTCTTTGACATATCTGTAGCCTCTTTCACACACATACACACAATCATGCAAACACACACACACACAAACACACCCTGAGGGCTGATTCAGAAATGTGGGTGAGGCATGCAAGTGTCAGCCTAGGGCGAGGTAAAGCCATAAACCTTCCCAGCATTCCAGCATTCTGCCCTTCTAAAGATCATGTCAGACTTCCTGCTCTATTGCACATGATTTTGAAACATGCTGTTGCCACTCTTTCATGGCTCCACGGTTCATAGTGGCTTTTAGATGTTAGAACCAAGAATACATGCAGTATACACCAGAACCAGAATCAGAATCAGAAAGAGCTTAATTGCCAGGTATGTTTTAACACACAAGGAATTTGTTTTGCTGACAGGAGCTTCCACAGCCCACACAGACTGACAGCAACAAGACAAGAAAAGACGCAGATAATAAAAAGATTAAAAATAGGATAAGTAAATAGGAAATATTTGGAAAATAAAAAATAGACACAAATGGTATTTGTGTACATGTCTGTTGTGTACAAATGCATTGAAATGTACTGTAAACAAGAAGTACAGTTTGTGTGTTAAATAAATAAATAGTGTTGTGTATTACTTATTTATTGTAAGGTTAACTGTTCATGAGATGGTTTGCCTGAGTGAAGAAACTGTTTTTATGCCTGACTGTTCTGGTGCTCAGAGCTCTGTAGCACCGACCAGACGGCAACAGTTCAAAGAGGAAGTGGGCTAGATGTGAGGGGACCAGAATGATTTTGCCGGCTCTTTTACTCTTTCTGAATGAGTACAGTTCTTGGAGAGTGGGGAGGGTTGTACTATTGATTTGCTCAGCAGTCCGTGCTATCTGCTGCAATCTTCTAAGCTCTGTTTTTTTTTTTTTTTTTTGCTGAGCTGAGCTGAACCAGACAGTTTTAGAAGTGCAGAGGACAGATTCATTGACTGCAGAGTAGAACTGTATCAGCAGCATCTGTGGTAGTTTGATCTTCTTCAGCTGGTGAAGGAAGTAAAGCCTCTGCTGGGTCTTCTTGACAATAGAGTCAACGTGACCTCCCACTTTGGGCCCTGAGAGATGGTGGTGCCCAGGAACCTGAATGACTCTACTGCAGCCAGAGTGCTGTTAATGATGGTGAGTGCGGGGAGAGCAGGGGGGTTTCTCCTGAAGTCCATTATCACCTCCATTGTTTTGAGCCTCTTCAGCTCCAGGTTGTTGTGACCACATCAGACAGCCAGATCTTTAAACTCTTTTCTGTGAGCAGACTTGTCTCCATCCTGAATGAGGCTGATAAGTGTGGTGTCATCTGCAAACTTCAGGAGCTTGACATGGGTGTCTCTAGAGGTGCAACACACTGTAGAAATATTCTCATTATTGCCAATTTAAATTGATCAGACCATTTGATGTTGGGGAACTGAGAAGTGTTCTATTTAGTTGGTAAGGCTGGTCTTTGGGCTCACTTGCCTCTTCAGCAAGATTTCAGTGCAGCGCTACATGGATTCAAAACTCCAGATGGCAAAAGCAGCCGCCTAGATCAAAGCTGTTTGATGTCAGGCGCATGTTCAATAAAGGAGCTCCAGTAAGAACAAAACTGAATGCTGTAGTCTTCAGGCTTTAAAATTATGAGCAGATAACTGGGACTCGGGGCTTAATTTCATGAGCCTTTGAGTCTTGATAACTAAGAATGTCTTTTTCAAACATTATTCTTTCACATCTATCCACTTATGTGGCATCAGTCTTCTCTGTAATGAATAGGCTGGAGAAATAGAGTGGGTATATTAATCTAGAATGATCAGAAAATAAGAAACACATTCTGTTACTTTCAGTCTAAATGGCTATTGACTAAGTTATCATTGATTTTATGTAACAGCTTGGCAAGCACCATAAGCAGGATAGTTTGCATACAAGCTGAAATTGTGTATTTGAATAGAAGCTAATGACAACTTTTCTGGGAATATTCTGGGTTAATTATAACTTACTTAACTATACAATTAATATAATTGTTATATTTCTTTAAAATAAATGCTGTTATTTTAAACCTTTTATATGTCACAAAATATTTCACAGCGTTACTGTTTATTGTATTTCTGGTCAAATAAATACAGCGTGTGTGATCATGAGACTTACCAACCCCAGAAAATCTTACTGACACCACACTTTTGAATTGTATTATATATATGTTATTTGTAAAATTATTTTTAACTTATATTTCAGTTCACCCAAAAATGAAAATGGTCATCATTTACTTATCCTCAAGTTTTTCCAAATCTGTATGAGTTTCTTTCTGCTGCAGAACACAACATTCAATATTTTGAAGAATTATTTGGTCCAAGCAGCTTTGGACAATTTTGACATTCATTGTATTGATAACAAAACACTGAAACACCTTTCAAAATATCATATTTTGTTTAAAAAAAAAAAAAAAAAGTCATAGAGGTCTGAAACCACATTTAGTAAATTACTGATTTTTTTTAACTATTTATTTATCTATTTTATAAATATATTAATATAATTTATGTAGTTCTCGTTAACCAGTTACTGCAATGATGATCATACCGTTGAGAAAAGTTTTAAAATCTTAAGCACACATTATGTTTGCTTGCATGCAAGGCTTTACATATGTAAACATATTGTATACCTCCAACCATATCCTCAACACCCACCTAAGTGAGTCATATTTTCACACTCAAACCCTCCCACATCTGTGTGATATTGCAAAGTGCATTAGAAATCCCTTTTAATTAACGGGAGCAAACTGAAAACAGGGCTGACACACAAGTTGCTTAAACAAAGACATATTATTACCCATCTGTCTGTGCTCTTGAGCAAAGCCTTGAGTCAGACAGCCTCCTTTAGCAATCACAGTCAGCCAGGTGTAATTTACCTGAACATTACTTACTGAACATTACACATAGACTTGTGCAACCACACTTACAGTGGGCATGTCTTCTGCAAGGAAGGGAAGGAGTGCCTGTAGTTAAGCATTGCTTAAAAGGATACTCCACCCCAAAATGAAAATCTTGTTATGAACCACTTACCCCCAGGTCGTCTTCAGAACACAATTTAAGATATTTTGGATGAAAACCTGGAGGGACAAGGATGCGCTGTTTTCTTTCAAATCAAAGCATAAATACACAAAGAAACAGCGCATCCTTGTGGCTTGGCTGATACAGAATAGCAAAGGCAGTTTGAGTGATGTGGAGAGACACAAAGGAGACTGTTGACAAAGGAATTGTTGAATAAAGTAGTTATTTTTGTTATCTTTGCTTACAAACAGTATTTTTGTCGCTTCATAACATTACATTTGAACCACTGATAGCAGTTGGACTATTCTGACAATGATTTTCACACTTTTTTTGGACCATGACAGTGTAACTTACTTGGCAGTCTATGGGATAGTCTCAAGCCTCCAGGTTTTCATCCAAAACATCTTAAATTGTGATCCAAAGACGAACAAAGCTTCAACTGGTTTGGAACTATATTTTCATTTTGGAGTGGAGTATCCCTGTTCTTCCACTGCAATGTTTCAAGTTTCAAGTTTGTTATATTTATATAGCACATTTAAAAACAGCAAGCACTGCTGACCAAAGTGCTGAACAAAGACATACTGTAGAACACAGGGCAACCCACAGATTCATACCTTAATGTGTTCTTCCAATGCAAAAACATGCCATGATTTTGCGACAGACAGTCCATAAAGTCCATACATTTTTAGATGAAGCCATTCTTTTTTAAATAATCACTGAAAGTCCTTAAAAATATAGTACCAATGTACCATGTTAATATGAAGGAACTTTCCATATTAATTTGTTGTTACATTTCTTTCATCTGTATTTTGTATTTTTTGTAAACATTGTGTTTTAGGGTTGAAGGAAACATTTTTTCTAAAGTTTTATTTATTTATTTTATTAAGAACAATGCATATATAATAGCTGAAATCACGGTGAAAAACTACATGACCCATGATGCTGTACAGAAACTATCACCAATCAGAGAGCTGCAGTAAGCAAACTGCATCAAAAAAGCTTGCGTAGTTTCCCATGAAGCACCACAACTAAACATTTGCATGTTCAAATTAAAGTTTGTAATGTTGTGATTGAACTTGTTGTTGGTTGGTTAAGTTTATGGCTTATAACAATTTTTTAAAAAAAGCCTTTTTTAATCCCTATGGAAAAAATGATTAGGAAAAACTACTTCCAGGACCAGTGCTGCTGAAAAAGTGGGCGGTCACTAATGCACTCCATAGATAGCAACAGTGGGCTGCAGTGGTAATTACAGACTAAGGTAAAAATGCAAAATGCTGTGTGCCTGCAAAAACATGTTGAAATGATGTGAGCCATAAAGTGAGGAGTTTGCATGTTGTAAAACTTTAACTGGTTCCTTGAAAGGTTAGCCATCGCCCTCAGCTTTGATGCCTCTTGTTTGGAAATGAAAGGGGAGGGGTGTGGGTGTCTCTGTCAGTTTCACATCTGCAGCGACTTTGACACCTCCATTCAGAGCTTTGTCGATGACAGCGACACACACCGTGTCCTGACATGCACGAGTGTTGCAACAGATGAAACAAGTGCCACGTTTGTTTTCAAAGTTGCACATGAGTTATGTTACATATTGCATGAAGGTGCCTCCCAAATGTTTGATCAGGCAAATAATGCAGTGTATTATTGGGATAACGGTGTCCCCCTGAGTCCTCGTGCAGAACCCCCCACCACCCCCCTAAAACCTGTGTCATAAATAAAGCATAGGGAGAGGAGGTAGATTGACAGCTGTGTTGCAGCGAGCTGGAGATGCCCAAAATAATGTGAGCTCGGCACTAACAATGCTGTCG
Source organism: Carassius auratus (assembly GCF_003368295.1). Classification (NCBI taxonomy): domain Eukaryota; kingdom Metazoa; phylum Chordata; class Actinopteri; order Cypriniformes; family Cyprinidae; genus Carassius; species Carassius auratus. The sequence continues at coordinate 12,288,596 of NC_039276.1, read as the reverse complement.
ACGGCGGCGTACGCTTTGAAACTCTCCCAGTAGTGTGTGTTTGTAAACTGAAGGAATACTCTGTCACTGTCAAGTAGCAAATATGCCGGGATGGCTGGTTTCTTACAGTTGAAAGGAGTGCAGCAAAGGGGAAAATTTTTAAAAAGTCCTCTGTGGCTTTCAAGCTGTTTCTTAGTTTAGTTTTGAGTAGTGTGAGGAGGGGTGCACAAAATGACTGCAGTTGGTTATGTGTGCCAGTATATCTGTTTCTGTTTTCTTTCAGTGTGGCTGTCTGGTTTCTGGGTGACTGTTGCTGAGGTGTATCCTCCTCAAACTATAAGTCAGGTAAAGGAGGTTTCAGGATTTTTATCACCTTTTGTCACTATTCAGTTTTTTCACTATTATTGTAAAGTCTTAAAGTGATAGTTCCCCCAAATATGTCATTATTTTTTACTTAACTTCATGGGTAAAACTTTCAAATATGGAACACATATTCACTAATAACTAAGAGGTCTTCCCGATCTATTTCCTAATTTGCTGTTTATTATTAGTTAATAGTAGGGTAGTTGTTATGTTTAGGTATGAGGTAGGATAAAGGGATCTTTAGGAGCTATGTGCTTTAGTGCTAATAAACAGCTGATTTATTATTATTAAGTATGATAATAAGCAGCTAGTTAATAGTGAGAATTGGTCCTTAAAATAAAATGTTACCCCTTTCAGTTTCACTTTAATTCGATGGTCCCTTTAACACATTCTGTTTACTCCGTTACGTTACACATATGTCTACTTACTCTAATTAGAGTATTAGTAGACTGGTAGGGTTAGGTTTAGAACAAGTTGACATGTACTTGCAAAGATACTTATAGTCAGTAGAATGTCTTTTTTGGAAACCAGGAAAAACGAAGAGTGACTGAATTAGAATTTTTGTAAAAATCCCTGTAAGATCTGAATCAGCCATGATCCGAACTGTCACAATTACTAAACACATAAGATAGAATTCTAGAGTTAAGGCCCATTTAAGAATGGTAAAGATAACTATAGCTTAATGATATAATTTAGTTCACACTAATTCAACTTTCTGTTTATTGTAAGCGTGTGCTGCAGTTGTCATTTCCAACTTTATACACTCAAACTCTATTAAAGTCAGGTGGATTCTTAAAGGAAAGTTTTTATCTTTCATCAGCTGAAAAAAAAAAAAAAAAGTTTTGAAACTTATTCCAGTGATTTTGTTCCTCTTTTTTTTTATCATTATAGCCGTGGTGTGGACTTCCCTATTTTCAAACAATAATTACATCTATTAAAACGTATAGTTACCATTATAGATACCATCTGTGGTGTTTAGTATTATGGAATTTATTTTAAAAACACTGACCATTTGTGGTTCTTGTCAGGCAGATCCAGCAATTTGTATTTCCTCAAAAACACTTATTATAACATCTTGTCATTTTCTAAACAAAACTCAAATGGTCAGTTCACCCAAAAATGTTAATTATGTTGTTCCAAACCTGTTTAAATTGTTGGGAACACAAAAGAGTTTCTAGAATCCATAGAAGGAAATAAAAAAAATATTTGTTGTGAAGCACATGTAACTGTGAGTAACAATATCCAGAATACTGGCTGACCACAGGTAATTCAGGAATTTCCCAACCTGATGTAAACCACTGTGAAACCGCAGGGAGAAAACAAGTCACAGCTTTGAATGGCATTGTGTATGCCTGAGCAAACATCCTCTCCTAAATTGAATTCATAATGATTCCAATCACGGAGTACATATTTGAAGAGGAAAACAGCCTTTAGTGAATTATAGTGCATGCTGTCGTAGTTGAGGACAGATGGTGTGTGAATGGAGGTCAGTGGTTTTTTTTTTTTTTTGGGGGGGGGGGGTGCCCTGTTGAAAAGGATGGGTAGCACACTGTCTGCTCTGCTGTTGGAGGGATGAGGTTGTGTTCAAACATCACAAAACATCTGGCCCATGTTCTCACGTGCTGCAGGCTGGAATGTCCTCAAGTGCAGAAGACAGACTGAGCCGAGGAAAAATTCCATGAGGTTGGACTGTGCAACTGTTCCACAACATGGGGAAAGATGGGATGGCAAGAATTTGCAGCTCCACGTTCCCATCTGCCATTTCTGGCAGGCGGAGGAGGCTTGAAAGCTACCAAGTGGAAAGGAAAGCGAACGGGAGATTTTAGGCAGTGAAGACGTGATTTAGCAATCTAAAGGTGGCTGAACTTTTCCTCTGAGAGGATTGGCAAATGCTCAGAGATGCTGACAGATAATCTCTTTCAAGGAACAGCAGGATTGAAAGAAATCTCTTTAGATTGGCCCTATATGGAGAATATCAGTATATATCAGTATATATATATAGCACTAGGTCTATGTAGTATTTCCCCTAGTATATCTATTTATATGTATCTTGATGAGGGAAATGCTCCATTCTCATCTATCTGTCTGTCTAACTATCTAACATTCTGTGTCTAATGTTCTACCTAAAATTCTATTGTCAATGGTAACCAAAGCTGTTTAGTTTACAGCATTCTTAAAAATATCTTATTTTGTGTACAACAGAAGAAAGTCATTCATACAGGCTTGGCAAAAGTGAGTAAATGATTAAGTAACTGATGAGAGCGAATAAATGAATAAGTAAATGATAGGTAAATGGCACAATTTTCACTTTTGGGTGAAAAATCTACCATTTGGTCTTTCTGTCAAAACATTTCTTTACCAATTATATTCACACAGTTGTCTTAGAATTTCAGAATGTCGATTAGTTTGATCTAAACATATTGTATATTTCTGTATTTATTAATTAATTGATACCATTTGGTTTTATTTGTTTGTTTGAAATTTTTCAAAATCCTAAAACTCTGATTATGTCCACTTTAATGCCAGATTGCAGTCTCAATCTTTTGGACCTGTGCAGAAATGTAGCCAATAATGTTTATGAAGTTCACACTATAAGAGAGACGGAGAGTGTGAGACAACAGACTGGCGTGCAACTGAGATGCACCGTATGATGGATTCTCATAGTTTCGTAAGACAAGTTCCTCTTCTTAATGACTGTTTTGTTTCCGAGCGCTGCCTGGAGCATCAAATATGGGGTGGTGAGACATTGAACATCTTCATCGGGGTGTGAACATTCTTTTTTAGCAAACTCTTTAACTAATCTCTTTCTCTTTCCTGTTCCTACATATCTACTTGTGGTAACTAATCTATTGATTTGCTGTCATGATGTGAAGGTGCCTGCTGTAATGGAAAGAGAGGAAATAGTGAAGAGGCTGTGCTTAGGTTTGTTTACACTAGGAGATTTGAAAATAATGTAAATCTAACAGCAGGTTAGTTAGGTGGTTTAAAACATATCTGCTATATGGTTAGCTTGATAGGTTATGACTGAATGTAATAAATGCTAAAGCTGACTGGTTGTATGAGTGAGCAATATATGCAGTATTATATCAGTGTCAATGTGTATGCTTGTTTAATAGCTTGAGTTACGCCAAGCAAATCTCGTCCATCATCTGTGCATAAGATCTTAAGGGCATTTTACGCAGTAAGCTTTTTCTGTGATCTTGCCGCCTTTGTGTACAGGCAATGCAAAATGCAGCAGCAAACATAACGATGCCTGCTACTGTTTCAGCTTAATGATAGCAAGCAAAAGCATGCTGTGTCTCTAAATGAAGTGATTACTGTAAATATTGTATTGTATGTTGCTTGATAACTAATACAGCTAAAATATTAATATTTATTTTTCCATAAAATGTGCCACAGAGCTCAGAAGAATCATCATTCAGATATCTTCTTTGTTGTATTTGATGTATTTAAAATTACCACTAATTGACCATTGATACACAGCGACATTTTTCACACAGTGATTCAAAAAAGTGATAGGATTGTTGTGGATGTGCTTGGAAAGTTGTTGATTTCTGCCCGTGATTCCATGTAAACGTTCCTTTATGCAGCATAAAGATTTTGGGAAGCATGCAAAAATATTCCTTTAACATTTTTGTCACTTCTTTCTGTTGTCATGTCCCCTGTGTAGTCATCAGCCAGACATTTGGTCTTGTTTGTTTCTCATGCACTGGAACTGTTTTTGACCTGTTCACCTCAACCTAGTGGTGTCATTCATTTAAAAATAGTTGCCCTATTTGAAGTTCCACTGAAGAGAGTTTCGTTTGCTTGTTGCTGATTTTTCATCTCAGGATGTACTTTCTGTCAAAGAGAGAGTTAGCTGCTCCATTAAAGCTGAGATGTATTTGCATAAAATCCACTGTGGCATGGCCAAGTTAGACCGAGATGTACAGACACTGATTTCTAATTAAGAGCATGAGAGCCGTCGGTCGGCTGTGTCATTCCAGTACCTCCATTTTCAGGTGAACTTCTTTCTCCATGCAAAAAAAAGGCTCATATTATGTTATATGCGGCAAAATAATTGAACGGAAAGATCCCAGATCATCGTGAGGGGTCACTAACCATGACCTCAGCAGGTAGAGATTACCTTCAGGGTTCGTCTTAACTACCATAATGCTGCAGGGAAACTACAGAAGGGATCTCATCTTGTCAGCACAAATCTGAGCACTTCTTAAAATGTGCACACTAGTTCTTAAAACACATAATGCTGCATTATTTATAAGCCTGGGGAGAGGTGTTTTCAGATCTAATTTCTCACTCCTTATGTGTGCTGATTGTCTCTCCTAAATCCTGTTTGTTTAGTCAGGTAGATGCAAATGCAGCTCTTATTTGCATGTCAAATCGGGGCATGCGGGGGTGGGGGTTTGACAGAAGTACGAGCTAATGCACCCCTCTCTCACTCGGGAGTGTTGAGCGAATGCATGCCTCTTATCTCCTTCCTTTGGTTCTTTCAAGAAAAAGCCAGCAATGAGGTATTAATAACTAACAGACATGCTGGGAAGGCTGGCTTTCCAAGTGATACAATTCCGGAGAGAGCAAAGTTTTTATAAAGGGGCTGATTTCCTTGTGCAGTACATTTTATCATATTAGTGTTATATTTATATATGAATTCATATTTGATCATTTTTTTAACAAGAGTGGCAGCAGACATTCCTAAGCAGACCCAGCTGCTCGCAACCAATTGATAACCAGCAGAGAGTGATGTTTCCTCTATTTTGTGGCCGTCTGACTGGGTGAGATGTCCAATCAATAAGAAGTAACATATTAGGCCTGAAGGGTGTGTGCAGTTGAGATTCAAACCCCCTCTGACTTGATTGGATGTGACCCTGCACGCAAGAGTCGCAGGCGTTTCGGAGCATGTGTATGTTCCTCACTAGAGGTGAAGATGGCAGAGGTGGGATTTCCTGTGTACTGGCAGCTCTCTGTTTTAGGCTTATCAAAACTGTGGGCTCAGAAACCTGGGGTATATTCACAATGGCATACTACCATAGTATTTGTACTGTTTTTGCAGTATGTAGTATGTATACTTTCCACAGTATGTATATTGTATTTTCTGTATGCAAGGAAGACCTTCTACTTTTTCTAAAATGCGTGCTATATGACCACAGGATACTGTGTGGAGAATTGTATGACACAATGCAATGTGCCTGACTTGGCTTTCCATTTCCAAACACTCTATAGGTAAAAGTAATAATAATAATAATAATAATAATAATAATAATAATCACCTGGACATTTGTCATCAGTTTAATGTGCTTATGTTTGCTTTTTTGGTAACACTTTAGAATAGTGAACACATATTCCCTATAAACGTGTATAAAGAGTTTTCCCTCAATAAAGCTTATTAATAGTACGTTTTTTTAATTTTAGGTTTGGGGTAGGATTAAGGGAAATATGGTCATATGGAATTAGCATTATATATTTACATTCACAGTTATAATCAAGCATGTTTTGTGTAGTTATCCTACATACTTTATCTGTCTGTTCTATGTTTTAAACTATATTACAGAGTTAAGTCGTGGTAACGAATTCTTAATTTTTCAAAATATTTCATTGCTTAAATCCATTCCCTTATTTTAGGTAAATCTTGGCCACTTTGTGCACATTTTACTGGCCACATTGGAACTTATTAGTACAATGTGGCCATGATTATCCATTTTCTTTACCCACATCATGTCTGAGCTCTGTAAAATATATATGATGCGATGCATAATCAAATATTTGATGGAAGGACATCAGCTGAGAAAGTGGCAGACACTTTTCCACTGTTCCAGGTTTTTAGAGCATGCACACAATGACAATTTATGTTTGAATAGTGTTTCAAGTTGAATAAAGCCACGATACAGTCACATTGTTTCTCTGTGTTACTTTTACTTTGAAAATAATAAACTGGTATCATTTCAGCCAGAATAAAGCATTTATGTGCCATTAAAAAAATGTTTTAACATGACTGAAATCAAACTTTTAAGGACAAAATATATATATATATATATATATATATATATATATATATATATATATATATATATATATATATATATATATATATAGATATATTCTTTTACTGGATTCAGCCCTATTTTCTCTTTGTGCTGCTCTGTGAGTTATGACCCTGTCCTTGATTACAGCCCCAGTGAAATCACAAACAGGCCGACTGGTCAGTACAGGGAGTCCATATGACCAGGGCGAGACAGCTTGCTGTGCAAAAAAAGCCCTTGCATCCATAAATTCCCTTTTTATGAGCTAGACTTGATGAAACCATTTCCCCTGACACCTTGTTTTTGCTACATCCGTTGTTAGTTTATTTCTCCTCAGCTGAGTGGTTTTATGTGTTATTTGGGACAGACAGTGACAGAGAGGTTATATGGGTAAGATATTGCATTGCTGCCCCATCTGGATGTGAAGACACTCCGGCCTCTGATCTCTCCTCTGATGCTGTCACTTCTCCCGTACTCTGCCTCTCTAGCTCTCTCGTCTTTGCAGAGCAGCCTAGGGGTTGGAGAGCGAGAGGGGAATGAGTGATTTGGAGAAGATGAATCAACTTTCAATTTTGACAAAGACAAAGTGGAGACGTGGGGGAAAGAGGGGAAAATGTGTTTGGGAAAGGGCAAGAGCACTGAAGATTTAGGCAGAGATGGACACACACTGAAATGAGAAACGTGACATCGACCTAGAGATGTAAAATAATGGTTGATGTGTGTAAATACAGAAATTTTAGATTTAAGCCAAGAGGATTTTAAATGCAACTTCCAAATGTAAGTATTTAAAATATAATTATATATTAAATTATTATTTGTAGTAGAATTTTAATTAAGCTGCACTATTATTGTATATATATATATATATATATATATATATATATATATATATATATATATATATATATATATATATATATATATATATATATATGTATATATATATATATATATATATATATATATGTGTGTGTGTGTGTGTGTGTGTGTGTGTGTGTGTGTGTGTGTGTGTGTGTGTGTGTGTGTGTGCGTGTGTTTGTGTGTGTGTGGTCATTCCAGTTGCACCTTCAAACTCCAGTTGAACAAAATATCAAAGCCGGTCTTTTTCCTACAAGGAGAAAGAGTGGTGATCACTGGATGTCAAGTTCATTTAGTTTACTTGGTTAATTCAAATAAATATATATGTGTTATAGATCTGAACCTGAGTCTCCCTTCATGCTAAACAAGGCGAATAGACATTACTATCTTATACTTACTGTACATAACAAACTGCTAAGTTGTTGAAAAGTGGTTTTCCTACTTGGGCCATGTCTTACCTCAACTATGTTATCTGGTGAGTCAGAACTGCCACTGGTGCCACCTTAAAATAAATAGGTGCATGACACTTCTGCATACTTGTGTCTGTAATTTGGACTGTGCTTGCGGTGGTTTGTGTGTGTGTGTTTGGAGCTAGATGGATAATAAGAGCTCAGTTGTCCAACAGAGTGAGGGGGTAGATATACCCTAAAGCCTCATGTGATCCGTCTTCTTCTCATGTCATCCTCTCTCCATTCATCATGTAGGGTTCCTTCCCTGCTCTCTCTTTCTCTCTCTCTCTCTCTCTCTCTCTTTGCACAATCACAGAAGAAACTGGGAGCTCATAGCCTATGGGAGTTACTCTGAAACTTGATTAAGAAATATGGCCACTGCATTTCCTCCCAGAATCTCAGCATGCAGATCAGTGTCAGTTCACAGCATTAATCAAATAAAGATATTATATTTATATTATATTTATAAAACCAATAGTAATGTTCAGAAATTATAGGCATACACGAGACAGCTCATCAGTTAAATTCTGTCTCACTGCACCAGCAATGTTATCGTTATTATTTTAATATCATTTTATAAAAGCAATTATGTATTTTAAAATTGTGACTTGATCTATTAAACTGTATTGTAACTTTATTTCTTATTGTAAATTTACTATTACCGGTACTTTTTTTATTATTTTTCATCTGCGCTGTAAACAGGCTTCCATAGTCGAGTCATATTGCTGTAGCTGGTGTTTTATAAAAACAGTAAGACTTTTGGCCATGAGAGAAAGCGATTTTAATGCAGTCAAGAAACCCTTTGGTACTTTTATTTGTGTTGTGCCTAAATACACTCATTACACTTGGTAAAATCATTAGAAAAATAGTTTTATAGTTTTTATAGCTATAATATAACTATGCTATAATCAAATAAGCAGAACTGTAATATGACACCTTGTCTTTCTTGATGGTCTTTCGGAGAGTAACCTTTAGAGGACAACATTTATCTGTAACTCAACCATCCGATTTTACTGACCTTTAACCTATGGCCTATCAGATTGCTGTACCATAAGATTACATTGCCATAAACATATGTACAATGTTTTTTTTTTTCTTTTTTTTTTTACAACATTTACTACAGTTCACAATTGATTACATGTAGCTTGGCTCTAAATGTCATGTGGACAGCAAATATTCAATTACACTGTAATGTATGAGGTCTCTTTGTTTCTCTGTTTCCCCCAACAGAACCTTTACTGGTTTGTAACTGCCCGTATTTACAGACCGGCTGTGGTAGTGATTTATAAACATCTAATTATTGAGCATGTAATCATTAGATTATATTTCAGTGAATCATTAGTCATGGTCTACCAGTCCACTGTTTGTTGGAAACAGTGGATCAATAGTACAGTTTGTCTTATAACCATTTCTGTGTGCTGTCACCACGTAAACGCTGATAGCCTGTGACATTCTGTGCTTGACCTCTGTGGCTATACACTCTTTTGAGGAAATGTCTGTAAAGCAATCATATCAGATCCGATTTTCAGCTTAGATGCACCATCACAAACATGCACCTATGGAGAAATGAATGATGGATGCAGCGTCTTCACCACTCTTTGACTGACTACAGTTTGTGATACAATTCATAACTCTGGCTTTTCAAATTCTGAATTCTGAGGAATTTTGAGAGAGAGAAAAATCCCATAATTAGAGAGAAGAGAGTATTTCTGAGTGATTGTGGCTTTTGTATTGTTTGTGTGCATACAGTATGTGTTTGTGCAATGGTGAGAAAACATGAATATGCATATTTGTGCTTCTGTTCGTGCATGTAATATTCATTTTGTCATGTGTTTATGTGCATATGTGTTTGTGTGCATGTATGGAAATCTAGTATTTTTACACTAGCAAAATAATTTGCTTATAATGTCCTTGAAAATTAAATTGAACCAAAGTGTTTGGTGTGCAAGATGGTTTATATCCTTTTTGCTGTTTTAATTGCATTAATGTGAAGCAAGTTGCATTTGCGGGAACAATGGGAGTGTGTGGGAGCTGTGTCATAAAAAGAAATACATATATGTAGGTGCATGTGTGTGGGATCACTCCGGGTGTAATTGAGTTGCAGCATTACAAAAGAAGTCGTTTGTGAGCAGCCACAGTATGTCAGTGGCCCAGGTTAATCTAAGTCTGTGTGACAGCAAACAGAAAAACAACATTAGCCTTTCTACCTTTAGCCAGTATACCATTCAAGACTGCCTGAATGTCTTATATAACTCTCACTGATGAACTCCATGTGGACTGAGTTGTTTGTTATGACTTGTGTTTGACTAGTTTCTGCCTTTCAGCCACAGGTTTTCGCTGTCCTTGGTGCTGAAAATGTGTTTGTGGGAGTGTTAAATGGTGCACAGAATCCTCATCTTAAAGGGAAAGCTCACCCAAAAAAGAAATTCTTATTATTTACCACGCCTCAAGTTTTTCCAAACCTGCTTTCTATTGCGCGCAAAATAAGATATTTTGAAGAATGTTGATAACGAAATAATTGACGATAGCTTTTGACTTCCATAGTATGAAAAAATACTATGGAAGTCAATGGCTACTGTAAACTGGAACAACGTGAGGAACAACATGTGCTAATATGAGTGAGTAAAAGTTAACTATCTCTTTAAGGAGGCACTTTGTTCTGAATTCAGCATTTTAAGGCATCTTAGATGCACTCATGACACAAAGGCTGCTGCAAAAAGTATGTCTACCAAAAATTTGTTTTTTTTTTGGCTTTTATACCAGACACAATCCTAGAATGCTTTCTACTAAGCTCAATGAATAAAAACTCATCCCAGATGGTGGACAAGATATATTAACTATTGATGCATTTTATTATTAGCTTATTGGCTTTACCTCATATATTTTTGGAATTAATCACTGAGTTTCCGATGTTCTTCATTTGAGAAGTGTTTTGCCTTGTTATTTGGTAATTATTGGAAGGTGTATGGTAGAGTTAACTAAAATCATATAGAAAGGAAGGTATTTTTTTTTAACAGAGACAAAAGGTAACGGGATCCAAGAGGTCAATATGTCACACCAATTCACTCCAATTCATGTCATACCTAGTTGTATCACTTTTAATTTTCCTCTGTCTTTGTTTTACCTCAGCATTATTCTTCCCTATTTGATTTCACTTGATTCTCCTGAATGAGAATTACAGAATTATTATGTTTGCACATCTATTTTTTTTAATGCTTTTATGCATTAAAGGGACATAACTGTTGAGTGTTAAAGCATCTTAATCGCTATGACCATCAATCGCTCTTTCAGGTTGCTGTACTCCATTTATCCACCCACCCACATTCTCTCTCTCTGTCTCTCTCTCTCTCTCTGTCTCTCTCTCTCTCTCTCTCTCGAATGCTATTAGTATACTGTTACTCTCTGTTTTCTGCTCACGACCAGAGACAGCAATGGGCAATCACAGCAACACGTAAATCAGAAAACATGCCAAGTTGTTTTACTCCTCTTTCTCTTGCTCTCCCTGATGTCTCTCACCGCTGAACAACTGGCAAGGTTTCAATGAGGTGATTTAGTGTTTGTGGAAGTGGCAACTCTGCTGAGACCCACAGCCTGTTTCCACTAACTGAGTTTCACATTAACAAGCAACATTCAGTTTCTAATGAAGCTGAACTTTCTGATCTGGCTAAGAGGAATTGCAGGTGAGCAAATGGACTATGAGGATTGATGCCAAGATTATTATTAGATTCTTTTATAAAAAGATAAATCATTTGCATGTATGTTTATTTTAGCTTTGTAGCTTACATTGGAATTATTTTTGGTGTCATTTTTAAAACTAGATAATGTTAAAGTAGAGGTCTTTTGAGTGATGAGAATGGTCAAATAATTTCTAATATAATGTACTAATAACAATCAACATTTATACATGTATTTCAGGGTTGTGTAATTTAAGAATTGTCTCTCATTTATTTTTTAAAACTGAATTGGCCCACAGATGTTTAATTGAAATTTTAATATATATATGACTATATGAGTATTCTTATAACATAATTCATTATTTTTGTCAATGTTTTTTTAAACTGGTATCACAGTAATTCTAATAATTCTAATCAAAACAATTCTAAAGGTACACAATATACTGTCACTTTAATTCTACTTTATTTCAAATTTGAATTCTATATCCTGCGTGCTAATTAAATTGGAACTTAAAATGAATTTGCTGATAAATTATAAATGGTGCACAACCATGATAGTTGTTATTAATCACATTAATGTCACTTAAGGATGCGGAGGATAACTTTATAACTAAAGACTCAAAAAGCTCTTTAAGACACTAACAGGTGCAAGTCGTATAAGTCTCTGAACCACATCTTTCAAATTTACTGCCTTTATTGCATTCAGCTAATGAATATGTTAATACATTTTACAGAGCTAAGTTGAGAAAATATTTAAACCTTAATAGTATCTTTGAGAAAATTGTCTTTTAATGCCAATACTGTCGAAGGCCTTAGGGCAATATATTTTTATATAGACACCATATTACACCATGCTTTATACTGTTTGACAGCTGTAATGACATTTGCCCATCCAGCCATACCAAATCTGCGATGGTCAGTAATGTTTATTACATGTGCTTGTGTTCTGTGGGTTTCTGAGCATTTTAAGTGGCTCTTGACCTTTTCCAGACAGTGACCAGAGAATTGTAGCTCGGTTCATTACCACCTTTATTGTGACAGGTATTTTACCATCTTTTTATGAGCATATGACATTTGTTCCTTGCTTTCATAGGTCTATCATGGTGCCAAGCTGAGTCTACATAAAATGTAAAGCCAGGGATCATTTGTGAAAAAAGGATTTAAAAAACAACAACTTGTCCTTTAAATGGCCTGGCTTCCTGTAATAGTCAGGATAAACATTATTGTACGTTAGCAGTTAGAGGGTCACATACACTGGACTGGTTTGCTTTATCTTTCTGTTCTACTCAATTCACAATGGCTGTATTTTAACCACACTGGATTTAAAAATCATCCAAGACAAGTGCAGACAGGAGAGCTCTTGGCTTATCCATTTTACTGGGGCAGTGGTCGTTTAGTTAGAGTGGTAAGTAAGAGTTGGGATGGTTGATGGCTGGAAAAACAGACAGAAGCATCATGTTATTTCAAACTGAGGTTCACGTGGAGTTTGAAAAAATTAAAAAATAAATATTGCATGTTTGCTGATGTAACTCCTGAGTTTGTGAATCTTTTTGAATTATTTAATAAAGGGTTCGGCTTATAGGAGTCATTTGTTTGTGAATATAGTGTAGCTACAGTACACGGGTTGTGTTCTATCTTTCTGATTTAGTAAAAAGAGACTTTTGTTGGTGTATCAGACCACACCGATCAGGGTATATGTTATCGTTTGCAGCCCTTCAGGACAACTCAAAAGAATGTTTCTTTGCCATTATTTTGGAATACATACAGTCTTTTTATTGCTAAATGCAAATTGCAAATGAGGCTCTCACTCTATTCATTTTGTATGCTGTGCAGCTCAAGGCACCCTACAAACAGCAAAATTCAATGTTAACTAATAATGAAACGACCGTACTCTTTGATCTCTTTTATGCTGGAGCTCAGATTGTTCTTACTACCTCAACCACCCCCATCATTTTCACGGCCCGTATGTTTTATGACCTGTGGGACCTTGTTAGGCTTGCAGACTGGTGGCACCATGTGGGCTAGACTGCAGCGATAGTCACCGAAGCTGCCCAAGCGTAGTCTCGAGGTGCACTCCCATAACGGGCATTTTGAGAAGACTGGGATCCTTGGAAAACCACTTGTAAAGACTCACAAAACTCATCAACATTGTTTCTTTTATAAAGATACTGTAAGGGGACAAATATCTGAATCCATCTTGTGCAATGTTACATCTGATTTTTACATCTGACAACCTTAATTGGAACAGAGAAGATCTTTAAGGGATAGATCACCCAAAATTGAAAATTCTTGGATTTATTCATTCTCATGCAATTCCAAAGCTTAGCTTTCTTTCTTCTGCAGAACACAAAATAAATTATTTTGAAGATTTCTTTTCATTTATTTATTTTGGACAATTTTCAATGTTGACTGAAATATGTCTTAGTGTGTCAACAATTGTCTTATATGAGCCTTTTTTATTTTTATATCTAATGCATTTTAGACCAACTATCTAAGATAACATTCATATTTAACAGTTTGAGGTTTGAATTATATACATTGCTTTTCAAAATTAACTATCCCTTTAAGATATATTTTGCTGTGATAATTGTTCACAGAAAGTGCGATTTAATGCTAGGTGTGTTAATTCAGGTCACATTCAATACAAATTGAAAATTAAAAATAATGAAATATCTTCAGTTTGCTATTTATGACAGAACCAAAACAACCCAAGCCGACGCATTGCCAGAATGTTGCCCTGATAGAGCTGCTCTCAGCTGCATGGCAGGTGAGTGTCATTTTGAGTGCTCAAGAAAGATGCTCAGCATCACTGATGCCATCTTAATGAGAAGCATAGGTTTTGAAAAAAAATAAAATAAATCAGAACTGCTTGACTGCACAGGCGTGACTCAAGGTGTTTCTCAATAGACTGTTGTTTTTAGTTCTCCTCCTGTGCCCACCTCAGCACGTCATTTTATTCTGCCTTCACACCTCCTTTGCAGTTTTGAGCACACTGTGAAGCCGCAGCCATATCTTCTGCCACCCTGCTAAAGCCAGACCTGACATTCACTGGAGACAGCCAATCAAACAGCCTGTTGCTAATTGTCCGTGAAGACCCAGATCACTGTGTCACACTCGCGGACAGGCCTCTTACCCTGAGTGATACAGAACTTATTTAACAAATTCTGATGAGAAAGAGATGACAATGAAGGTCAGTGTTCCTGGTTTTTGTTGCCGTGATGGTCAGTTAAACACATACACTAGAATAAGAGAGAAACTGTGACAGAGTGTGTTTGTGGACAATAGTAGTCTTGGACTAAAGCCCTGAGGTTGTTTGAGCAAACTTTCGCTCAGCAGACGATCAATACTGAGAACATTCAGGTCTGGTAGTTTACAACTACAGTAATGAGTTCAATCAACACGCTTCCTCAAGGAACCAAAACAAACAAGGCTGCCGGACCACCCCTGCCCTGGTTAAATGTCCCAGCCATATTTCAGATGCTTTTAAACCAAATTATATTAATGTGAAATTATTACTGTGAAATTATTATTTGGTTTGTGGTTGTGTCAAAGAATATCTTGTTGGATATGTGGACATACCTGCCTGATTTTTCAATAATAGCCTCTTTGCTAAGCCTGCATCACATTGTGACTGATTCACAAAACACTAAAATGTGCTCTTCAGATCAGGGTGAAATAATCAAACCTTGTGCGAAGAAACTTTGTGAATACCTGAATCCTTTGGAAGGATATGCAGAGGACAGGTGTTACTTATAGCCAGGAAAGCACAAGATTTGATGCATTTCTTTTTCACAGTATTAGTTCTTCTGGCTTTTAATAATCATAGTGAATCTGATACTTTCTCCTTTCTACAGTACTGTGACTGTGCAGGGCAACTGTATGATCCTGTATTCATGTATTATCTTTCTCTTACTATATAAAGACTTCTATATTCAAGTTTACAATGAGTTGTTTTTGTCTTTTTGGTCTGGGTTTTGAAAGACACATTATGCTATAGAGTGCAACAAGCCCTTTAATGCATTTATGTAATGATGAACATAAGATTGTTTGTTGATATGCTTTTGTATGTATCAAGATGCAGAACAACAGGGGAATGCAGTAGTTTCTAAAGTTTGCCTGGGAATGATATTCAGGTTTCTCACCAGCATTAGGCAGAATCTAACAAACAGCAGCGTGACATTTATTCTGCCGTAAAATCTCACTCCAATAGCCATTGAGATTGAGATTAATTATCTGATTCATTTAGCGCCTAATAAACATCAAACCTTAATTTAAGACGAAGATGTTCTCCAGCACTGATTACACCATCTCCAGTCTTTACCGATAGCTTTTTGATCGCTCAGTATTTAATATTTTCCGGTGACCTTTTGAGAATGACCAGCAAATCTGAGCGCATTCATTTTCTTTCTGGAGCAAATTTCTTCCATCTATTACCATTTGACATTTTGAGTAGCTCCGCCTAGCGTCTGGTTTACCGAGAGTGGTTAAACACGGGGCTTAAAGAAAGTGGCACGGTGCAGCAGATTGTCCTTTTGTCTGTGCTGTCCCATCCATTTCAGCATTATCAGGTTAGGGAGATCTAACACGCTTCTGGGTTGCAGTGTTTTCTGCATTCACTTTGGAACGTTTTCCCTGTGACCTTTCCCCATGGCTGGATTTGGCTGTTGCATTTCCTTCTAATTTAAGCTTTTGGCAGGTGCAGGGGCTTCATTATTGGCGTTTCTCCATCCCCCCCTACTGTCCCCCTTGGTTGCTTGTCTCCCAGGCAACTGGTCGGCTTACTAGGCACTGAGCCGTCCAGCACCAGAGTGCCTTCAGAGCCATGTTTTTTGGTTATTGTAATTTTTCATGCTACTTTATCACAGAATCTGTTTGTTTTACACCCATAATTCATCCATCCACCCCCCACCCGACACGCACACTTTTTATCCTCTCTCTATATCTATCTGTGTCTAAGTTCACTTCTCCATACTGATCAACCGATGCTGTGCTTCATTGGCATGTTTGTGCTTCATTGTTATTATTGTTCATACAAAGTATCAAACTGTGGCATGTAACTAGTTCTATGCTGCTTATGCTACAGAAATTCATTATACCTCAAAGTATGTGGATATTGACTTTTCTAATGTATTTGATTTATAATATTTTGAGGGAATTAAACATTTTAAAACTAGGGGCCAGTAAATCATGAAAACTTGGGGGCATCTACTGTAGCAGTGTCATTTCAAACACATAGCAATTGCATAGCAATGACCTAAAGCTAGTCAGGAGACCTTAGTAAACGAATGACTTGGAAACCATGTATAACACGTTAGAATCATGGTGGCACATTCTGCATGGAAGGCACCACTTTTTCAGAAATGGAAACTTCTGTTTTAGTGATAATATTGCCAAATCATATAAGCAAACTCCCTATCCCCGCACCCCCACCATATCTTATGGAATATTGTTTCGGTAATGTGATTCTTTTTTTCCTTTTTTTGGGGGGGTTACATCTCAAAATTCTGTTTTATTATTTGATTTAAAATAAATAAATAAATAGATAAATAAACAAATAAAGATATCTTAATGGTCTCTTCTTATATTACAGTTCTGTTTTTTTTTGGCCATGTCCCAAATCACACCCTAAACCCTCGTGGTCTTCCTCTGAGTCCACACTTTTATGACATAATGCCGCTTTGACTGTCGGGGAGAAATCTGCAGTGGAGCTCGGCAGAAGTGCACATCAAGGGTGCATAACGGCCACAAAGTGGGTGCATGTGAGCACCCTTCTGAAAGTTAAAATGACGAATGGGACACCCTACGGTCTCATGGACTTAATGGACACGCACATGGGGCAGCCAGCAAGTACACATGAAGTGTGCCAGTTGGGACAGAGCAACTTTTTTTACAAAGTCAGAATTAAGACAAAAAGTTGCAATTACTTTTTCAGATGTAAGCTCAAAATTCAGATAAAAAAGACCTGCAAAATATAAACTCTGAGATGTAAGAGAAGTAAGCTAAGAATTCCAAGAAGAAAATTTAGAAAAGAGTTTATTTCTTGCAATTCAAAAAAAAAAAAAAAAAAAAAAAGGCTGAAATATGATATAAAAGGCTGCAATTTTCTTTTTTATTTGTTCATCCCTCGGCAGAAATAAGCTTCCATGGTATTTGGAGCATGTGCCCCAGTGATGCTGAACACAGATAGCTACTCTTTCTGGTTGTTCTTTTCTCTTTCTCGCTTTCATTTTCTTCCCCCTCTTTTCTCTGTCTTGTTCTGCTTGTATATTGAGACATAATAACATGTTGTCAAGTGCCTCAGTATGACAGTCATTTGCATATCTTAAATATGTTTTTGGGGAGCTGCTGAGATACTGACTGCTATCCATTAATGCTTCTCTTTTGCTCACTCTTTATCATTCATCCCTTCTCTCTAGTCTCTTCTAGTCTTCCCATTTGAATTTTATCCTCACTGAATGCATGTTAAATGTCATATCTGGATGTGTGGATATCTGGATAATCTCCTACGCTGTTATGTACTGTTAATGTACATTATTTTTTTGTGTAAAATCTATATGTATATACTGTGTACAGGGGCTGGACAAAATAATGTGAACACCTGGGAAGTAATTCAATAATACATTATTAAGTTATTTTACCACTATTAAACTTTTATACAGATCTCAATTTTTTTTTAATAGTTTTTTACAAACTCTAGAATTGTCTCCGTTTTTTTATAATAATATTAAAAAAGAAAAAATGTTCCAGTTACTTCAGAGATGGTTGAAGAGGGAATCTGCTTCTCACTCTTCTCTTCAAAAATGCACACAGTGGTTGGATAATATTTTTTCAGACTGAAATAGCCAGGGCAGATGTTGATGGATTGCTATTTCATGGATGTTGGCTTTGTGGTTGTTCTCTGTTTTTGTTGAAACAGGATCTTCAAGGAGAATACTGAATACAGTAGTTCTGTGTTGTTTGGACAGAATCCTTCTATTTTATGCATTATGAATAAATCTAATTAAATCCAGAAAATTGCTCTTTACAGGTATCTGTGATGTCAGAATATCAATGTCATCAATTTAACTAGATACTAGAAATAAAGCATTAGCATTGTGATTGCTGGAAATGTATGTTAGCTCTCCTGAAATTGCAAAGCCTTTTTTCCCCTTAATTCCTGAACACAAATTAATATCATATTATATTCAATAACTTAATAATTACACATGCCACAGTACAAACTCAAATGTACAGAATACTAGTGCATAACATTTTAGCAGCTACTTTATTTCATCTTTGTTCCTCTCCTGGAAAACTTCATTTGAGTGAGCTAAAAGAGGAATAAAAAAGAGCAGCATGAAGTGTTTGTGAATTACAGAGTGGTGTTAGTTGGTCAATCTGGAGTGAATTAAAGGATTGTCAGAAACAAAACCACAGAGTTTATTTAGCCTAACAGACCTGTTTATGTTTCATCTATTCCAGTGTGTCTCTCTTTGGGTGACAACAGGCTTTTCTACCGGTCCTGCATTCCCTCACTGCCTCCGTGAGGCTGAATTATAGCGGATCTCTTGCCAAGCGAAAGCATCAGCCTGCAAATAAAAGATAATGGAGACCAAATAAACACTGAAGACAGTGAGCCGGGTCCAACCCGGTAGTTGCTGTGCTCTCATAGACAGACAGAAATGTGCTTTTAAATGGGCTGCATCTGCCAGGGCCGTTGGGCCATTTGGCAGCATTTCTACTAGATTCATGGCTCCATTTGAAGATAATTGGAGCAGGCACCCTTAAAACATAATAGTTATTACGATGCATTTACATGCAGACAGATATGTTGCCTAGTAAGATGATTATAAATGCATTACTGATAAATGTGATAAAGAAATAAGACTGGAAAGGAAATCACATTTTAAATTTGAGAAATATACTGTCACCATTTTTTCTTATTGTCATTTAGTTCCTTCTTTATCAAGCTGGGCAGAGCTCTATGAGCTGGAAATGGACCCATCAATAGACAGATACGTTCACACTCAATTACATGTTTGTTAAGCAATGAGATATGGGGCTAATGAGGCGCAGCCATTTTTGCCATGATCATTTACGCTGTTGAGTTATTAACAGAGTAATGACGTTCTCTGGGGTTCAAAGGGTTCTTATAAGCCAGTTATATATATATATATATATATATATATATATATATATATATATATATATATATATATATATATATATATATATATATATATATATTTACTAATTCACAAACAAAGGGTTCTTATAAGCCAGTTCTTTGTAGTGAATCAAAAGTGTAGAGCACAAATTGTAGTATGATTCATAAATAAATGATATTTCTGGTTCCTCAGTTACCAGTTTAAATCAGTCTGATATAGATGTCTTTCAAAGTCATTTAAACATCTGACTGACTGAACTGCAAGGTATATTTTCAGTGATATACATCTTAAAAGGAAGCAATTGTTACCATCATAACTGACTGATTGTCCATATGATAAAGTGTCATTAAAGCAGTGTTGTTAATGTCACCAAAACCAAAACTATTAAAATTAGTTTTAACTGAATTAAAGCTGAAATAAAATAAAAATATTGGATGTAAAATTAATCTGGAAAAACTTAAATTGGAAATGCTGCCTTGGTAACCAAGTTTTAAGTTGAAGTACTAAAAAGTTATTATTAACACTAAAACATAAAATTATATTTAAATTACACTGCATCAAATATGCACTTTTTTAAACCAAAGGATATTCCCCATTTACACCTTTAACAGTGAATAAAAGTGGTATGTATTCCAGGACCATTACAGAAGGAATTCATGCATTATATTTGCATTGTGTAGATGGAAGATTTAGTTTTGATTTGCAAATGTTATTTGAGCTAATTAAAATGCAGTTCACAGCTGTGGCTAGTATCATCTTAATCTTGTCTCACTGCATGAAGCACATATTTTCATATATACACAAACATGCCAAGGGATCATATGCAAAAATCATGCACTTCTGTTCATTTGGTGTGTTCACTCTATAACAGAAATAAAACTTTAATATTTCACATAGATCTATTAAAGAGCATATGGTTCACGGCACGTCACTTTTTGTCTTGTACATGGAGAAAGTGATTAAATTCTACTCTTTATGTTTCCGAAGCCAATCTCTCAATCTCTCTCTCTCTCCCTCTCTCTCTCTCTCTCACACACACACGTTTGTTTTTGTGAAAAGTGGGTTCATCCGATAGGTCTAATGGTTTTTATACTGTACAAACTGTATATTCTATCGCCTTTCACCAACCCTACACCTAACCATAACCCTCACAGGAAACTTTGTGCATTTTTACTTTTTCAAAAAAAAAACCTCATTCTGTATGATTTATAAGCGTTTTGAAAAAATGGGGACATGGGTTAATGTCCTCATAAGTCACCCTCTCCTTGTAATACCTGTGTCATACCCATGTCATTATACAGAGTTGTGTCCTGATATGTCTCTCACACACACACACACACACACACACTTGTACTCTACCAGACTGATATAACTACTTCTTCAGAATTTTCTCTCTTTGTCTCTATCACTTCCCCTCTTGTTTCTCTGATCTAACCCTCTATTCTTCTATATAAAATATTTTTTTTTTTTTTTTTTTTTTTTCCATTGTCTATACTTTATCTATACATTTTTTCTTTCTGTATGGCTCCCTGACCCAGCGAAGAATTCAGCACCTCACTGAGTGTGTGTGTGTGTGTATGTGAGGGAGAGATTTACTTTCTAAAGTTCCCCCTCTGCCGATCTCCCGCTGTGCTGCAGTTTGTCTTGACGGCTTGTTGTCTCCTCTGGTATTGCCAATTTTTCTCTATAGACGTGACCTAATTTTCTCAGTCTGGTCACTGATGTTGCAGCCATGTGTGAGGTGTGAGTGTTTAAGCTAGTATGACTTGTGTAAATGTGATATGTGTATCCTGAGTGGCTACATTTACATGCAACCAAATAATCAGTTTGTAATCAGATTTATGGCTCAATTGAACTGAAAAATCTTCATGTAAACACCTTAATCGATGTGATTGAGCTCGATTGGAATTCAATTTTGATCAGATTGAATGGGGTGGGGGGGGGGGGCTTATTCCTTTTCTAGTATGATTAAGACTGCATGTAAATACTCGATTGGATTGAATGTCGAAAATGAATGGATTGCGTGTGCAATGACGCAGAAATAGCCTAATGATGTATGACGCTCGGAACATGCAATCTTCTTTTTTGTGTTGCATAAATGCGTGTTCTGTCATTATAAAACTCTCATTTTACCCTGAAATGAAGTGGGGCAGGACAACCTCCCACCAGACCTTGTTTTGGATACAAATCCACAGGCAACACATTTTGGGCATGGGGAGGGGGATTTTACTGTGATAAATATGAGCAACACAGCACAATGGTTTATATGTATATTTATACATAAATTGATACTTATTAATTCTGCTGTTTAAAACAAATAATTGTGTAGGAGAGTGTTTATTATGTGCAAACAGTAAAAAAATAAATAAAAAACTCAATATTTGTGTAGTAAAAATCTCTTCTGAATTGAAGCTTGTGACATATAAATGCACACATCAAGCAGATCACTTTTTTAGGATTCATGTAAAAACTACATTCAGATTCATCAGTCGGAATGAATTTAGTCTGACTGAACCAAAAATTGTGCATGTAAACTTGTGACGTGTGACGTGTGACTTACAGACTAAGAATGTCAAGTAAAACTGTTCAAACTATAACAATTAAATGTTATTTTAATGTGTGTGTGTGTGTGTTTGTGTGTGCGTGTGTGTGTGTGTGTGTGTGTGTATGTATGTATGTATGTATTTATATTGCAAAGCTGAATGTTCTCCAGTCTTCGCTCCAGTTTTTCAGTGTTACATGCTCATTCAGAAATCATTATTCAAAAAGAAAAACATTGACCCCAAAACTGTAAAACTGTAATGTGTGTGTGTGTGTATAATTTTTTTAAATGTATTTTTATAGAAATAATTATATTTAGTACATTTTCTTATTTCATTAGCGACTGCACAAATGTAATTTTAGCCCCTGAATGAGTATGAGATGATATTGCATTTGAGACTGTGTGTGTGTGTGTGTGTGTGTGTTACTGCGTGTTGTACCCGCTGCCCTGGCTACACTGCCTTTAGTTCTTGGCACCTCTGTAAGGAGTTGCTCCAGCCTGACAGAGGTGTGGTTTACGAGCACTTATTTTATGAACACTCTGGTGAATTACTTCAGTCTTGTAATGTATTAACACAAGTTTCTCTCTCTTTCTATCCTCCTTTCTCCCCAGGCAAGGCAAAGAATCTTAAAGTCTATAATGTAGCTTTTGGAATATATATTTCATCAATAAAATAAGAAGAAAAAAACCCCAGCAACAATTTATCAATTTTAGCTGGCACCACTAAGGCTCTTTTAGCCATGAAGTGCACCTGTGTTTGGGGATTGAAACTGCTGAAGGCTCTGCTGCAGTGACTCCAGAGCATTAGGCTGAGTTATACCAATGGCCCTCTGTGCTTCTATGTAGATAATTCTTCAACTCTGTCTATAGGTGCTTGGTTTAAGAACAAGGGCTGTTTATGTCTAAATCATCCTTACTGTGTCGCAAATGACCTCTTATACCTCACAGATTATATTAGCACTGACTTTGACACCCATGCACTGAAAAGATAAAAACAGTCATGACGGATGATTTAGATATAAACCAGTAAAGAAGAATATACTTTAAGATTCATGCTTTTAAATCCCAAAATTGATCATTTTGGCCTTGCATTCCTTGCTATATTTCTGAAATAAATGAAAAGCAGTAATCACAAAACCACCTTATCCAAAAAGCAAGGAGTTGTGGACAATATGGGCGCACAACTAAAATCAGTTTCATTTTTTGTATAGGCCACACCTTTGAACTGGCCATCAGGAACCTGCAATGGAATTTGAATTGGAATGACAAAGTTGATTTCATATACAGTAGGCAATTTCTGGGAAATCAAGTGTTCTTCCACCCTCATCCATAATTCTGTCTGTAAGGCCACCTTCAGATCTTCAAACCTGAAACTTCATGATTGTTAAATCCTTTTAAAAACTACCAAAAGCTGACAAATCAACAGATTTTGCCTTGACAAATTCTATTTTCTTATTAAAAATCTATTATTTTATCTATTTTTTTTTTGCATTCCTTTTAGTTCCCCTTCCAATTTGAATTAGTTATAATATTTCTACTTCAATTCAAACTCAGAAATTAAAGTAAAAAAAAAAAAAAAAAAATCTTAATTCAATTATCAGCACACAAGCTTGCTAGAAATGTTATACCTAGTGTACAGTATGTTTACAACATATGATCTGGGATGCGCTAATCTTACTTAAACATACTTTTTGAATGGATGTGTGAATTGGTGTTTGTGTACTGGTGACAGACTGGAGACTATAAGTCCTGCCTAGAAATATCAGCCCAATGCCTAAGCCTGCTGCCGCTGACCATTCCTTCCACTAATCCTTCTGTATCGGCTGCCACAGCTCTCTTGCCAGCATTTATTCCCCTTTGCTTTCACTATCTCTCTCTCTTTTCCCCCCTCCCACTTTTGCCAAATCATCTCCACATCTCTTTGCTCCCCTCTTCCTGTCCTTCATGTCCATGCCAGCAACATGATACAAAACCACCCAAAACTGCAGTATACATTTTGTTCTGAGTTCAGCTACCCTTTCCTCCAGATCCCTTGTGAATATCCAGTAGGCTGGAGCATATCCTCCAGTTTCAGTGTGCCATTCGTAGTCTGGCAAATTGGCCATTTTACTGTAGGGTCCGTCAAGGCCTATGAATATTTGATGGGGCTGTTGATGAGTATGTGTGCTGACTCCCTTATCTTATTTGGTCAGGATGCCAGAATTATACTTCGTACCTCCAAACTCCTGTCCCCAGGAGAGAGACGGAGGATGAGGGAGGGGAAGGGATGCGAGTTGGGGGAGCTGTTAAGCACTTACTCTGTGGTGGCTCCCTCTGGAGGGGGATTTAAGGGAGAAATAGAGAGCGAGTGAGCAAGAGAGATCATCTCAATCAGCTGAGCACTGGTGCGATAAAGAAAGGGAAATGGAAGTCAACTCTCCGACAAGACAGTCATTCCCCTCGGGTGGACAGAGGTTGAGAAAAGCTCCTGCACCCCTTTGGCAGGGACAGATAATAGAGAGGAACGAATCGTCACCGCTCCCAATCATCCACGTGCTCCGTATAGGGATCAGAGTGGCTAGTGTCTCCAAGGAGGTGAGGGGTACGGACAGGTGTACCACTGGGTCATGCTACTATAATAAAAGATGAAACTGTGACAGTGCCGTAAATGCGCTGGCACCCTGGGGCTTAGAATGAGCTGGTATAAAGGCAACTTGACAGGTGAATTCCTCCTTCATGGGTGATAAACCTGATCCTTGGCCCCTGGATTTAGTCATGGTGCAGAGTGATGGATTCAGAAAGCTGCTTTTAAGGATGAGAGAGAAGGAAGGTGAAGGGTTAAAGTGTATGTGTTCTTATGAGTATGGTAGATGGAGCCGAGGTCCACAGTTGGTAGCTTGATCACATTGGGGGGGATGTGTGTATATATTTATTTATTTTTTCTGTCCAGCCATCAAGAGACGATGTAGTTGTGCTACTAACCTTCAGGCTGCTGCAAATAAATGGATTTTCTTTTTCCATTTACCAATATCCAGAATCTTATTTTATTCACCTTTCACAGGTGAACTAGGGGAAAATGTCAGTTGAGAGGGGGTGAATGAAGACATACTCTCATGAGCTCCATTGTTTCGATGCTCTGCAGAAATATATTGATCAAAGGTAACTTTTCAGCAATACAGATTAGTTTAAGAGTGCCTCTGCCAATAAATCCCTCCTTTACAACTTCCCAAGAGGTGCCACATAATCCTTCTGCCTTTGACCTTTGACCAGCGGCTGGCTTTTCTGCAACTTCCAACTTTGTCCTTGTGGTTGTTTATTGTGAACTGAATTTAAATTATGAATACCTCAGTTTGAAATGTATTTAAATTGAGTTAACAAACATGAAGCATTTATTAATTAAGGAGGATAAATTAAGATTGGCAAGATAAACTTTTAATATTGTTTTCCTGTAGCTCAATTTGTAGAGCATTGCGCTATCAAGCGCAAAGTTGAGTGTTCGATTGATAGGTAAAATTTGATAGCCTGAATGCAATGTAAGTCGATTTGGATAAAAGCGTCTGCTAAATGCTTAAATTTAATTTAATTTAATATTGGCCTGAAAAAGACTTGTTTAAAGATTTTTAAAAAGTATTGTAAAAAAAAAAGTTTGAGGATTTACATATTGGAATTGGTATTGGAATTCACACTTAACAATTGAAAGGAAATCAGTTCTACATTTTTCCCAACCCTCTTCCTTATGCCTCTTGTCTTCCATTCTCAATCACAACGGTCAGTATTCATTCCAAATAAATTGTTTTCTACTCAAATGCATTATGCATTATTCTTTATTTATTTTTTAATTTTTTGAATTCTGAATACATTGTGACCCCAAACCTTATAAAGGTGACAAAAGCAGGATAATGTGCTTGCTGAAAGGCTTTGGCCTTCATCAGCTCCCTTCTAATCGAATTAGACTCTTCTTTGTTCAGCTAATGTGGGTTTTTTAATTGTGTTATGCACAGGGTCAGGAAGATGGGCCTCTCAGAGGCAATAACGAGGATACAGAGAAGAGTATATCGACTGTTGACATTGGGCAGAGCTGGTATGCTCTAGGCGTTGTTATGGCAATAACCACATTAAGGCACATCTGGTCCAGCATGCTGCACAGACATTAGGACAGGATGGAACTGATGAGCTAGTAGAGAAGGACTTGAATCAGGTCAAGAAAGGATCAGACAAGAAAAATGTGAGCCATTGTGTGGTTTCAAGAGCATGCTCACAGACATTGACCGAGGGGGGTGTACTAAACCTGTCAATTTACCTGCCAACTGAATATGAATGATGCTTCTTGAAGCAATTCTTACACAGAATAAGCCACTGTTGCTACTTTTGCCCGTCTGAAGCTCTGATTGATATTCACAGCATTGTTATGATACCCGCATACTAAACGATCATATTAGCATATGGTCCTGTATTCAAGCCAAGGTCTCCTTCTCATGGATAAAAGGAGCCTAGGTTTCATGAAAGGTGAAGACACCCCACTGCTGAAATAATGAATAGTAGGAGCTAAGGGAATCGATGGATATTAAGGTTCTGTCTCCTTAAACCCATCTAACTGCTGGCCTGGTGACGCCTACCATGCTTATCACCTGCAGCATGATGAACGAGGCGTCTACACTGCTGGGAAATTTCCCAAAAATCCCCGGTGCAATAGATTTTTTAAGGGCTCGCCTGAGTGTGCACAAAGTCCAATAGATCTGCACTAGACCTTGACCATTACCCTGTCTGCATGTGCTGCACCCCGATTAGCCTGGCAGATATAATACAGAGACTGGTATTTACTAGTGGTGACAGACATTAGGAAGAAGTCTCAGAAATATACCATTATAGTACTGTAATAGTTCACCCAGAAATTAGAATTCTGTCATAATTTACTTACCTGTGTGGTGTTTCAGACCTGTATGTCTTACTTTCTTCTTTTGAAATGCAAGGTTGTTATTGTCCATACAGTGAATGTCAGTGGGGTCCAAAAAAAAAATCATATTTGTTGTTCCACAGAAGAAAGACGAGCTCATACAGTTTTAGAGTAAATTATCACGGAATGTTATTTTTGGGTGAAATATCCCTTTAATAGATTTGAGTTTCATGAAATAGCTTGTTGTGCCATGTGCCTTTGGTCAGTTGTATTATGTTTCCTTTAGGTGGGAGCAAATGCGGATGATTGGCATGCTGGTGTGTCTCTGCATCCTTACTGTGCCATTTTTGATGCCCTGCCGATCATTTCGAGAACCAAGACCCTGTGTGCCATCACAGTACCCTACGGAATCTACTCGACATATGTCCCTTTGGCAGCTGGGTCCACAACTGTCCACCCAGCTTACGCCCGCACCTCGGCAGCTGAGCCACACTTCCCCGGGTCAGTGAGGACAGAGGTAGGAGACAAAAAAAGAAA